>NC_138239.1:15025108-15147608 GCF_964197995.2 Scardinius erythrophthalmus | reverse complement strand
AAAACAACAAATTATCCGTGAATTTATATGGAACTAAGCTTTAGGAGCTTTCCATCTTTACTCTCCTCCCTGTTACGTTGCATTCGGAGATCGACTATTTTTGATAGTGTCCCCACAACTACCCAGAAAAACGTATCAACCATCTAGAAACTGCCAACCAACCACATTTTTTTCCAGCTTTCAAGTCTTGCTTTAAACGGCCAACGTATTTAAACTAAGGCCTAAATTACTTTCACAAGCCTTTGTAAAGCAATGACAAATCTTTCTATTCTAGTAATTTCTGCTGTTGTTTGGTGATGCCAATAGTACAGAAATCACACATTTTACAATTTGCCTTAACCCATTCAGAGATATGCTTTTTATATTTACATGTGCTGCCTCCTAGTGGTAAAAAGACATTACATGTGCAACTTGACGGCTCAGTAAAGAAAAAGAAGAATAGTTGAATTTTCCCTGAAAAATAATAATAATAATAATAATAATAATAATGATGACTGGCCATTGATCCAGGTTGTCTCTCTGCCTATGGTCTGGGTCACTACAAGCTAAATTCTATTTTTACAATTCTTCTAAAGCAGATTAAAGTAAACAGTCTTATGTACACCTTTCCGAATGGTTATGAAAACTCCGGATTTCACAAAGCAAGCGTTATAATGCATGTTACCATGAGGCAGAATTTGTCATTTGTATTTTAAATCAGGGGGTGATGTATTATGAATGTTGGAGAACTGTAATGTCCACAGAGATCAGAGATTGGCCAGAGCACAAGGCATCCACAGAGCAGATGCTCTAGAGCAGACAGTATGACAGATTTAGCTTCAGGAAATATCACTGGCAGAAGGTTGCTGCTAGCTTTGAAGCTCCAACTTAGACTATCGACATTTAGTCAGGAAAATCCATTTTTACATGCATACTACACATGTATCTGTCATTTTATACACGGATCACATAACACACTTGCAAAACAGCACTCCTATGTTAAAAGAGTAATTCACCTCAAAATGAAAAAGGTTTGCATTTCTTACATGGGGGAAAAAATTACGCTTTTAAACTTTACAAAAAGTCCACAAAAGCACAGTGAAATAGTGCATACGATTAGAGCACGATATTCTTCTGAAGATATACCATACGATAGTTTTGGGTGAGTAATATTGTTCTCCTTTTTAAAACATGAAAGCTAGCCTATAATCCCCATTTATTTTAACTAAAAAGAGTGACCATCAGTTTCTGTGCTTTACAGCAGTGTTATTTTAGTATCATTGATATGCTATTATAGTTTTTGTTAATGTTTTGAATTTTAATATTTTTTTGTTTTCATGTTAATTTAGTAGTTTTGTTATTTTTATTGTTTTTTGTTCTCATTATATAGTCAATAATTGTATCCCTTAAAACTAATCTTTGATCATCAAAATGGCATATTTAAATGCTTTTTCCTGTGAAAAAAATTTCTACATGCACAGTTGCTTCATTTTACCTGGACCCATGAATTTGCAAATCACTCACACCAGCTAGGACTACCTGAGTTAACTGTAGTAAATGCTACACAATAGCAAGTGGAAATGTTGGTTTAATTCAGCCATATATGTTTGAACCAGAAACTGATTCCGCAGAAAATGGAGCGATTTATACAGGCTCGTATGTATCAGAATGGAAATGCATTTTATGTATCGCTCTCTACAACATCGGACACAACGGTAACTGATATTAGACTTTGGCTTGACTACGTTTTCAAACAGTTGATAATGTGTTGCTTGCTAATGTTACACAAATGCTAATGTTCCCATTCACCATTTAGACTAGTAACCACGTAATTATCGATATCAAAAATAAAGGTTTTTATTAGTAGAATTGTATTTCTGATATGCGAAACTGGAATTTTAACTAGTAAGATTTTATCAACAATTGAATTTGAATGGCAGCCTATGGTGACATTTCACTAGTGAAAATATTTTATTTTTACTAGTTGAAATTTAATTCCTGATATCAAGAATTCATATTTCTGCAAGTGATGACGTTATTGTTCATTTCAAGACTTAAAATTCTTACTAGTGGAAATGTAATTCCTGATATAAAAAATATCCATTGTTACTAGTAGAAATCTAATTCCTGATATTAAGAATTTGCATTTTAACTAGTGAAAATTTTATTGTTAATATCAATAATTTATATATTGAGAATTAATTTAAGTCAAAACAGTAGAAATCTAATTCCTGATATTAAGAATTTGCATTTTAACTAGTGAAAATTTTATTGTTAATATCAATAATTTATATATTGAGAATTAATTTAAGTCAAAACAGTAGAAATCTAATTCCTGATATTAAGAATTTGCATTTTAACTAGTAAAAATTTTATTGTTAATATCAATAATTTATATATTGAGAATTAATTTAAGTCAAAACAGCTTGTCATACAAATGTCTGTTCTTGATATCAACAATTAAATTGCTACTAGTAAAATTTTTAATTTTGGTATCATGAATGTGATTGTTACTAGTAAGAAAGTCATTTTAGATTTCTGAAATTACTCTCCTAATTATTGATATCAGAAATACATTTTCAGATATCAAGAATTAAAATTTCAACTAGTGAAAATTGAATTCTTGATATTAGGAATTTACATTTTTACTAGTAAGAATTGTATTTCTGATATGTGAAATTGGAATTTCAACTTGTAAGAAATCAATTCTTGATATCAACAATTGAATTTGAACGGCTGCCTATGGTGACATATCACTAGTGAAAATCAGGCTTGTGTACAATTCAGAATTGAATTGAGAATGACTCCTTAATTTCAATTCAATTCTTGAATTTGAATTGAATTTGAGTTGATGTCAAAAACAGAATCTAGAATTACAATTCGAATTTGAATTAAAGGAAGCAGAATTGCAATTCAATAAAAATTCAAAGAAATTCATATACATATTTTAAGTGAAGTGTTTAACAATGAAGCTTTACAGTATATGTCAGATATGATTGCATTATAAATGATATTATTTTGAACTACTTGTACAGATTACATTAAAAGGATATGTTTTCCCCTAGCAATGAATGTTAAAAGCTCTAGTCAACAGAACAATAATTAAGTTTGATTTATTGTAATTGTAATTTTGTGGAACATGATGGAACATGACTCAATAAATGATAACTGCATTTACAACAACTTTGTGTTTGTGTGATTACTTTGAAATGAAAATTACATTGGAACAAAACTAATTAAACAACATTGAGGGGGCAATTTATTTCAAGAATTTGATCAATATCTATTTTAGAACAAAATGTATGCAGGGTTGAGGAGTAAATAGTTACGTGAAATGAAATTTCTGTTATTAAATGACAAAATTAATGTAATTGTATTTAGTTGTATTACTGAGGTAAAATGTTTCATTCAATTAGTTACTAATCAACTTAAAACGAAATTGCTTTGCATTGATAAAGTTATCCAAATAAAGTAATCCAAACCACATTTATAATGGGTAACTAATAACAGTAGGCAATAACATTTCCAAAGTAATCTTGCTAACACTGAATGCATGCGAGACTCAACACATTCTTTCTGTTGTGACTGTGTAGAATTTCTTTGAATTGCCATGAATTTAATTCCACTTCCTGTCATTCCAATTCAAATTCAATTCAACATCCTGTGGGGCGGAGTAAATTCAGTTCAAATTCCAATTCATGAATTGAATGGAGGCCAATTCTGAAATTCTGAATTTTGCACTAGCCTGGTGAAAATACAATTGCAAATATCAAGAATTAAAGTTTTTACAAAAAAAAAAAAAAAAAAAAAAAAATTACTAAAAGCTGAAATTTATACTTGATACAAGAATTTGTATTTCTGTGAGTGATGACGTCATAGTTGATATCAAGATTTTTACTAGTGAAATTTGAATTGTTGATCAAGAATTCATATCCTGGGAATGAATAGAAGTCAAAACGGTTTTGGCCAATGAATTTGCACATGGTTTGTCATAAAATATATTAAAACACCATATAGACATATAAACAAGATTAAAAACAGGATTTTCACCACAGGTGAACACTTTAAGGTTACATTTTTAATTTTAGCCAATTTTTTTTTTTTTCATCATTTTTTATTATTATTTTAGTAGTTAAATCCCCGGTTTCACAGACAAGGCTTAAGCAAGTCCAAGACTAAAATGCATGTTTGAGCTGTTTTAACTGAAAGCAAATTGCACTGACATACCTTAAAATATGTCAATGTCATTGTTTTGTCTCAAGATGCACATCAGTAATGTTTTTTCTCTAAGGCACGTTTATAAAAGCTACTTAAATGTCCTAATTGAACTAAGGCGTAATCCTAGCTTAATCTAAGCCCTGTCTGTGAAACCAGGCCAAAGTTAACTAAAAGAAGCTTAACAAAAATGAGAAATGTTTTGTTATAGTTTTAGATTTAGATCACGATAACCCCACTATTCAGAAGAATATTAAATATTAAATATGACTTTCCACAGAAAAAAAGGGAACTACATAAAGGTGAATAAATTATGACAAAATGTTTGTGGGTAAACTATCCCTTTAAAACAGCAGACAATTATGTCTGTGCGCCCCGAGTCAGAGTTCATCTTTTTCTCCTCCAAAAGAACAGGTGACCCCTGTGCCCTTTAACCCACAGTATCCTTTAGGCACCTTGTGCAGATATTGCTGGTGATAGTCTTCAGCATAGTAAAACTCGGTGTGCTCTTGGATCTCTGTGGTGATCTCACTCAAGCCTTTCCTCGCCAGCGCCTAGCAGAAGAGCAGAGAAAGAGATGGTAAATGATGACACATTCTTGATATCAAGAGGGTAAATGTGATCGCTGTCTAGGGAAAAGCAACTCGATTTGAACTGAGACTTTCTTGTGTGTGAGATGTTAAAGCCAGGTATTGTGTCCAAAACTCTTTAAAAGGGACATGTTTGAAGTTCTGTCTCCCTCTAGGGGTCACTTCTGTAAACTCCAACAGCAGAAAATTGCTTTAGGTAGTACTAGTACAAAAACATAGAGAATAAAACACCTTTGAACATCAATCACAGTATTTCTAAAGCTCACATGTCTCTAGAACAGAAAGAAAAAGAGGAAAGAATTATTGTGCCTTCACAACTGTCCTTTTTGAATTGTTTGTAGTTTCAGATGTCAGTCACTAGGTGGTGACAGAAGTCTGCTGCATTTACTCTGTTTCTGATTTAATGTCTAACAAAAGAGGCTGTATGTGCACCATAACATGATCCTGATATCCTGACAACAGCTGGGACATAAACACAAAACAAAGATATCTATACAACAACGTAAAGCCAACATTCCCCATATGCTTTGTATTTAAAAATCTTGTCTGTGAAATTAATATTTTTTAAAAGGTGAGAATGATCTTACTGGATTATCACATGGTTACACTTGCTACCGTGAACAGGAAGATGAAGAAAACATGTAGCCAGGTGTGCATAAAGAGAGGACCAAGCACTTGATGAGAAAAATTAATAAGAGTGTGTGAGAAAATTATGATTTCATTATTATTTATTTATAATGTTATTTATAAGAATAATAATAATTTTCATTACAATTACTCATAAATAAAATGCTGTTATTTTTGGTAAAGAAAATGTTCTGTAAATATTTTAAAATTTAAAATAAATAAATAATAAATAAATGATAATGGTAAATAAATTTAAGGCATTTTTCTGTGGTTCTAAAGAGCACATCGGTTTCCCCTTTTCTTAAATTATTAATTAATTAATTTATACCTCAGGCACATATCAAAATATTTTTCATAAAAAAAATAATAATAAAAAATAATATATATATATATATATATATATATATATATATATATATATATATATATATATATATATATATATATATATATATATATATATATATATATATATATTTTTTTTTTTTTTTTTTTTTTTTTTTTTTTTTTGGGGCTAGGCCTACATTGGTAGGTCAAGAACAAATCTAATGTTCCAGGCCTGCCAATGTAGGCCTAGCCCCCAAAAAAAATAATAATAATAATAAAAAAAAATATATATATATATATATTTTTTTTTTTTTTTTTTTTATTCTTCTTATTTTTTGGGGCTAGGCCTACATTGATTGGCAGGTCAAGAACAAATCTAATGTTCCTGGCCTGGATGGGCCAACAGAAAAAAAAAATCTTTATTGCTGAGCCCGGTTTTATGACCCTTTAAATTGTGCAAATTATTTCAAATAGTGTACATTAAAAGCAGAGGAAGTGTAAATTTGGGGAAATTGTATGTGCGTGTGTGTGTGTGTGTGGAAAAGGTGTCAGAAACTTGGCGTGTCAAAGCTCGGTGGTCTGTGTCTCTCCGGTGGAGGAGAACATTTCTCTGGACAGTCAAGCAGAGAGAGATAGAAAGAGAGATTTAGATAGAGAGAGAGAGAGAGATATTACATAAGCATTTGCATATCTGAATATGCTTCATGTGACTCTGATGACTCAACTAATGCCACTAACACAAAAGGGTTTCTGCATCCTTAAACACACTCATGTTAATATTAGTCCAACTATTTTCTGGTGTATACTGTCTTCATAACAGCTGTTTCACAACCAGAATTCCCTTAATATTCCCATCAGATTAAATTTAATTTATGGTTTCTCTGTGGGTCTCTGGCACAAACTCACCTTATAAGACAATTTACACACACACACACACACACACACACACACACACACACACTCACAAATCTGCACAAGAGCACGCTAACACACACAGTCCCTGTGTACGTTTAACTGCAACAGCTTGTCCTACTTTTAACATTACAACATAAATAATGAATATTAATGCAGCTCTTTCTATGAACCAAAAAGCTATTCTGCAAAAAATCTGAATATGGAAACTGTGACAGTGTTTTAGCTTAGCTATCTTGCTTATATATCAGAAGCTGTATTGTTCTGCAGCACAAATAGAAAAGCATGTGTAGGTGT
The DNA here is from genome assembly GCF_964197995.2 of Scardinius erythrophthalmus. Lineage (NCBI taxonomy): Eukaryota > Metazoa > Chordata > Actinopteri > Cypriniformes > Leuciscidae > Scardinius > Scardinius erythrophthalmus. The sequence continues at coordinate 15,140,661 of NC_138239.1, read as the reverse complement.
ATATATACACATCTGTAAATACATGTGTGATTCACTTTAGGCTAAACATTCAAGAGGACGACAGAATTATGTAAAAGAACAGTCCAAGGCTGTTCTTTGCATGTTCTGTGCATTTATGCACATCTCCACCCATGTTTAGTTTGCATGTAAGCATGAGTGTGTGTGTGTCTGTGTCTATGTGCATGAGATATAGTCAGGAATCCATTTTGTCATACTTGGCTGTTCCTGCATTTTGTGAGAGGGAATAAGACAGCGGAGGGTCATGTGACCCGTGAGAGGAGACAGATCAAAGCATCTATGTGTTTAAGATTACATGACATGGAACAGAGAGAGAGAGAGATTTTGTTTTTAGATAGAGCGCTTTTGGGAACCTGAGCTAGGCATCACTAGCGCGATTAGCATTTTGGAAGAAAAACTTGCCAATTACTACTACATTTATGATTATTACATGGTTCTTTTCATTCTCGAAATCTGCTAACATGGTCGAAATGATAATTAAATCGTTTTCCTTTATTCTTAAAGTCAGAACCAAACACCGTTAAAAACATGGTTTCCATAAACTGATGTATTTCACAATAAAAGGATATCCCACCCGAAATGAAAAGAAAAACGGAAATTGATTAGATTGTGAATTTAATTGGTTAATGTCAGCTAAAATTTGACATGGGTTATAAAGGGAACAAACAAAAACATGACTAAAGAAAATAATAATGAATAAAAAAGACGCATATGGGTGCAACATCAATACGGTCTATTCATTTCATAAAAAAAAGCTTTTTACATAAAAATTTTGATAATAAATATTATGATAACATTTTGAAGTGGGAATAATAATAGCATTAGATTGCACAAAAGATTGACTTTAAAATGATTTGTGCATTGCCTTTTCTTTAAAAAACTCATCTCTCCACATTATTTGATATGGGCAATGAAAAGAACATATCCATGATAAATAAATAAATAAATAAATAAATAAATAAAGCAAATGTTGATGTCTGCAGCATAACACAAGCAGATAAACAAAGAAAATTCATAAACTTCAATTCAAATCCCTAAAATAACTCCTCTGAGAAAGTGCTTCACTGCAGCAGAATTGTACCTCCACTCTCTCTTCCTGCGTCTCGCTCTTTCACTACTGAATAAAAACTCTTTGATGTTCTGCAAATTCCTACATTTTATTACAGCACCCCTCCCGTCCTCATCCACAGCATTTAAAAGAGCGTTTCTTCCTCTCCCACTCCTGCTTTTCCTTCTCCCTGACTGCCCTCACTGATGGCAGAGTTTTGAGAGACTCTGATGGAGTGCAACTCTCGACGGGTGCTAATAATTCATTTCCCGTCTGCATGTGATGTCGGATTCATCACCTGAGCTTGACCTTATGGAAGAGTGGAAAAGGCCTCATCAATCTCTTCGCACTCATCACGTCTGTCTTTCATTTCACTGTCCCTCTTCAAATTCTCACTCTCCACTGCGAGACAATCAGTTGTGCTTTCCCAAAGTAAGACGGACGCAAACACACACGCACATTCCTCAATATTTTAACAAGACTCTGGGCTAACATGTCTAATCTCATCACTGCTGCTGCTTATGTAACCAAGCTGCTCTTCGAAACCACTTCAGATTTGCTCTGCCCTCAGAGAGAAAAGGATCAGGAGAGAAGCACAAGCATCGACTGCAGGGAAATGCTATAAAGTCTAGGAGATGTGTCGCACTTTTAATAAACATATTTAAAATAGGTTTCATGCAATCCGGAGCCATTCGTTCCATTAAAAAGGCATATAGGTTTCAGGTCATGTCACCTACAACTTCACATGCCATATAGAATCATTTATTTGTAATACTATTTACACAGACAACACCAGTTTTCATATATATAATCATATATCGATCATTATTTAGACAACATTTTTTTCTTTTTATTAATCAAGGACGCATTCAATTTATCAAAAGTGAAATAAAATAATAAAATAATATTTCTGTTTCAAATAAATGCTGTTCTTTTGAACTTTCTAATCAAATAATCCTGAAAAAAGTTACACAGTTTCAACGAAAAATATTAAGCAGCACAACTGTTTTCTCCACTAATAATAAGAAGAAATGTTTCTTGAGCACCAAATCAGCATCTTTAGCACATTATGTAACACTGACTGCGAGTAATTGCCATCACAGGAATAAACTATTATTTTTTCCTTTATATTTTTTCCAAAAACTTTTGACAAAACATTTAGACTTCTTTGATCAAATAAATGCAGCCTTGGTGAGCAAGAGACTTCTTATATACATGCATATACATATATATATACATATATATATATATATATATATATATATATATATATATATATATATATATATATATATATATATATATATATATATATATATATATATATAATAACTGCATGTTTGTCCAATTCATCCATGTTTTCTCATTTCTTTATTTAGCAAGAACAATTTAAAACATTATAAATATAAACACTTTAATACACATAAAATTTAGTTGGTCAATTTTAAGCCCTGCTGACATGCAGTTTGTGGGGTGCACCCCCTCGTCCGTCACATCTGTGTGTGTGTGTGTGTGTGTGTTCATTTAAGCTTGTGGGGTCACTAGGGCCATCAACAGCATGTCCGTTTCGTCCCCTAATCTAATTGCGTCCCTTTAAACACAGCTGCCTCCCGCAAGCCTGACCTTTCACCCCTGATGCGCACAAGGCCAAGGCCAAGAGGGGTCACCCAACCTCCCTGCCACCGCCTCATTCCCCTCTCACCCAAATCACATCTGAGCCCTAGAAGCAAGACAGATGACATGAGGAGCAAAGCGTACCACGGTGATGTTTACCCAAGCTCCTGCATCTCACAAAACAAAGCATCATCACGCTAGTTCGACAGGGCTAACAGTCCAGACAATCAGATGAGCAGAGTTCATGAGCATTCACAAACGCATCTTTCTGACAGGTGTGGGCGGTCAGTGTTTGACAGTTTGAGAGAGGCAAAGAATCGAAAAGAGAGGACAGAAGCGCTTCTGGAGATGTGATGGGGAAGAAAAAGCAAATCATTGGCTAAATCTGTAGTTATATTTTCTACACTAAATTTAATAATGCATTCATGTAAATTACTGTTTGGGGTTGGTATTTTTATTTATTTATTTTTAGATTTCTCACCAAGGCTGCATTTATCTGATCAAAAATACAGTAAAACTACAATTACATTTTTTTATTGTGAAATATAATTATAATTTAAAATAACTTTTCTATTTTAATATATTTTATAATGTAATTCATTCCTGTGATGACAAAGCTGAATTTCAGCATCATTACTCCAGTCTTCAGTGTCACATGATCCTTAACAAATCATTTAAATGTGCCGATTTGCTGCTCAAGATACATTTCTTATTATCAATGTTGAAAACAGGTGTGCTTAATATTTTTGTGGAAATCATGACACACTTTTTTTCAGGATTCTTTGATGAATACAAAGTTCAAAAGAACTGCATTGCATTTATTTGAAATATAGATCATTTGTAACAATACAAATGTCTTTACTGTCACTTCTGAACAATTTAATCCATCTTTGATTGAAACAAAAATTACATGATAATATAGTTAATTGCTCATGAATGCCCCCTCTAATACATCATTTAGAAAAATGACATAAATGAGCACTGTATGTACAAAACTGTCCCCTAAAGTTAGCAAAATCTGATAAAAAAGAAATCTCCCTTTGGGGACATTCTCAAATGTAAAAATAATGATGACATAAAAAAATATAAAAATGCAAAAAGTTATCTTATAGGGCTTTTTGTACAGCAATTATATTTTACTTTATATAAAAACAATAAAAGTCTATGAAATGTCCTTATTTAACTAAGTAATATCTTAATAATCATAGTAAATAGAAATAAATAACAGAATCTTAATGAATGGTTTGAAGGGGCTAATGTTAAGGGTTATTAGATACCATTAACTCATTATAAAAGCAACAGAATTCAATGTAAAGTTTGTGTGTGTTTGGAGATACTGCACCTCCTGGTACATATGCTTGCTCATCATGGCCAGCTCTTGCTGTTCTGGGCTGTAGGTGTAGATGGCAGAACGGTACTGCGTGCCATGGTCATTCCCCTGTGCCATTCCTAAAAAATACACACACATATACATGCTTTAGACCCATTTAAAATCTCACACCTCAAGAATTTGCAGTCACGTCAGACACACTGGATATGTCAATATTTTTTATGATGTTTCTAACATTAGCAAGCAACATTTGATTCTACTGTGATGTTACAGAAAGAAAAAGTTAAAAAAATATAGCAGTCTTGGAATCATTTGCCCCTTGTTAATATATGGAAAGCTATTTGTGTTTCAGTACATTCCTGTCATTTAACCTCCACAGTGAATATACTGTCTCTCATCCATCTTTCCGTAGAACTGGATGTCGGCCATCTTGCTGTGCGCTCTCTACCGTGTGGTGCCTTCTGTAGCTCTCTCTCTCTTCAAAGGCCAAAACACTGCGTTCTGATTGGCTGATCCTACAAAGCCAAAGTGACAGTCACTGACCTTCGTTGTGACCCTGAGGCCTGTGTGTCATCACAGCCGCCAAACACATCACACAGCCAAATTATAGAAAATGTTTCTAGAAAAAAGTATTTAATATACAATTAACACTTACAAATGTCTGAATACCACTGCACAGACCACAATATCAAATCAAACATTTACAATCTGATTTTCCTGAGACATTTTTGCAATGTCTTTTAAACATCTAGTGGATCTACAAAGTCAGTTCCCCACAAGTTAACATAGGTGCACACAGAATTAACTATAATACACTAACGTTTGACAACCAGAGACCACATACCTTTAGTCTGCATTTTGAATAGTATTCCATACAGTTCAAAAAGTCTGGGGTTGGTAAGATTTTATAATGTTTTTGAAAGAAGTCTCTTATCCTCACAAAAGCTGCATTTAGCTTTTTCAAAAACACAATACAAGTAATAATATTGGAAAATATTACAATTTACAATAGCTGTGTTCTATGATGATATATTTTAAAATTTAATTTATTCCTGTGATCAAAACTATCAGTATCATTACTACTGTCTTCAGTGTCACATGATCCCTCAGAAATTAATCGAATAAGCTGATTTGTTGCTCAAGAAACATTATTATTATAAATGTTGAAAACAGCTCTGTTGCTTAGTATTTTAGTGGAAACCGGAAACGTTGTTTTTAATGAAAAGGCATTCAGACATTTTTAAGTGAAGTTTAAGTGCCCACATACTTTTTAGGGCCACTGTATATCAAAAATTTAATTTTTTTTAAAAAATCTCTCTCTTCTCACATGAGTAAAAAAAAAAAAAAAAGAGTTAAAAACAAAAAGGAAACAACGAGCACTCAATGTACTCCACCCGAGACAGTGGAGCACTTCTTTTTACAGCCTCCATCACAGCACTTAGTTATTATTGATGATCCTCCCTGTTCAAGCTGAATAATATACAGAATCTCTCCTCTCAACACACACAGTGCACATGAACCGTGAGTGGAGACCGCTGCAAATGTGTTGTCAGCGCACAAACAGGGTGAGAGCGGAGAGCTGGGCAGAAGCTGACTCCATAAATGTCACACGCAGTCTCTCTCTCCCCATAACACAGCTCTCCCGCAGGAAAACTATTTCTGTTAATGCAGAGGTCAAGAAGCTTCACCCTTTGATTTATAAGGAGGAAAGAAAGGAAAGATTTACTATGTGTGCTAGTGAGTGAATAAGCTGTACATGCACGTGAAAGCATGCACGCACGCGCACGCGCACGCGCACGCGCACACGCACACACACACACACACACACACACACACACACACACACACACACACACACACACACACACACACACACACACACACACACACACACACACAATCATCCTGACAGAGACCAATCCTCTAAGGATGTTTTGACCAATCCAGACATTTCAAATATCAGCACTTATGTGGCTTCTCCTGGTGGCATGACGAGGAAGGAGGGGAAAAAAGAGAAAAGATTTGGAAGGGTGGATGAAAAGGAAAAGATGAAAAGGACTTGAGGACATTAGTTCGCAAGTTACAAGTAAGAAACACAGATGTGTCATTGTTTATTCACCTTCATGTTGTTCCACACAACAGATGTCAATGGTTACCAAACCTGTTTGGTTAACTATATATATATATATATATATATATATATATATATATATATATATATATATATATATATATATATATATATATATATATATAGTAAAAAGCTCAACACAACAAATGTTTCAAGTCCTTTACCCAAATTCAACTAAAAAAGCAAATTTTAACGACTTCTGCAGTCTCAAAACTATTCAACCCCTTCATGGCAAGCATCTTTAGTACTTAGTAGAACACCATTTTGCAGTTATGACCGGATGTAAACGACAGGTATAACCAGACACCAGCTTTTGGTAGCGTTTCTGAAGAATCTTAGCCCATTCCTCATGAGCAATGGCCTCCAGTTCAATAAAATTCTTGGTTTTGCGTGTTGCAACCGCCTTCAAATCCCACCAGAGATTTTCTATGGGGTTCAAGTCAGGTGACTTTGATGGCCATTGTAGAATCTTCCAGGACTTCTTCTGCAACCGAGCCTTGGTGGAATTTGAGGTATTCTTGGGATCGTTGGAAGGTCCAATGACGCCCAAGCTTCAGCTTCCTCACTGACGGCGTGATGATTTTCTTCTAGGATTTCCTGATACTTAAATTAATTAATCTTGCCTTCCACACGCTGCAGGTTTCCAGTGACAGAGGATGCAAAGCAGCCCCAGAACAGCACGAGCACAACCATGCTTACCTTTATACAGAGTGTTCATTTTAGCATATGCTTTATTATTCTTCCTCCGGACATAACGCTGATCTATAGGGCCGAAAAGTTCCAGTTTTGTTTCATCGCACCACAGAACAGAATCCCAAAACGTAAGTGGCGTATAAATATGATTTTGAGCAAATTGGAGCCAACTTTTCCTTTGCTTTTGGGTCAGTGGTGGTGAACGTCTTGGAGTTCTGGCATGCGTTTAGTAAGTGTCTGTTGCCACCAAGTCCTCCTGCAGGTTTTTTGCAGTCACCCGAGGGTTTTTCTGAACCTGCCTTCTCAGAAATCTGTCCGTGGCCGTTGATAGCTTCCTTTTTTCTGCCCGTCCAGGTAGCGTAACCACTATTCCTTAAACTTTGAACTTGCAAACTATGTTTCAAACTGTGTCTCTAGGAACAATTTGTGCATTCGCTATCTTTTTGTATCCTGTTCCGTGTTTGTGAAGGGCGATATCATCTTCTCTTAACTTTTTGAACCATTCTTTTGACTTAGCCATATTTCTAACATGCAGTCAATTGTGACACTCAATAAACCCAGCCAGTTCAGATATTTCATGTGTTCTAGCTCAAGAACACCTTGTGCAACTAATGAAGCCCTTGATTAGTTACATTAGGTGTGCTTGAGACAACACGTTTTGCATATTTGTGCTGTTGTGAGGGATTCTATTCAGAGGGTTGAATAATTTTGAGACTGCAGAAGTCATTAAAAGTTGCATTTTCAGTTGAATTTAGGGAAACCCATTAACACATTTGTTGTGTTGAGCTATTCCAATTACTTTTGTTTGATTAGTTCATTGCAAATAGCTGAAAGTCTGTAAATTTTGCCAATAAACCTAATTTGGAATGGGGGTTGAATAAAATCGACTGTATTTATATCTTAAAAAAGATATTATTTTGTGTTCCAAAGAAAAAAGTCATACAGGTTTGGAACAACATGAGGGAAAGAAAATTATGACAGAATTTTGTTCACCCCCAAAATTATATAATTCCCATCAACTCTTATCATAAACTATAATTTTAAAAAGAATCTTCACATAGATCTTTTCCATAAAATGACAGTTAAATTTAGGTCAAGGCCAATAGCTTTATTAAAGTATTCAAAATATAATCCTTAAATACCAAATCAATTATCAGCCTCTATTTTTTTATGATTAAATTTTTTCAAGATTTTTTAATTTCAGTACTGGTTGATGATAATTAATTATATTACTTTATAAAACAGTATAATTTAATAATGCAGTTAAATATATTCTTCAGCAAATCTCAAAACAAAAAAACTTTTCATACTGTGCATTATAATGCTGTGATGTCCAAATTCACTTGTAGCGACTGATTTAAAACAACTGATTTAACTTTTCAAAGCAGTACAGAATTTTGAAATTGGCCATTTATCCATAATCAGAAGAACACAAATTACATGGATCACTTTTATGGTGAATTTTGTTGCATGGAAAAAAATAACATGGTGGTTTGAAACAACAAGAAGGTGAGTAAATAATCACAGATTTTTTATTTTGAGGTTTATATTGATATGGTGAACATCAGCAGTGTAGCTGGATTAAAAAGCCTGTGGAATGACTCCAGAGATATCTCCACGTCTTTCAAAAGCAAAATTTTCACTGTCATATAAAATGTCAATCATGAGTCATACTGATGGCTCAGAATCTCAGTCTGATGGGTTTATTGCTTTGCGTTTTGCGCGACTGAAGTGCCTCTTAGTGTCTGCGGATAAAACAACTTATTCTAACCACTGAGGAGGCTCAAATGTAAGCCAACAAGAAGACACACAAACAGTTTGCCTATTGTGTGGAGAATGTCCATATGTGTTTGTGAAGGTGCACGTGTGATGCTTTAGCAGGGTTTTGGGGAGAGTATGTTTGTGCATTTGAGCGTGTATGATGCAGGCTTATATGTGAGTGTGTATGTGTGTGAGGCGTTGTTCAGGGCACTGTTGTGTGTGCCCTGTGGGTACGGTGAAGCAGTGTGCGTGCGAGAGCAGCCAACTAAGAGGAATGGTGCAGAGCCGGGTCTATTTTTACACCTCTTATGTAACACACACACACAACCTTGTTCTCTCACACACACACACACACACACACAAACACACACACACAAATTCCCTTTGCGAATAAAAATACATGTTTAAAATGTGTAGTAAATGTAATATGGTTTGTTAAAGGGCACCTATTATGGAATTTTGAAATTTACTTTTCATGTAGTGTGTAACATAGATCTAAGTGAACAAAAACATCCTGCAAAGTTTGAAATATTAAAGTGCACCGTATATAAAGTTATTGTCTTTCAAAAGTAAGAGTCGACTCTGAGTCATTTTTATGAATCGTTAGAAGACCGAAGCTTTTTCTCTGACTAGATGACGTCAACTTGTCAAGTTATTTGAATACGATACGCCCACTTATTGCGCTCCAAGGCCAGGGAAAACTTGAAAACATCACGGCGACGAGATGCTGTGTTCTGAAGCATTTGAAGACTAAGTGGCTACAATTCATATATGCAACTATACCACAGAAGTATAGTCCGAGCCTTGTGCTTTGTTCGCGCCATTTTGAAGACGATTGCTTTACCAACTTAAATGTAATCAAACTTGGATTCGCGAGCTGGTTGATATTGAAGAAAGGTTCAGTTCTTCTAAGTGTATTTGCATCAGCTTCCTCCTCTGTATCACAACCTGTAAGTGTTATTAATAATTGTTGCTTTTATGTTTTATGTAGCATGCTTAATAATTATTTGGTTTGTTGTGTAAGCACCGTTTAGCTTCTAGGTCTTCAATGACAATTGTATTGAGATTATGTGAAGTGTTTGTCGTTGTTTTCGGAGTTGTCTTAAAGAATAGAGTAATACCTCGTAACTGCATTTTTTTTTTTTTTTTGTAAAAACGTTATGTTTATGCCTCGGGCTAACGCAAACAAAGACTGATTGTGCTTTTACAATATGAACTCTGGGCTATGCTCGCTAACATAACATTAAATTCCTTATCTCATTTTAAATGTTTTACTACAAACTACAAAGCAGTGGACTATAATCATTATTATAACACAATTTAATTGATAAAAGCATCATTGTACTCCGTGTTAAACAATAAGTATTATCTCTGTAAACACTGCTAACATCATCGGACCAATCACCGCAGATTAGCGTCATGTAAAGGCGGGGTTTTGAAAAGTGATTCACTAAACGAATCATTTGAGAATCGCGGTCAAAACAGGTAAAAATAAATGCATATTATAAGAAAACTAAAGTCTTTTTTGTCATTGCATTCATGCAAAACTGTTGTTGGGGACTTCTAAAACAATATTAGGAACATTTTAAATGCCATAATAGGTGCTCTTTAATACATGTGTGTTTGTTATTTTTAACATGTAGCCGCTAGCATTTGACTGATAAAAACATTTTTTTTTTTTATCAATTATACACCACAAGTAATGCTCTCTCGCTCTCATTTTTCTTCCAGAAAAGAATAATCTATAAATGAAACACTAGATCCATAACTGTAAAATACTCTGTGGCAAACATAAATTGTTGCTGTTGGTATTCAAGGCCTAATGATGAAAAATTAAAACCCAAACTGAAGTGTGGAGGCCATGGCACAGTGGGTAGTGCACATGCTCATGACACTGAGAGCCATTGTGCTCACAGAGATGCAGGTTTGAATCTAGGCTGTCATTTTCTGATCTCAATCCTTTTCTCTCTCCCTACACATTCCTTTCGCCATAATTTTAAAGGTAAATAGCCTGTAATAACCCGCATTTCAGAAAAATTTATTTAATGTATTTGAAAAAAGTCTCTTATGTTCTCTAAGGCTGCCTTTATAAAAAAAAAAAAAAAAAAAAAAGCAATAATATACAGAATCTCTCCTCTCAACACACATGAACCGTGAGTGGAGCACCAGCAAATTCATGACACATAAAAATTTAAAATAACTGTTTTCAATTAATATGTTTACATTTTTATTAATTCCTGTACTGACAAAGCTGAATGTTCAGCAGTCAATACTCCAGTCTTCAGTCGCTGTCACATGATCCTTCAAATATCACAATATGCTGATTTGGTGCTTTTTGATGAATAAAAAGTTTATTCGTAAAAGGCATTTATTTGTAACAAATCGATTTTTACTGCAAGCACCTTCAAAAAACAAAAAAACATCCAAATCGGTCCAATATGCCTGAAAAATAAGCTCAGTTTCTTTATTTAAAGAAAACAATGTTTTCTTCCAGCAAATTCTAGCCTTTTTTTTCTATCCAACAGAAGAAGCATCTCTTCAACCGTTTCTCGTCTACTCTCCATAAATGACCTCTGTCAGCCCCTCCCCCCTATAGTTGATTGACAAACTGTAATGAGCCCCCCTCGTCGGGGAGAGGCAGGGGTCGAGGTCACCCCCCGAGAGGCACGTGCCCGTTGCAGACTGAACCCCAAAAAGAAGAGGGGGGGGGGGTCTTTTCTTTTTGTCCCATTTGGTGGCTTGTGCACAAAATGGTGTTCGTGAACCCAATAACCTTCGTTTTCAACGACAAATCAAAGAGTGTTGCTGAGGGATTATGGAGATCCAAACTGTTTCGGCACATAATTAGCTTGTGTATTGATGTTTTGCTCTTCAAGGTTCAATATACATAGCAAACGTGTCAATCACAGGTTACACACTGAAGGCAGGTGGAAAATAAGATTTAACGTTTACAGGCCTGAACGATTGTAGCTCAGCCTTTACATTTGAGCGCCTGCGTCAGCCATCTTGTCTCTACCCCTTGAAGCGTGCATTAACGCATCTCTCTGACGCAGCAGCCACATAAATACTGCAAATCAAGAAAAAAAACATGACACGATAAAAGATGAAAGTGGTAAGACAGAGAAACGAGGACAAAGAAGCAGAGAAACCCGCCCTCTTGCCTTTCACTGTTGGCGGAACGAGGGAGCGCGGGATGGCGGAACGAAGAAAGTGACTAAGAGATAAAAGCGGAGGGTAAGAATGAGGAGTCACTGCGGAAATGCTGATGGGATGATGGTGAGGGGGAGCGAAAGATGGAGGAGAGAAGGAGCTGGGGATGGGGGAGGAGAGGAGAGGAGAAGAGAGAAGATAAGATGTTGTTATCCTGTAGACAGACTGAGAGCCCTGGGGTCCGCTGGGAATGGGGGGGGGGGGGTGAGGGGGGGGGGTGTCTTTCTTAAACAAGGAAGTAACAAACTGCTGAGGCGATCAAGCGTGCGTGTGCGCGTTTCTCTCATGTGTGTGTTCGTACTGCACTTCTCCGTTCTATGGTTTGCCACAGGCGATAGAATTGTTACACTGGCTTCAGTCATTTCCTGTTCGTCAAATCCATCCAGGAACCCAATTATCCCGACTCGCCTCTCCCCACCCTCGGCTTCCTGTACTATCTTTGTCAGCACAGCCAGAGATGTAGCATGACGGCATGAAATACAGCCTATATTTTTAGAAAATGAGCGTAGGGTTTAAGGAAGCCACCACACGTTTTCAATACCATGACCTAAAGACTCTGCCAGAGCAAGTGTTGCTGGGTATAAGACGGGGGTACGAAGAGGAGCGTGCTGGGAGTGTTTGATTGGCTGTAGATGTTGCTATCCCAGCCGTGATTGGACGATTCCAAATCATGCTGCTGAAAGCAGAACCCTTTGAACTGTGAGACAGCAGCTGAATACACAGGTCTCCGTGCACAACGGGAACAATCGTGCATGTATGTATCCTATGAAACCTCACACATTTGCAGTTTCACACTATACATAGATGTCTATCCGTGATTCAGAGCAATGACGAACACACACACACACGTGCACAGTTGATTTGATGTGAGCGTTCGGGTACGGACAAATGGAGTGTGTGTTAAGCATGCATGGATGAACAGCCTACAGAGACGTTCCCGATTCTCGACAGCCAATTGCAGTGCAGCGGCCTGCGCCAAAAAACACAATCTGACGCTTCTGTCACGCACATGGGCCATGCTCTTCATCCTGCTTCCCTACCCAAACTCCTGCAGGGTCGTGAAACACGGCCTAAAAATGCCAAACGGGACACAGCGACAAGTTCTGCTTTAGAAGATGCTCATATTTACAAAGTGTACATTTAAATGTCAATCCAGGTGAGTAACGTTTCATACAAGCATGTTCTCACATGACTGTGAATATGTGTGTTCATTACCGATGGGTCACGATGGTCGACTAGTCTATCTAGATTCTCAACCAAGGGGCCAGGGATCACTTGGGGTATAAGAGGGAATTTCAAAAGTGTGATTTCTGGACATTGAAAAAAATTCTAAAATTCTAAAAAGTAATTTTTATTGGGTAGAAATTGCTATTCATGAGTAAAAAACAATATTTTATAAAACCTGTAATCACAAATGATTATGCAAGTCATGTATATTCCTTGGTGTACAAGTGATAGAATGATAGAATTTAATTATTTTAATTGTTATTCGGAATTGGAATAAAAGGCTGGAAGTTCTCTTTTTCGGTCTACACTTCTTTACTAAAACGCTATGTATCTCTATGTATACAACACCTTTTTAAGACAAAGTGTCAAGTTAAAACAGTTCAGCTTAAAAAAAAAAAACGCACCTTGAGACCTCTTCTCAGCGTTTTATTCTGTTGCACTCTGTCTACCTGTTTTCTAACGCAAGAATGGGTCTTATGCAAACACCCCCTAAGAAACACATCAGATCGGGTTGGGTAGACATCTTCCTAAGCCAGTCTAATTATACAAGACATCCATAAAGCGATAGTGCAACCAAAAATGAAAAGTCTGTCATCCAAATCTGATCCATTTCTGTATGATATTTTTTTTCTTCCACACAATGAAAGTGTGGACAAAGTCAATAGGATCCAATGTTGTTTGGATATTATAAATATTCTTATTCAATGTTCTTATAAATATATTATTTTGTGTTCTGCACAATAAAGTTATACAGGTTTGAAACAATATGAGGATGAGCAAATGATTAAATATTTACATTTTTGGTGGACTATCCCTTTAAGACCAGCTAGTCATTTAATTGTTCGGACAACCCACAGACTAATCGATTTTGAAAATATGTATCTGCACATCCCTTGTATTCTCATAGGTAAAGGAAAACAGAGCAAGGTAGATGTTTAATCACATTTGAAGGCCATTTCTGACAACTAACCCTGGCTTCTAGGAGTAATTTTCTTCGCTCTACTTTCTGGGGCGTTCTGGCTGACAGGGTGACGGTGTTCCAAGTGACTTTTTAAAGTTCAGAACATGATGTGAATTAGAGAGCTGGCACAGAACCAAACACACGGGGTAATCATGTCAGCTCAAACTGATGATTTGACATATGAAAGAGTAGAAAATCACTCCATGGTGCTTAAAACCACACTCTGAATTTTAGGGGTGTGTCTTCAACTGGCAGATATATAGGCATGCATTACTGATCTCCAAATGGAATTTGTGTACCTTCCATGAAGAAAAAATACAAACAAGAAAAGTTATTACAGGGTCTGACTGAACGAACCACAGACGTCACATAAACTATTCAAGCAGAGACTGTAGTCCCATAGTGCAGTGATGAAGGAGAGCCGAAGAGTTGTGTGTGTGCGCTTCAGGTCCTCAGGGTCAGGCTTTATGAATGTTTCAGAGGAGTGTCTCTTCCTCTCTTCTCTCTCTGTTTTAGGGTGACTGAACACAGAGAGCCAAACAACAGCTTCATACCGCAGCCACACTGTTATATCCGACAGACAGACAGACAGACAGACAGATAGATAGATAGATAGATGAACTTTAAATCTATTTATGTGTCTGTTTGGGATCAGATACACACCAAGTCTCTCTGCTCAACCAATTAACTGAATCGAGTGAATTCATTTTTGCGTATTTATATATTGGGGTTTTGGGGTCTCATCTTTAGCGCTGGATTTTAAGCAGACAGCAAGGCTGATTTATTCTCAAACGAAGACCTAAAGGACAACACAGACGGCAAATATCAGCTGTGTGTTCAGGATTGGGTCTGTTTCCAGTGGATTGGAGGAATAGGTGACGCTTGCACTAATGCACACATGCACAATGTCTCTTTTCCTCTCATGGCTGAATTGGTCTCAGACACATTAACATAGCCAGTCTGAGGCTGTTCCAATTCCCGCAAGATCATCCTGACCATCCAGCACACACAAATGCACAGGGCAGTGTGAACAGACAGATGCAGCCATGTTTTAACCTCATGAGGCCGTTTGCTTTTGGACCACTGCATCTCACACCCAGGGGTCTTTCTATGGACATCTGTGTGAGTGAATGTTTGTAGATGTGAGGGAATAGGTGTGTTTGTTTACCTTGAGTGGGGTCATGGCTCTCCCAGAAGACTTTGAGAAGTTTCTCTAAGCTGACATCTTTAGGAGAGAAGACCACTCGCACTACTTCTGTGTGTCCCGTTAGACCTAAAGATATGGCAGGAAAAAGAAGTAATGCACAAATAGAACTGCATAATTGTTGAGTGATTTTGCAGTCTATATTAAATTATGGCTATAGAAAAGGATGTTAAGTATTTTAATGACTCTTTTTTTGTCTATTAAGTTTTTTTACAGAACATTTTAAAGGGGACATACCATGAAAATCTGACTTTTTCCATGTTTAAGTGCTATAATCGGGTCCCCGGTGCATCTACCAACCCAGAAAACGTGAAAAGTGACAACCCAGTAACTTTGTTTTA
The DNA here is from genome assembly GCF_964197995.2 of Scardinius erythrophthalmus. Taxonomy (NCBI): domain Eukaryota; kingdom Metazoa; phylum Chordata; class Actinopteri; order Cypriniformes; family Leuciscidae; genus Scardinius; species Scardinius erythrophthalmus. Next base: position 15,125,123 of record NC_138239.1, on the reverse strand, counting down.
GTAAGCCTTTCTCTGCAAGTATGTCAAAAAATAAGCCAATCAGATTTCACTCCCTTTCTGACGTAGGAAGGGGATCTTATTATAATATTACCACCCCTTAATCTGCAAGTTTCCACCCACGGCGCCGCCATTTGGTTTTCGCATAATTCGCAAGCGACAACAGTGTAGCAGTTCTAACACAATGGTAAAAGCTCGAGCAAAGCACGCAAACTGTTCTGTCGTTGGCTGCACAGACAAGCACAGAACACTATTTGATTTGCTCACAACCAAAAAGGGGCAGATATGAAAAGCTATAATAAATGATCTGGCTTTTTGAGAATTTTTTGCTAAATTTTCACTGACACATTCTGGGGACACCATAGATTTATATTACATCTTGTGAAAAGGGGCATAATATGTCACCTTTAAAATGAAATGATTAAATATTCTTCTGTGTGCTCATTTAATTCACAAAATAAAAAAGTATATTAATAATGACATATCGAATATCATTAAAAGGCTAAAAATATAGACAATTATATTCAGCTACATTACACAACCACTGAACAAATATACACAAAAAAACAATACCATTCATCTCTCACAAAGACATTAAAACATTTAAAAAGAATATTTAGCAATGATGCATTAAAGGGATAGCCCATGATTTACACATCCTCAAGCCATCCTAAGTGTATATGACATTCTTCTTTCAGACGAATACAATCGGAGTTATATAAGAAAATGTCCTGGCTCTTCCAATCTTTATAATGGCAGTGAATGGCCGTTTATGTTTTAAAGTCCATCAAAGTGCATCCATCCATGATAAAAGTGCTCCACACAGCTCTGGGGGGTTAATAAAGGCCTTCTGAAGCAAAGTGATGTGTTCGTGTAAGAAAAATATCCATATTTAAAACATTATTGAATAAAATAACTAGCTTCCAGCAGACAGCCTACGCAAGTTGACTTATGCTAAAAGAGTAACACTTGACGATGTATGACGTAGAATGTAGGTGTAGCGTCATGCTTTTACGCCTCTCGCGGTTCAACCAAACAGGGCTGGGCAACAAACTCAAGCTCCTCTGACATTTCTCTTTAAAAATTCTCGTTTTAGACTTTTAATCTGTGACTGCTGTTTTGCTCTATCGTCTGCGCTTCCGCGTTTGTCATTATGTCATGCTTTGGTTCAGAAGGCCTTTATTAACCCCCCAGGGCCGCTTGGAGCACTTTTATCAAAACATAAATGGCCATTCACTGCCATTATAGAGCTTGGAAGAGCCAGGACATTTTTTTATATAACTCCGATTGTATTCGTCTGAAAGAAGAATGTCATATACACCTAGGATGGCTTGAGGGTGAATAAATCATGGGATAATTGTAATTTTTGGGTGAACTATCCCTTTAAACTGAGCATAAGAGACAGTAAAGAAATGAATACAAATATTTATATTTCAAATAAAGTAGAATCATGAAAAAAATTATCATGTCTTCCATATTTAAATATTACTATTTTTAATAAAATAAATGCAGTCTTGGTGAACAAAAGAGACTTCTTTCAAAACATTTTAAACATTTACTGACTTAGTACGGTACAGTAAGTGTATTTGATTGTATTTCTTGTGGTTATGATACCGATGAACTTCATGAGGTGAATCCTGGGATGCTGATAAACTGTACTAAAGCAGATCTCACAAAGTCTTAAACTTTTAAAATGGTTTTGTAAACAAATTCAAGAACAATTTAGGCACACAAAAAAGGCACAATGATAACTTATAATTTCATAAAATAATAAATAATAATAAAACCATAATTTCAAGCTTTTAAGTATAAACCTTTAAAAGGATTTTAAGATCATGAGAACCATTCTGTCAAATGAATCCGAACTTTTGACTGGTACTCAAACACCATGCACTTACTGTGCAAAACTGTATTTGCATATGTGTTTGCTACTCTTACAAATAACAAAGCCTGTCTACATATTAACCCAAACACCCAACACAGTTCTGACATCTGCAGGTCTTCTCCAAACTACACACTTAAAAGACAATGTGTGTGTGAAGCCAACCCTCTGCAGAGCTGCAGTCAGAACCTTCTCACTGGGACCAGTTGAGAAACTGCAACATCACAGCTGCATCCCTCCCTCCATTTCATCTCTTCTGAACTGTCTGGCTACAAGTAGGTCATACAGAGGAAGGGGGAAGGGCTGCGGATCTGGGAGAGAGCAGTGCACTCTGGGTAGTTCACTGCAGATGAAGGGAATGTTTTGGTGAAGGCTGCAGCAAATTTGGGTACAATGAAGCTGCTGATGGCCTTACGGTTCGGAAACCTCTTTGATATGGGAGGGGAACGAATAGTTAAGACTCACCTGAACACACCTCATGGTAGGTGGGGTTAGGTGTGAAGCCCCCAGCATAGCCCACTTGTGTAGAAAACACACCAGGAATCCTCCAGAAGCGCCTCTCTGCTCCCCAAAAACATCCCATACCTGAACAGAAATGGGACAGACATTAAATGGCAAATAATTATAGGATTGACTTAAAAAGTGACAAAATTGTCTTTTTGGTTCCACTACAAAGCCTTCCTAACTACAGCTGTTTGACATCAACCAAAAGTCAAATTCAGACACTGTTGATACCTCCCAAAAAAATTATAGATAAAACCTCAAAATGGCATTTTATTCTTTTTTAAAATATGAATTTCATATAATTTTTTATTTAATTTTATTTTTGTGCTATAACCTTTTAGCATAGTCCCAAGCTAACATCAATCTCAACTGGAATCAACTGCAAGCTTTAGATGCTTCGTGTGAAAAGCAATTATTCATGTGTGTGACTGTTGAGAAAGTTATGGCCTATGTACAGCACTTGCACTACAGTTCAAAAGTTAAGATTTTGAAAGAATAATATAATACTTTTATTTAGCAAGAATGCATTAAATTGATCAGATGTGACAGCAAAGACACTTACAATATTACAAAACATTTCATTTCAAATAAATGCTGTTCTTTTAAACTTTATATTTATCAAATAATCCTGAAAAAATGTATCACCTTTTTCCACAAAAATATTAAACAGCAACTGTTTTTAACTGATATTAATAAGAAATATGTCTTGAGCGCCAAATCAGCATATTACAATGATTTCTGAAGGAACACTGAAGACTTAGTTAGCTTAGACATCACTGGAATAAATTACATTTTATCAAATTTAATTTACATTTTATATTAAAATAGAAAACAGTTGTTTTAAATTGTAATTTCTACATTTTGTCTATGTAGGCAGCTTACTAGGTCTTGGAACAGAACTACAGTTCTGTATCAATTGATTCTGTTCATTTAAACAGGCTCTTAGCCACATTTTTATTGGCTCAGGAAATCAAGAGGAGAGAGGGGGAGAAATTAGATAGGAACATGACCCAGCCTGGACTCAAACCCAGGTTTGCCATGAGCCACCACTCTGACACAAGTGGTACTTTAGGAAGCAATGTATTAATTGCACCCAAGAATGTCTGGAATATGATCTTCTCCAAACTCACCAAACATGATCATCTCCATGCTGTCAGGAAATGGTTCCACTGTGGGGTTCCCATTGGCGGTGTGCTTTACTGCAGAAACATAGGCAAGAGAAACACAGCAATATAAATGTTGTGTTATCAATGGGGTGTACGTGTGCACAAGGTGGCGCTGTTCCAGATGGTGGGACTGTCAGACTGGTTTCTGTGGTGAGGATTATTGCAGATTTGCCTGGTCTGCTCAGGCTAAGCTGAATCAGTGCTGCTGTTTCTGCAGTGGGAGACACTTAGCCGATTACACTGCTGTACCTCCCCCACCCAACACACACACACACACACACACACACACACACACACACACACACACACACACACACACACACACACACACACACACACACACACACACACACACCTCTAAACCATCCAGAGAAGGTCACAAACCATGAGTGACGTGAACGCATTGGAAGGAGACAACACCAGCTCTCTGAAAGCCCTACAGAACGACCTGCAGTGGATTAGGCCACAGGGAGAAAAAAGAGGGTGGACAAACAAAATGTTTCCTGAGTTGGATGGATGAGGCCAACTGTGCCATACTGGAATTAGAGCAGTAAAGAGGAAGAGAAAAGGGGCACAGATGTGGGGAGGATTAGAGCTAAGAAGACTGAAGTGATTTACCACCTAAATCTCCAGGCAGCAAAGGATAGTGGTTTACACACAGCACACTAATATTAGCATATGGATGAAGAGATGTGTCATGGCCCCACAAACAAACACACACAATAGCGTATTTAGGGCAACATGCACCCCATTCCTTCTTTAATCTTCCTAAAGTTTAGACTATATATGATAATGACCTGAATACTGAAAATCTGTCCATTACTGACTGCAAAAGCTCAGTATGAAAGTTAGCCTCTAAAAACTCTAAGTATTAAACTTTGGCTGCGGACATGAATGACGCCTCAAATGTTGTGGCTTGGTAAGGAGAGGTGTGCTATTACTTTTCTAAGACTTCAGATTTTTTCCTGACAGACATAAATGTGTGAAACAAACCCTTATAGATGTGCATTGAAGAAGGAACCCAAGCCATTTCTGGAAACCAGAACATAATAGAGACTTAGGGGTGAGTACCTTTGATTTAGGGCAGTAAGCAACCAGCTAGCAATGACATTTTGCAAGGACAATAACATCTCACATTTTGTTCAGAAAATGTAAAAATCGAGAATCTTTAGAGGTACAAACCTATATATTCTCAAAATCTACTAGTACCGGTAGGTGGGTTGTCTGAATGACTGAATAACTAACAGGAAGCCCTGAACAATTACATTTTTAAACAATTAAACATTGAAACAATTAATTTAGGTTTTCTGAGCACAATCAGGCAATTTATTTATAGGTTTTTGCATTCAAAAACAGCTAGATGTAGTGCGATGGAATGTAACAGACTTTTTCATTTAAAAAAAAGTTTTTAATTTTGACACAGGCCCTGTTTACGCCTGGTTTTATGTATTTTCGTTGATCCGATTACAAGTGGATGACAAGTGTAAACGGGGTCTAAAACATTTTGACCTAGTTCTCTTTTAAACAAAAGACTACCCTTAGCCTACTGAACTAATACGTAATCATTGTGGGACGTGTTGTGTAAGATAGCTCACCAAGCAATTCAAACTTCGCTGCTTTGTGCTAAAATGCATGGATTGCATTTAAAATTGCAGCTTCCTTTTCCGTTTTATTCGCTTCCTTTCCTGATCGGACATAATCCACATAACATGGGAATAATATTCTTACTATACGTAATCCAAGTAAGACAGTGGATCACTGAAAACACATCTTAATATCAGGTGGAAACAGGGCCATGGTGTCTTAAAAACACTTTTGACGAGATGCTCAAGTAATAAAACACGCTGTAAGACGTGACGCAATAGCCAAAGACATATTGCTGTCTGTTACACCAGTGCTTTAAAGGGACTTTAAAGTAGCAAAACACTCACTTAGAGGGTTCTCCCATGCAGATAACAGCTTAAGCACAGCATGCTAATTAAACAGTGTGATCTTTTTCCCAAACCAGTTTAACGCAAACTCCACAGCTGATTCTAAATGTCACTGGTCATGTCAATCACAGTGCTGATTGCCAACACTACACTAACCCCTAACCATACCAATCCTACACCCTAATCTTACATAGACAGTTCACCCAAAAATGAAAATTCTGTCATCATTTACTCACGGTTGATGGTAGCCATTGACTTCCATAGTATGGGAAAAAAATACTATGGCAGTCAATGGCTTTGGTAACCAGCATTCTTCAAAGTATCTTATTTTGTGTTCAACTGAAGAAATAAACTAATACAGGTTTAGAACAATTTGAAGGTGAGTAAATGATGACAGAAATTTTGATTTTGGGTGAACTAGGCTATCCCTTTTAACCAATAAAATTGGCTGCAGGGAGGGAAACTGGTTTGGGGGGGAATCATGCTAATTAAACCATTGCCACTAAAAATATAATAACAAATAAAATAAACCCATATAAACTAGCCAGCTGTTAGATGACAAGTTGATACTGAATTCTATTATCCATCGGCACTGCATCCACAGGACATGCAGGCCAGAATTAAAGCACAAAGTGTGTTTGGTTTCTTTTGCGAAACTTTAACCTGTTTTGCACACTGAGCATATTTAACAAAAAGAACGCTGTTTAACATACAAGGAAATGAGATGACAAGCAAACAACTGAGAGACAAAGACAGGCAGGCAAAAGCCATGCTACCAAATCAAGATAAAAAGAGCTGCTTGTTTTGTCACCTTGACAAGCAAAGCTTTCTTTTCTTCTTGTCGAAGTGAGGACTTGTGCATCACACACCTCTACAGTCACATTTGCCAAATCTCACTATGTTCGAACAGACCACCTGGCACTGACCTGCCAGCCAAGTGTACAATTATGCCATTTCTAATTTCTGCGAGGGAGGATCTGAAAAGAAAAGAAAAAAAAAAAAACACATTTTCCAAATAAAAAAAGGTGAGAATTGGAAGATAAATGAATTTCAGAGTGAGTGATGAAGACAGGAATGGGCAGAGGAATAAAAGCAAGGGATGCGCAACAGATTAGAGCAGCGGAAATAAGGAGCTACACGTTTTTTGTCTTTCATTCCTTCATTCCTTTTGGCAGCAGATGAACACACAGCCGCTCAATCCAGTGAAGAAAAAAAATAACGTAACAAACAAACTGGAATGAAGTGAACCTAGCCAAGAACACGCCAACATAACCAACATCCACAAAAGCTCTGGCACCGCAAACCTAGTGTTTTCTCTCTCTATCATTCTCCAACCTCCTCCCTTCACCTTCCCATAATGCCTTTCTCTCTCTCTCTCCCTGTTCAATCTATCTCTCTCTCACACACTCACACACCAACCACAGCAGTGGGTATTTCTCCCGAGGAGCTCTGGCATGGCTCCAGGAGGTGCCAGTCTGCCTCCTTTAACAGTGCCCCGTGACTGTGCCAAAAGACGCCTTCGCCAACACCACAACACCTTACCAACCGCTCTGCCGAAAAAAGGACAGTGAAAACAAAAGGGAAAAAAGAAAGTGAGGCAAAGGGAGGCGGGTGAGGCTGACAAAAGAATCAGAAGAGGACTTTTTTATTGGAGCGACAAGATTGGAAAAAGGACCTTTCTTCACCAAAACTTTTATTAGAACGGACCTAAATGGGGTGAATTGTGTTCCGGCAAACAGAAGAAATAGCAATAGCCTTGTCAAATATCAGAAATCGCGCAGAATCGCAACACTATTTCTCAGGGTATTGCATGTTTTTCCTGCAAAGTCTGCCCATCCATCATCATGGCATTGGAATGACCCTTCACAATCCCTACACACAACAACTTTCTCGTGACCCAAGGACCTAATGTTCTTCTGGACTATTACAGCACGTTTCTGTTGTCAACGGTGCCGCCGGCGCTTTTGAAAGGAATACTTGTCCTCTGTAACATTGGCATAAGGATGAATTGTGATTGGTTGGATGCATATCACTGGTGTTGGATCTAGGGCTCCATGTTTTCTTTGAGGCACCTTAGTCTTTGCAGTTGCTCAAATGTTACTAACATACAAGACATGACGCAAACATTATTAGATTTTGGTTGCAAAATTCAGACAACTCAAAGTCACAAAAGAATCAATGGCATGTACTGAAGGTTTTCAAACAATTGGAAAAGATTTCACTATTCGTAACCCCACTTAAATCCTATTATAAACGCAGCTAGTAAGGTGAAATATTGATTGATTCAACGTCCAAGCAAATTTTCTTGATGGTAAAACATGTCTCCTGCTTCAAGTATGATTATATAAACAAATATACTGTGGAGAAAAGGTCTATATTGTGTGTGGAGGCCTACCTGCTGAGTTTATGACTCTGAGTTTGAAGAAAAAATCAAAGCAATATCAGTCTAAAAGTGTCTTAACCAACTGGTCTTCACGTTCTTGTTAAACATGGCATATTCAAGACCATTTCTGTTGGAACGCAACATAACCACCTCATGCTGGGTCAACTTCAATCAGCTGAGACACTGGAGTCACCGACAAGTTCAAGTGCCTGTATGTCCCCTGGAGGCGACTGCTGATGCATTCATACCATACTTTCTATTCAAACCTGTATCCAAGCAACCATTTCCGGTTGCTATGGTGAAGAATGCCCCCCCCCCCCCCATCACTACAGTTTGCAAGATAGTGCACTTAATCTGTGGAACACCTCCAGCATTCTGATGCCCGAGACAAAACATAAGCTAACATAATACAGTTGTAGAAAAGACAGTATTTTCAGAACCTAAGCAAACAAATGTCAACTTTCTGAATGACTTGATGATGCTAAATCGAAGTATTGTAATGCCTGTATAAAAGTGTTCACAGATGAACGGATAGCTTCACTCAGCATGAAGACCCCAATAATATAGTCTATATAGTCTAATCTAGATGTTTTCAAAAAAATGACAGAAAGCTCATGATTTATACTGACAGGTCAGTGTATTGTAAACTAAGGGTTTGGAATCTCAGCCACTAACTCAAAGGTTACGGTTTCAATCTCAGGAAGGGGAAGCTCAGGATCTGGAGAGCTACTTTGATTTCAGTTTTACTCCTTTCACCACTGTGCCCTTGAGCAAAGCTCTTAACTACAGCCTGTTCACGACGGACCGAGCCTCCTATTTGTGCATTCTATGTTGTTTTGGATAAAAAGCATGTGCTTAATACTTCTGTCTATGTGGGGGTGATGGAAAACCAATAGCAGTCATCCAGACACTCTTTACAGAAATTGTTTCGTCGCCAAGGTCACATGAAATTGCTCTTTAATGGCACTGATGTAGAATGCACATTATTTCAAAGGATATACACACAATAAAAGAATAATAAGGCCTATTTGAATCAAAAATAATGCTAGTAAAGTGATTACATACTACAAAACTAAAAACAATTTTTTCAGAGATTTCATTTGATGACATCAAATGAAATGCATATTTTGACGTCACATTTAAATACACTGCTAATAAAGACATTTAAATAGAGAGGCGTGACTGTGGCGATGACATCAGTACATTTTCTCAGGCTGTGCCAGCATGGCAACAGCAGGTAAGGTTTGATCATCCTCCCCAAAACCCTGTTCCACCCCCCATGGATGCAGAGGCCCGGAAGCTTCCGCCATGCCGTGACAGCGAGCTGCTTCGACAGAAGGGCCGGGAACGCGTGACGGGGGCGGAGCTTTCATGCGCATAATGCACAGATGGGCCCCTGGACACTGCTAGGGCACCAGAACTCCCAGGATGCACCAGGCCAGCAAAACTGTCATGGTTATATCTGAAGGCACAGTCACCTGATTTATTGTTTGTTGGTGGTAATATAGTTTCGTTGATTGTTTACAGTGAGGAACTCCACAACCATTTTTGGAATAAGGGCAGAGAGGTCTACTAGTCAATTGTGCCGAGTTTTACTCTAAAAAGACAAGAACTCAGTCCTGCCAAGTAAGCCAAGAACTGATGCATTTTTTATGACCCCTTTCATCTATCCGTAGCAGAGTATCAGACATGTAAAATAAGTGAATGTGGGCTACACTAGCACACTAAATGTTTAGTTCTGAACCGTTTTAATGCTGCTTCTCATCAAATCATCCCAGCCTAATGAGAGTTTGACGTCACTGAAAATCAATCAAATATCCAAAAGAGACATTTTCTCATTATTCTGTTTTTAATCACTATGCTTTTGCTGACAAAAAGAAAAACATTTTGGTTTTGTGCCTCATTAATCTTTCCTATGGTGACCATAGTTTTGACTTTATTTACTACAGGTCAGCTATTGTTTCTGGGTCATTTCTACAATTTACTACTTCTTATGTCCTCAATACAAATTGACATTAATAATATTAGGCATTTCAATAGATTATAATTCTAATGGGTTAAAAGGAATAAATACTTTTTTATATTGCACACTTTTGCCTAAATTCTTTTTTATACATTTAAATAATAAAAAAATGTGTTATTTACGATATTAATACTAATAATAGTGAAGTAGTTTTGAGTTACTGTCCATCATTCTATGTTAATCTAAATACTTGTAAATAAATAAATAGATACATAGATTTTGGTGGTATGCAGATTTTACTTGGTTTACTTCCCAACAATGTCTTATAAGACAATGGCATTAATGTGATGAAAGTCATGTAAAATGAAGTGAGATCTGTTTAAATGTTATTCTAATAACTTTAAATACCATGTTACTGTTAATTTGGTGTTTTGTCTACCCATTTATGGTATGGAGCTTTAAAGATATAGACATTAGGCTATATGAAATAACAGTTATATCTAAAAGATGTAGTATCAAATAAGACCGAAGGACAAATTATCTCTCAATTATTAAAAAAAGTAAAGAAGTAGCCTATATTTTAGTTTATTAATTAGGGTATATAAAAAATATAAAACATTAAAAAATAAAGATGCAAGTTTCAAAACCCAAAAGGAAATTAAGACATTTGCTACCAAATTACAATAAAAATGTGGTAACTTGCTATCTCTTCCATCAGAAAAAAATATATTAACGTTACACAAAATGACAGAACATGGAATAATTCTACACTACTGTATTAAGGACATTTTATATTAATTTATTGTGAAGTAACTTTAATTGTGGCATTATTCGGAATTTCGGTTACAATGTTTTTTTGTTTGAATGCGGAAGTTGTCGTCTACAACTGGCCTGATGTCCCGGATGTAATGTGCCACAGGAGAGTTTATTCTATGCGAAACGCACGAGTGTCACATCCACCTGCTTTTACATCAGTGTCCCTTCACATGTGACATGACCCGCTGCGTGGCAGCCGAGTTTCACGAAAGACAGAATTTACCTGCCACGACCATTTTCTCCTCCCTGCCCTTCAGTGAGCGCTCTTTGGCGGGCAAAACGCTCTTGTTTGCCATATTGAGCTGAGCGACTGTCACGCGCAGAGCGAGCTGCAGGACGATGACGATGAGGATGATGATGATGGCCGTGTGCGCTCCCGTTGCAGAAATAAACATGTCTGCGCGGGCGCCATGGAGCTGAAGGAGGAGTGAGGGGACAGCCTCGCCCACCTCATGAATATTCATCAAGTGATGGGGGACTTCGCCAGATGAATATTAACTAGCCAGAGGTTAATGTGACTTTGCCACAAAAGCCTCCCGTGCGGTATGTGCGGGTAAGAAATTGAATTAAAATAAATATCCACATTAAGATAGCAGTTCGGCATGCAAATGAGCGTCACTACGTCTGCCGGCATAGCAAAACTGAGCATCTGTGTACTGTCGTAGAGGAGCGCGGCTGCATACATTAAAATTAGCATCTGGAATCCATTCATCATGATTATTGCTATTTCTGCGCATGTAAATACTTGCATTATTCCCTTCCATTGCAATGGCTGCTTTATTCAGGTACAAGTGTCAAAATAAAGGCACTGCCTAGCCTGTCTAAGAAAGGATGCTATGCCTTCCTTAAACATTCCATTCCTCGTTTAATTCAAGACAGTGCCATAAAAAAGCAGTATAACACGAAATTGTCAATTTAGGTCATAGTCTAACCTTTTAATTCACTGTATGTATGCTGTGCTTAACCTTCAATCCAAATATATTCCCTGCTTTAAAATATTAAACAAGGTTAACACAGACCACAGTGATCCACAGAATCCCATAAACTCAAGATTTGTAGCAGTAATGTCTGCAAGTGTAGCCTTTCTTTTCTGAGTTTTTGAATACTCCTCTACAGGGTTTTTTCAACCATATTTTAACTATGGATGGATAGCTACATAGGTAGATAGGCCTACATACATGCATAGTGTAAACATTGCATCAAGAACATTTGTAAAAGTAAAAGGTTTTTGAAAGTAAATAAACATTAAGCTTCATCATATATGCTCAAACTGGAGTGATGAATCAAAGAAAAAGGTGGGCATTTTTTGCTTACAGCCTCTTATCTAAGCAAAACAGTAGGTTTGGTGTCACCTGTAGAGGTGTTAAGGTTAGAAAGAGAGGCTTTTAAAATCACCTTGCAAATTAGATATAATTACTAAATGCGGGCAGGCAAGAGCAGCAGTGCTAAAATAAAACCTGAGGAGGAAATCACTGGTTCATGGAAGCTGTAAAACAGTTAAATACCTTGAGTCATGAAATGAAAACGATTCCTGGACTGTTAATAACTTCTGTTCTGGTCAGATTTCCATACAGATTCAGTGAAGTCTTATCACTCTCTTTTCTTATCTAATGTATGTATGTATATATATATATATATATATATATATATATATATATATATATATATATATATATATATATATATATATAATGTTTAGGCTTTTCTCAGCAAATATATATATATATATATATATATATATATATATATATATATATATATATATATATATATATATATATATATATATATATATTTGCTGAGAAAAGCCTAAACATTATATATATATATATATATATATATATATAATGTTTAGGCTTTTCTCAGCAAATATTAATATATTCAATAAATTGTGTTTCCATTATCTGTAGAGGAGTTTTGGTGCAACATATTGTCAAAATAGATTGTAATAAACTTTACAACTTTATTTTTCAAGAAATCTCTCTGTGGTTTTAGTATGTGTGATTCTTATCCTGAGGTTTGTAAATTCTGAGTGGGTGGCGGGATGCTGAACGGTGTCTGATATGATGCAGAAGGCTGAATATATGGATTTTGTTAATGATAAATTACAGGTTGAGAACGGAGAGAAAAGTTAAAATAGGTATACATTCAAAGAGAGAAAAGGAGAGCACAAGTGATAAATGGATTTAAAGGGTGAGTTAATCAGAGATTAATTAAGGCCATTTCTAAAGGGATTGGCCTATAGTGTTTTTGGCAGCAGGTTTGATGGGTTAGTTTTAAACATTGATTTGTTTTGTGAAGGCATTTACATCACAGTTTGAGAGTGTTGTTAAGCTTTGAATGCTTACCGCATACACACACATCTATTTCTGATTAACATGAAAAAGAAAAGAGGCAGTCGACTGTTGGGTGTTTTAGCATAATTGTGGCTTTGCTGGTCTCACTCGAGTGAGATGCTTAATTAAAATAATAAATCACGCTTCTGCGTCACCACTAAAGAAATCCTTTTTTTCTTTGCCCCCTCACTCACTCAAAACGTATCGTCAGTGTGTCCGTGAAGGTCACACTGCAACCACTGTGTCCAATCCAGGGCCGTCTGCATCCACCCAATCCCACTTCAGGATTAGTTGGTGAACTCGTTAACTGGTTAGCAGACATCATCCTCCCCTCCCCCACCACCCTTGCTGTTTTTACCCCGGAGCAGCCTTGAGTAAGACACTCTTACCCCACATGGGATGGTCAGATTACAGCTTCCCCATAATCCTACATCTCTGCATCTCTTTCTCTCTCTGTTTCTATCTCTGGATACGCTTGCATCGCTCAAAAGTGTCCCATGTAGTAGACAGAGGGTTCTGTCTGGACCAATATTGTCAAGGATGATTGACAGTTAGCATATAGTTAATGCTAACTAACTAGCATACAGTTAGCATACAGTTATATCAGAGGCCAAGTCCTGACTGGACGAGAGGAGGAGCTGGGGATGGAGGAGTGTAATTAGCTCCTGAGCAACGTGATAAATCTGCCTTAATACTGATTGTAACTTATATACTGGAATGCTGTGATAGGCGTCGTATTCCTATAGGTAGACGTGGATCAGCTGAGAGTCAGCTGATGCGAGCTTGACTGAAGTGACCTGCCACTAACGCTACGCTTGATTTTTCGACCACATTAAGAGATATTTCAATTTGCATGGTGTGAATATTCAGAACAGCACTGGAAACAAAACAAGTGTGCACTAATTTATCACGGCACAGGAAGTGGACAGGGAAACTTATCTTAGTCATTGTGCACTACTTCAGTTCTACACAACGTTTAGCTCAAATAGATGTGATAAAAAAGGGCCCAGCATTCAGTTTAATTTTAACGCAGGTGTTTGTGGGTATGAAGTGCATGAGATGCAACCAACCGTTTCCACAAAAACATTCAAGCAATACAACTGTTATTAAATGTTTCTTGAGCACCAAATCAGCCTATTAGATTGATTCCTGAAGGATCATGCAACACTTAAGACTGGAGTAATGGCTGCTGAAAACTCAGCTTTGACATCACAAGAATAAATTACATTTATATTAATATATTAAAATTGATATTATTACTATATTACTGTTTTTACTGTGTTTTTGATCAAATAAATGCAGCCATGGTGAGCATAAGAAACTTCTTTTAAAATATTACCGACCCAACCACTATATTATAATTAATACAAATATTATAATATACATTTTCTTCACACAAATATATAATAATTATTATACAAATATATAATAATCACACTCGAAAGCTCTATCAAGCGTCAGTCTTGATAAAGTGAAGTTCCACAGATGTCAGTGTGTATGGTGAACACTGCTTATGGGACCTTCTGAACGCAGCTTCTGTTTCCTCGTTTATTCATTTCATTTTTTCATGCCCATTCTTTCCCATATTACGCACTACCAAGAAGGTAAATACATATTACACATAAAGATTCTAGCAACAATAATTCCAGTGGGCATTATTATATTGTAGGGTAAATCCACGCACACAGCTCCCCCTCTCTTTCTCTTGTCTTCCTGGCCACCTGTCTTTCCTCCCACCCTTCTCTCGTCCCGTTGGAGCTCCTCTCTCACCTGAAGCCTTGTTTGGCATCCTGTGCTGGGATTATGTTTAATCTGGACACGTGCCACTGGCCTCCCTCCCTCCCTCCCTCCCCCTCATAGTCATTCTTTTCCACCCCGCTCTTGCGCAGAAATCTGTGGCTGTAGGCTTTTAGTGTCTCTTATACGCATTTTCCTCCAAGCTAAAATCACAAGGAAAAAAGGGGAAGCGCTATGGGGGCGGTATGAAACGCATAAATAATATTTACAAAAATATAGGCAAATTCACACAAGCATGCTTTTTATGATCTACTCTCTTACATTGAATACATGTATGTATATGTATTGTACAAAACAAATCTTATGATCACAAAGGCTGCATTTATTTGATCAAAATACAGTAAAAACAGTAATATTGTGAAATATTATAAAGATAACTGTCTTCTATTCTTATATATTTTAAAATGTAATTTATTCCTGTGATGGCAAAGCTGAATTTCCAACAGCCTTTAGTGTCACATGATCCTTCAGAAATCATTCTGATATGCTGATTTGGTCAAATCAAATGTTATCAATGTTGAACAATGTTGTGTTGCTTAATATTCTTGTGGAAACCGTGATGCTCTTTTTTATTTATTTTTTACATTGTATAATACATTCTATTTTATAATATATTATAAAATTTGAGTATTTTATATTCATAAATGTTTTGAATATAATACAAATATTAAGCACAAACTGTATAATGTAAATGCAGTTTATTGATAAAATACCAACAACAAAAAATCCACCCTTCTTCAATCCCAGAATCCACCTGCAACTTCCTGAATGAATGCATTGAGCTCAGAAAGAGATTATAAACCAAGCCAAAACAATAGATGCAGTATTTTCGCCTCATCTGTGCATAATGTGATTGTGTCATGGGAGATTTACCCATCATGAAAGGCCGATTCCAGTGCAAAGTCTGTGATGGGATAGGATAAACATAATTTATTTTGATCATTTATAATTTGGGTGTAAATATTATTTTATAAACTTCTAACAGTAGCTATAACAGCTTAGCTAATGACATGAAAATGTATAAATACTGATATTTAAGGCAGGAAACATGCTTGCATGCATCTCTACTAGACTAGTTGACAAATGTACAGTAAATCTATATCTGAAGTGCCAAAGAAATCAGAAGAAAAAGAAAGAGAGAGGGGTGGAGGAAGTTACAATTAATTGCTGTTATGTGGATCCTGTCACCAATAAGTCAGGGTCAATCTGACCCACTGCCTTTCATTTACTGCAGGGCACGCACACACTTACGCAGATGCATTAATTAATAATGCACATTTTCCACATTTTTTTTCTAAATTATGCACCTTTGAGTCAGAGATTGTAAGGATGACTGTGGCCCACTGCTCATTAAAAATAAATCTGAATCAATTCTACCCCACAGTCTGACAGTATGCATCTGTCATTACAGAAAAACACTACGATTAAATATTACAAATGTTTACCTATTAATCCTTATAAACTGAGTCTGTTTGTATGTGTGGCCTATCGTCTGAGCGTAGCTGATTATTAAAAATTACCATTCGTCTCTCTGCTTAAATAGGCCGCAAAATTGATTTGCCTTCCTGTTGCTGCCTCTGACAGTCTCACTGACATGTTCTTATTATCAGCAGTACGAGCATTATCACATACATTAATCAGAAAAGAATTCAGCCGTTGATGGCGCACTTTAATTACAAATCACGCACTTATCCAACGAGGAACCACAAAAAGCGGGCAGATTAAAATAATTGTGATTGCAAAAATCCTGTTTAGAGATGGTCAGGACAGGAAGCAATGCTGACCTTGAAGGACTGTCTTTAACACAATCAGACATACTGATGCTACACGCAGAAGGCAGAAAAATCTCCAGTCTTCAGTGCGTTTATTATTAATGTAGGGGATTTTATACTGCCAGCAGGATTTTTCTGTAACCAAACGCACAGATGAAATGCCTCTGAACCTCAGAGCGAAGACAGATGCATAATTTTGCGAAGCACATGCGCACGCTAAAGTGGTGCGAAATGAAGAAGTGGGTCATGGAGTGATTTGTTTTAGAGAGGGGGTGGAAACTGGGTCACTTGGATGCAGAGGCGGTGAGAGGGGGGTTGCTTTTGGGAGCTTCTGTGTGCTGTTGCTGGGCTGACTATTGGGGCGTATTGAGAAAAGAGGGAGGGAGAGAGAGACAGAAAGAGAAGTTCCCATCCTTGCTTTTTTTTTCTTCTTTTTTGTGTGTGTGGAATTAGTCATGTTGTAGGGTCTAGGAGCATCCTTATTTCAAGAAGCAACCGAAGACGCTAGATCCCATTCCAAATGCAGTATTCCAGAGCTTCGACTACAAAGAGAACTATTAATGATCTGAGGTATGAAAGAAATGCAAAATGGAGCTTCATTGGATGTCATTTCAATGGGACAAAAACAATTATGCACTTCTACTTAATCAGCCGCCCTCTCTATCAGAGTGATATGGTCAGAGCTAATGAAATTACCACTAATATTAAGGGCACTGGAGGACACCAGTGACCCAGGGGGAGAGCAGGGCATCGATCCATCCACAATGAAGTGCTCATGACCAAGAGCTCACGCTTTTAGCTGTACACTGGAGACCGCACTGCGCACTGCCATAACTAGTATCACATCCTGTACTGTATGCCAACGGTTTACCTTGAATGCTACATTCATGTACTATATGACAAATTAAAACTGCATGTCCCTTTTGCATCTATGGGATAATATTTTATAGAAATAACCGAGCATCACCTGACGGCACAGTTCACTCATTAAATGAAAATTCCGGGACCATCATGTCGTTCTAAAACGAGAACACATAAGAAGACGTGTTGAAAAACAGTTGCAACATTCTTCGAAATATCTCTTTTATGGACCACAGAAGAACGAAAGTCATACAGGTTTGGAACAACATGAGGGTGAATAAATGGCAACAGGATTTTTATTTTTAAGAGAACTATCCCTATAATGTGTTGTTTAGGTGTTGATTTAACAACAAATTGTACATTTTGTTGCAGATATTTAGAAAAAATCCCTTTTGCAAGACAGTTGCAACATTCTTCAAAAATCTCCTTTTGTGATCAACAGAAGTCATGCAGGTTTGGAACAACATGAGGGTGAATAAACGGCGACAGGATTTTCATTTTCAGGTGAGCTATCCCTTTATTGTGTTGATTTAACAACAAATTGTACTTTTTGTTGCATTTATCTGTGCATTTCATGCTTTCTTTTTATGTGTGCATGCATTTTAGCGCAGAGGCGAACACAATAGCACATGCTGCCGGATTTACCAAATGTCCTACCAAGCATTCTGTACAGACACACATGCATCAGTGCTCGCTCACATACACATCTGTGCATAGCCCATAGGCACATACACTCCTGAGACACATATAATGGCCAACTCAGCATTATAACCATACCTTTAAAGCAGGGACACACAAAAACGAAGAAACACAATACACACAACTCAAAGTGCACTGCTCTCCTTTTTCCCACTTGCATGCTGTAGCTTGCATTAGTTTAAAATAATTATCTTTCACCCTTAAATACTGCAGGTTTAGGTTTTAAACTCATTTAGCCTTAGTCTTTGTAATCTTGTAAATGTCCCGTTTCAGCTCATCGGTGAGGACGTTTTAGCGACCCATCTGTTATGTGACCTCTTTAAAATGATGCAGCGCAAAGACCGGCCGCTTCAACAGAACATCTGGTTGCTTTGCTTTTGTTTATTTATTTTTTGATGGAAATTTTAATCTGATGCTGACATACAAGATATGAACTCTGGGATTAAAGTAAACAACAACAGCAACAAAAAAAAAATCTTTCAATGAAGGCTGAAAATTTGACATTTTTGAAGGATAGAAAAAAAATTAATATTACAAAAACATTTAAACAGTTCAATTCTGTTCTGTTTTAACTATTTAACATTCAGATTTGAACAAAATGCAATAAATGTGGAGTCACTTTTAAAGAGGCACCCACACTATCATGGGAGTGTATTTAAATTAAGCTCTCACCGCACAAAAGCACTCACACACAGACACAAAACACAAAAAATACAGAATATGCCGACACACACACAGAAGGAGCAGGTCCTGGGATGCTCGTCATTTGTAATGAGGCGATAATCCAGCTCAAACGCTCCTATTTGCTAATCTGTCAGATTACAGATTAAAGTGCACTCAGAGGACGCTATTGCTAGGAGGAATGCAGGCTAGGCTAGTGCTGACACACACACACACACACACACACACACTGGTCCTAATCTCTTCCATATACACTTCATTTCTGTTTGATTTGCCTGGGGCGTACACACATAAAATGCAAAAAATATACAATAATGATCTCATTGCAGGAATATACATGCATTGATAAAGACATAAATAGAGCGAGGACACATTTTCAGCGTGCACACAGTTTTAAAGACGTTGTGGATGTTAACGCGCCCATAATATTCCCTTTTATGTTTTAGCTCCTTAAAAAAAAGACATTCTGTCGATCATTGTTTGGTGATGTTTAAATATTTATTTATTATAAAAAGATATATAGGTTTATATGTATATATTTAAATGAAATAAATGAAATATTTTAATTACAATAAATCAGAGGATAATAGAGAAAAATAGGGAATTAAGAAAATTACTATCTCTTATTTTGCATACAATTTTAGGATGATGATTTATCAAAGAACAGAATGTTTTTGCAGCTTTCTAGATCAGAAAATGCTGAAGCATAGAATTGATTTAAATGTCAGATATAGTTCAAACGCTGCTCAAAATCCAAGACTAAACAGTATTGATCTACTCTGTACAACTCGTACACTGGGGTTTCACGCTTTGAAACGCTTCCAGATTTAACACCATGTGTGATTCGGACGAACTAAGAAAAAACTATTTAAAATGAAAATTTCTTTTGCATTTGAAGCTCTCGTCCTGCTGTTTCGCAGTGATACTGCGCATTAGCGAAGTAGTGGCTCGTGTGTTATATCATGCATGATGTATCGTCTGCGTGTGTGTGTGTGCGTGCGTGCGTGTCAGAGGAGCATATTGGGTTGCCTCCCCTCGGCCCCCCTTTTGCAATCAGCTGATCACCCTGAAAAGATGGAGTGGTCCAGGGTCAAAGGTCAACTGTGTCACCCCGCCACCCCCTAGCAGTCAGTATGTATTACCATACATTAACCCTCAACGTCTAGATGCGTGCTATTTGTGCACCTTGCATTCAGTTTGTGTGTGTGTGTGTGCTCACTTATTTCCAAATATAGCAGCCATTTATGTGATATCAGTATATTTCTAGGCAAACATGATGCTGCACACTTTGGTCCTGCATTTATGTGCAATTTATTGTGTGTTGATGTATGTGTGTGTGTATATATCTTGGTCAGAGAGGGTCTCCCCTCCCTTGCTCAGTCAACCCCCTGCGTGTGTAATCCCTGCCAGCTGTCCCCACAATCTAATCTCTCTACCACGATCAGCTGGGACGTTACACGCACGTGTGTGTGTGTGTGTGTGTGTGTGTGTGTGTGCGCGTGTATGTATGTGCCCAGGGAGGTGGGGGTGGTGTCAAACGGAGAGCATAAATTGGAGCCAGAGCGTGTGCGCAGCGCAGTGTGTGTGTGTCCATGTGTGTGAACCGCTCATCCCTTGCATACCTGCTCCTTCCCTCTTCCTCTGGATATGTATACATATATGATGTGCTTATATATGTATATGCGCATTTTCAACTTTTCTTTTCTTTTTATAAAAAATACGTGTTTTTTTTAGTGGCGCGCACTGCTGGATTTTCTCAGGCTGATGGCACGGGGGGGAAACTCCTCTTTTTTTTTTTCTTTTTTTTTGGTTTTCAAACAACTGCGGCATCCCAGCACCTGATTTTCCCTTCCTGCATGCGTGAAAACCTTCCTACCTGCCTACCTCTTTCCTAACCCCCTCCACCCCACCCCCCAGAACATCTCCCCTTGCTACCCTGCACTCCAGCCCCCAGAAAAAGGAGAGAGCTTCGGCAGGACCCCCCGTTCACCCTTGGATGGAGAATAGCGAGAACTGACGGAACTATGAGAACGGGAAAAACCAGGATATACGCTTCTGTTTTCTCCGCTAGAGCGAGAATGCGAGGAAAAAGAACCAATCTAAAGATAATTTGCTGCTTAATGTCAGTAGTTTTGCAGCAATTGACGGTGCTTCTGGGTAATTCTTGTATGTGATTTGATGCTTGTGGCTGTAACTGATGTGTTTTGGAATATTGTTATTATCCTAAATACATGTACATCTTCTGTATGCATATGTATGCATTTATTTCAACTGTCATCGTCAGCTTCAACTCATTTATGTGATGTGATTTTAACCGTACTTGTTTTTGCTTGCCGTATAGGTGCGCGTATGCTGAGAGAGAGTGAGAGAAATAAAAAGACAGAGAGAGAGAGAGAGAGAGAGAGAGAGAGAGGTGGGGGGAGAGAGGGAGAGAACAGACTGTCATAGAGAAGCGCTAGCTTTACATTGCGATGCTGGCAGCCATCTCATCATGGCGGTGGACGTGCTGAATGGACGAGAGGAAGAGCAGTGCATAGCTTTGCATCGTCGCACATCCCTCACGCACAGATTTGCTGGTCCTCTTTGTTTGGCCGAGAGTGGAAAAAGGTCTGCTGGAATGAAACAGAAAGCAGGTGCCAGGGCTTCATGCAGAATGGGTACAACAAAAGGTAGATCCTCTTTATCTCCCCTCTATCTCTTCCACTGTCTCTCTCTCTCTCTCGTAATTTCTCAGGTCATGCATTCGGTGTAAAGCATAGCTAGAAGAGGTCTGAATGTATTTGACTGGAATGTTTTTGTGCATATGTGTGTAAAATATGACCATGAGAAACACTGTGTTGCATTGTCATGTATGTTTTGTTCTTACCACACATCTAGGCCGATCGAAGACGGGAATTATGTGATTTAAAACTGCACACACAGGGAGAATCCTCGGAAAGATGTGCGATGGTGCGTTTGTAAGTGTCTGTGAGTGTGTGTGTGTGTGTGTGATTGTGCGAGATTAGGACTTCTGGTTTCGACTGCACTAACACCAGCAAAGCCCACATCAGATGCAGGAGGAGGAGAACAGGTGAGAAGAAATAGATTTTAGATGAGTACAGAAACGTGGTATTGTCCTGAAGGACAAGAACAGGATGTGCAGACCGCATAGGGACCAAATACAGACAACGAGAGAACCGGCAGGGAAGCTGAAGTGCACGACCGAACCGTTAGCCGTGAGTACAGACCAGACTGCAGGGATGAAGAGGAACAGAGAGAGTTTGTACGAAAAGACAAAGTGGACGACGTTCGGAAACTTGGGTTTTTGCTCTTTGTGTTCACAGTGGACCTTGATTTAATTTCAATACAATTAAGGCACGCGGTGAATGCCAAGAGAGAAGCCAACAGCAGCACTCACCTGAGCGACCGATCACGTTGTGTACGGTCACTACAACTGTGGTTTCATATTAGACATCATATGTACACAATAAAATAATACACTGCATCATCCCACTGCCATCCCCTACCTGAATCACAGCAATATCATGAAAGCAGCTTCCCTTATATATCGCAAACACTTGAGTAGACCAACGAATATTCATCACATTGAAAAACAAAACCCCACACATGAACACAGGGCCTAATACGCATATAATGATTTACGAAAGGCATGGCTGTATCTTTCCCAAACCATTAGATTATATTTAGTGACAATGCTCTGAAAAAGGCTCCAAGGCAAAAACTGCAAAGGTTGCGTTATGACCTACATTTCACAACACAAGCAATCATTACAAGCACTGGAGTGCAATATGCAAATGCAGTGTAGTGAGCATGGGATTAAGGGCTTTTTAAATTTACCCATATATTTTGTGCAATTTTTTTTAATTAAATACTAGAATATTTCACGATTCTGTCATTTCTGACAGCATTGTCACAAATCTGTGACGCAGTGAATTCAGAGTAAGATCATGGGCACGTTGCAACAAACCCTTTAAGTTAAGAAAAGCCTTAGTAAGGTATTTTTAGGGGTTTTTGCAACCTGCTACTGCAGATATTAGACAGGAGTACAGCACAAACACCAACATATGAGGCCCACCGTCAAGCTTCTGCCATTCAAATAATGTCCCTTCAAACTGCCAGTAATAAATCACCTATCTGCTCTTGGCACGTGGCGCAGATGTTTGGAAGGGTCAAAGTTTACGTATTTATTTATGACTAATGATGAATTTTACTCACAAAAGAAAGGCAAACAGGGTCTGGGATGAGTCTCTGCCCCTCAGGCTAGAATTCTGTCGAAAGAACACACAACTGTGAAGACAATAAAAGCAAATATTAATCACTCTGACAGTCATTCAGACCGCACGTGACGTTGCTGGTGTTGCATTTTACACAGAGTATTTTGTTTTAGTTCGTACAACTTACAAACCTTTAAGACGCACTATTTTTTTGCCCCCACACTTCACATTTGTCCTCTTGACGACTTCAAATTAAGAACAATTGCGCGATCACTACCAGAGACGCTTTTGCAAATCAGTGGCCTATACATTTTTTTTTTCTTGTTTAAAATCATATAAATATTTTAATAATGCAGTTATGAACGTAGGTTGAGAGGAACGTTAACTTGCACTTTAATCATGTCGAGGTTAGGTGTCACTCTTGAATTCCACAAACATTTAACGACCACATCGAATAGCCTAGGCTAAGTAAAATAAAATAAAAATTAAAACAATTTTATTTTGGATCAAAGAATAATTTAGCCAAATTCTGATATAAGAAGCATTTGAACGTTTCGATAAAATGTCAAATACATCAGTAGGCTATGTCTAATATTCGGTCTCTGCACAAAGATACAATCAAAGATATCAACAAATGTATTTATTAAATAATACAGGCCTATATATTTTTATCATTAGTTTTATTTAGTCCTATTCTTTCTAAATCCTCTACAGAGGAAAAACACATAATATAGCCTACGTCAGATTAGACTATTTTAACGTAATTTCGAAAAAAATTAAGAGCAAATTACAAATCATGAATATTTGGAATTAATTAATTTGGATAATTTCTTTGTCATTTAAAAACATATGAAAATGACCGATGTTTATGAGATAATTTATTAGCCTATTTAAATCTAGAAAAACAGACAACTTTAAATGGGTAAGGCTTTGCATAATAATTATCCTAAATTAAGATTGTTTTTCTTTTTTTAATTAAAATCTTGTTATTTATCTGCTTTATTTTGAACTTGTGTTAAATATATTTGATGCAATTGAAAGGACATTTAAATGGCCCCTTTCATATTTTCGTTCGGCCTCCATATACATATTCGTTTGAAATAAATCGGTCCCTCAGTGTAGTACAGAAATGATTTTATTATGTAAATTGCATCTTTTGCAGACATGGTCAGGCGTTACTAATGGCAAAAATACACGCGCGCGCTCTTGATAATGCGCTGAACGCATGCGGCTGCTCGACTGTCAACACACTGATAAACGCAGCGCGCGCTCCTCCTCGCCCCTCACCCCTCACCCCGCACACAATCCGGACGGTTACGGGAGCAGGATAAAAAGCGATAATACTGTCTGGGATACAAGAAGAACCCAAAACGGAAATTCACAACATCCATTGCTCTTAAAACCGAGACTGATTGTGTTCAGGCCTGCATCTCTTTGTTATTCAGGTGCAGCCTGTTATCAGCGGCCACACGGATTTGATCTAAAAGCCTGCAAATCTCTGCAGACTTTCCTGTGGCCTGCTCTGTTATAGCGATTGATCCAAAACTATGCAAGATAATCATATACATTAGCTTTTTTTCGTCCACAAGTTTAAGAATTTTCACAAGAAATAATTTGCGAGGATGATTTTCTTCTAAACCTAAGGCACCCCGCAGTTTTTATCACACAAAATGTAGATCATAATGTAAACATCAGAAGGGATGACCACTATCTGATTTGCTAAGCTAAGCAGACTTTATTTTCAGAGAACGTTAGACACAGGGACAGACTAGACTGCATCTGTCTTAAGCACACACTGCATCAACGGTCTCAGAGACACGTGCCACCCCCTCCCCACCTTTATGTTGTCTGGGGATCCCAAGGGGTTTTGGGGTCCCTGGGGAGAGAGAGGCCGAGGTCAGAGAAGGGCCCCTCAGGCGGCATGATATAGACAGACGGGAGGTTGAGCCATGTGCTGCATCTTATTCCCCCTCATACATAAAACACCCCCCAATATCATCCGTGCACAGTCACACACACGTTTGTTTCACTATATTAGTGAGGACATTGCATAGACTTCCTTTGATTTTATATTCGGTTAATTATATTTGTATTGCCTAACCCAACTCTTTACCTCTTTAAACTACAGAACCATGCAAAACATATAAATAAAAATACATTTTGGCCGATTTATAAAACTTTTTAACTAGTGACGACCAGTAAAATGTCCTCACTAGTCGGTTGTCATAATATTTCACTATATAGGTGAGGACATTTGGCCCTCACAAATATAGCCAAACCTACACACACACACACACACACACACACACACACACACACACACACACACACACACACACACACACACACACACACACACACACACACACACACACACACACACACACACACACACACACACACACACACACACACACACACACACACACACACACACACACACACACACACACACACACACACACACACACACACACACACACACACACACACACACACACACACACACACACACACACACACACACACACACACACACACACACACACACACACACACACACACACACACACACACACACACACACACACACACACACACACACACACACACACACACACACACACACACACACACACACACACACACACACACACACACACACACACACACACACACACACACACACACACACACACACACACACACACACAAAGCACCCAAATAGGCAGGCTAATATTTTAATGCACTAAAGACTCAAACATACACATTAAACCCAAACTGATTCAGATGCACATAAGGCTTCTTGTAAACATTTGGTTTTTGCACTTAAAGAGGCAGAGCTCTACTGCACTGTCACGAATTAAAAGGTTTAATCGATTGATGGCTGTGACCACACTGACACTGCGGCCTTTGACAAATTACCCAAGCTCAAAACCGTTGGGATAGTTAAATTGACTCATACTCAGTGTGAAATGTCTCTGGTAATTTAACCTCATAAAACAAAGTGAAAGGTTTGGTGATGTTGCACACTGAAATACAATACAAACCACAAAACCTTCAAAATATGGGCTGATTGTGAGTGTGTATAGGCCAGTGTGATATTCTTTGACTTATGATTGTAAGGTCAGATTAGACAGAAATAAATGCTTAAATACAGAAACAAACATGCTGTGTCTTTCTTAACATGCATATGTAATATTAAATGTATCTGTTCTGAGAATGTGAATTCGTTCAGAAACTCTGGGGATTTTTAAAGGGACAGTTCGCCCAAAAATGAAAATTCTGTCATCATTTTCACCCTCATATAATGTCAAACCTGTTTTCTTTCTTCTGTTGAACACGAACACACACACACACACACACACACACACACAATGTTTTGAAGATGTTACAGTTTTGTTCATTACATTCATCATTGTATAGACAAAAATCTGATATATTTCTCAAATTTTTATATTCCACAGAAGAAGAAAAAAGAAGTGTCAAACAGGTTTGGAACATGAGGGTAAAACAATACGATTTTTTTATTTTTTAACGAACTATGCTTTTAAAGAGTTAAGTGATATAGGTTATGTTTTGTTGAAAGCAAGCCTAGATCTAGTCTCAGACTAAGGGAATAAAATAAATACATTATTTTAAACATCAAATTAACAATTAATGTCATAAGTGTGACTTCTTATTCTTCAATCAAACGGCTCGTTCAGACCACTTTAGGGATGCACATGAAAAATGAAGTTGTATCGCCCCCTGTTGGACAAACATGTTCAATTCTACATAGTGCCGCCATTTTAGAATTAACCCGTCTGCCTACTGTGATTTTAGGATACAGATGGACTACAACTACAAATCCCATCAGCTTTACCGCTATAAAAGGATACCCAGTGCATCCCGTTACAGACATGCAACTTAAATAAGAGTACTCTATTTTCAGAAAATGATTATTCAAGAATTTAGCGATTATTTAAAACATACAAGCTTTGTTTACACACTCGAGGCACAACATCCACGTTCAGGTTGGACGTGTAAACAGCGCCATCGAAAGGCCAATTAAGAATGTGCGTCTATCTAGTAAACAGGTACAGCAATATCGCAGAGAAAACCATACAATCACTCTCGTTGTTACATAATGAAAATTAGTACCAAAAAAAAAAAAAATTCCTAGCCTATTTATTACATCGAGATCATGAGAAAAGCTGGTCAACCCACAGAAAAAAAGAAAAAAAAAAACATTTCAGCTCTTGTGAGAAACCTCATCTCCAACGCTTTTTAATTGCAAATCAAGCATTTTCTTCTTTGAGACCTGACTCAACCACCAAGTTAAGGGGTTATTGTTGAATTCATTTAAATGTAAAGTTAAAAAGTATGTTCACAATACTTAACCCAACTATTGATTCATTATTAAGGTGGCAAACACTCAAGGTTCACATTTTGTTTGTGACTTGACAATTAAGCAGATGGCCATGGATACAGTGTGCCATTACACCAAATTATGATCATACTATCAATTCAATTCTTCAGAAAGTAAACACACTTGAAGTTTTGTGCAGCATCTTTATTCTGACACTGCTAAATGCCAGCAGTTCCACTGACACGAACAAAGTAGAAGAAGGGGTGAAGTGCGCAGGCAGCTAGTGTAGGAGAGGAGTGTGGGTGCTGGGTGGAGGGCGGACCAGGCTGTTTGGGACATAGGTTAGTGCATGATGATGTATTTAGTCAAACAAGGGGAAAATGCAACACACAAGTTCTGCCGAGTATACCACATTTATTTTTTTAATGAACTGATTATGAGAAAGAGAGGGTGCAAGGCCCACCTCAATGCAGACTTAAGAAACTGAAGAGAAAGACGAGAAAAAAAAAAAAAAAAAAAAAAAAAAAAAAGAGATGGGAGGAGAGCAGCCCATAGCAACAAATTTTTCTTTAACTTGCAGAAGAAAAGGAGTAAATGGAAAATAAGGTGACAACTCTCAAACACGGCCCCCTTTTGTACACTATAAAACTGATCCAATGAGCAAAAGCCTTAACTCAACAAATTGGCTAGTCCATTTACCGTCCCCTGCCAAACACCCTCTATTACAAAAACAACAACAAAAAAACAGGACATTCCTGAACATTCATTAGACTTTTTTTTTAATTACACTTTTCCATTTTATAATCTTGGTAAACTTTTTTTTTTCCCTCAGAAGGTAATGAGACTTGTACTGGACTAGTGGCCAATTAACCAACAATGGAACATCCACTGAGAAGGCGACGATCATTGCACGTCCTGATTGGATGGTTTCAGCTCCGATAACGAGAAGGAGTTAACAGAGAAATGACATAATAGAACACTAGAACTCCGTTTGTTTAAAAAAAAAAAAGAAGAAAAAGAAAAAAGAAAACCCTCAAGATTGTAAGAGAGAAGCAAAGCCATGTGCTTGGACTGTAAAAACAATGAAAACTTTTTTTGGGGGGAGAAAAGAGGCAGCAGAACAAAAATGGGACCAAAAAAAGTGGGAAGTACTGGGTTCACTATTAGAATCCTATAGAATTAAGTTGTAGTCCTATGAATAATCGTGTCATTTTCTTTTACTACAAGTTCAAAGTAAGTCTTTTAGGTCAACAGAAATCAGAGTCTTCATTGAGTTTCTTTTTTTCCTCTTTTTGAATCCTTGGTTAAATCTTCCCCAAAATAATTTCTGAAAATATCTGGTTGTAAGATTGGGGAGAGAAAATAGGGCCTGTCAGTCTTTTGCCCAAAGCGGTGTCTGTTACTTCACACGTCCTTGACGATCCTGGAAGAGAGAATAAACACACAACTGTGAACAATGGATGCTGAGGGGGTCACTGACAGCAAATTCTATAAAGATTACATTTGAACTCTTATAGGGCTGGGCATTGACAAATGTCAATACAATTTTGATTCTCAAGCTTGCTATTCAATTCGATATAGATTAAATGGGGCCTATCAGGTACAGTACATGGCATATTTCCTCCAAGAAAAAAAAAAAAAAAAGAGAACTCAATGCTTTAAATTACACACAAGGAAGTTTTTATAATAATGAAGTTAAGATAATTCTACTCATTTTTAAAAAATATAAACATTTATAAAAAGATGACCGATTTATTTAAAAACATTTAATACTAAAGAACAGGTTAGGTAAAAATACAATATGCAATATAGTGCATATATTGAACAAAATGCTCCTCTAGAGTTCATTTTTCTAGCGGACTATAGAGTTTATAGACATTGGATGGCTTTCTGAGGTAAATAAAGTTACCTGACATTGTTTACAAGCAGCTTTATTGATGCCTTTCCATGGATGAAACACTGATTGAGCAATTCCACGCGACATGATGCGGAATTGCGGATATCGGTAAATTGTACTCTTTCAATACTTTCTAATGTTTATTTAATGCTGTAACTAGTAGTAAAGTGGAAGAGATTTTCCGTTCATGTGCGCTTTTTGCTTGAACTGAGGCACTACAGCGGTTTGTCACGCCACATTAAAGAGCGCCAAAATGGCAAATAATTTAATTTTGTAATAGTGAAAGTCCCCCTGTGGTGAAAATCAAGCTTTTAATGTTAATATGTCTGTGGTGTTTTTAAATATGCTTTAAGAAAACACATGTGCAAATTCATAAGTCAACACCATTGCTTATTATTTTCTCTTTAAAGCTACAGTGAACCAAAGACAGTCAAAAAAAAAAAAAAAAAAAAAAAAAAAAAAAAAGCAGTTTGAAATCGCTGGTGTTTCTGACGTCACAAACTACCTTGAGGAGTGGGTCTCTGAGCTGTGTGAGTGGGGGCGGGGCTAACTTGCATATTCATAGAACCACGTATACTAAATGAGGCAAAGGTGTAGTTACATTCAAGCTATTTAAAGGCATGAAGAATTTTTTCCCAGGAAAAAAAACATTTAAACGTGTCATTTTGGTAATCAAAGATGAGTTTTAAGGGATAAAATTGACTACAGGGGGACTTTAAAAGATTTTAAAAAGCTGAGACCGTTTCATATCAGAAGTAAAGCACAAAACTCATTGTGATTGTTGGATGGTAGGTACGCTACAAAGCTTTATTCATTCATCAACTGAAAATAGGATAGACTAAAAGATTGATTCTAGGGATTAAAGAATTAATATTAGTTCTTCAAAATGTGAATCAATTAACATCGAGAAATTAACATTTTTAATTAAAACAGCCCTACCATTAGAAAAATTACATCAAAAAGTCTAAAAATAGATATGCAAGTAAAATTTATAACTTAAAGTACACTAGAAAAGTTTGGAGTCGGTAATATTTTTTTAATGTTTTGAATGCTGTTTTATGCTCATCAATGCTGCATTTATTTAATCAAAAATACTGTAAAAAAAAAAAAAAACTATTTTAAAAAGTAATTCATGTGATGGCAAAGCTGAATTTTCAACATCATTACTCCAGTCTTCAGTGTCACATGATCCTTCAGAAATCATTCTAATATGTGACCCTGGACCACAAAACCAAATTGAGATGTATAAATCTCAAAGCTGAATAAATAAGCTTTCCATTGATGTATGGTTTGTTAGGATAGGACAATATTTGGCCGAGATACAACTATTTGAAAATCTGGAATCTGAGGGTGCAAAACATACAAAAAAAAAAAAAAAAAACATTACAGAACATTAAGAAAAATCGCCTTTAAAGTTCTCCATTTATGTTCGCGATTGTGCTGCATTCACTCACAAAAATAAATGTTTTATATATTTATGGTAGGAAATTTACAAAATATATTCATGGAACATGATCTTTACTATATCCTAATGATTTTTGCCATAAAAGAAAAAGCCATACAATGTATTGGCTATTGCCACAAAAAAAACATTTTATTATTATTATTATTATTATTATCATCATTATCATTATCAACATCAATGTTGACAATAGCTGCGTTACTTAATATTTTTTGTGGAAACAGTGATAATTTTTTAGGATTCTTTGAATTGAAAGTTTAAAAGAACAGCATTTATCTAAACATTTTTTTGTAACATTATAAATGTCTTTACTGTAAATTTGAATCAATTTAAAGCATCTTTGCTGAAAAAAAAGGCAAAAAAAAATCTGACCCTAAATTTATATTTATATATATATATATATATGTGTGTATATATATATATATATATATATATATATATATATATATATATATATATATATATATATATATATATATATATATAAAAACATTTAACAATGTTATCAGAGCATATTTTTACTAACAAACTGACACCCAAAGAGACTAGTTTAAGCACGTTCAGGTTGACAAACATGTCTAATGGCAGGGACTGCTGCCAAAACTAACAGATTAATTACAGATTAATCTATTACTTACAAGCTCACATAAACTCTAATTTACAAGCACGCTGACAGATAAAGGACAGTATGAATGAGTGGCAAATCTGCAAGATGCATCACCTGCATTCTGTAGTGGCTCCGACTGGAGTTACTGGAGTACGGGTCACTCCCCTGAACCTCCACCTGCCCAAGAGAGAAATAGAGTTTAGTCAAATCCTTTTGGAATGACAAATAACACCATTCAAATGCAAATTACAGAGAACAATAATATTTGTATACCAGGCCTAATACTGATTAATTTGACAATGACCATTCCTTAATATATCAACCATTTTGGACCAAACAATTTAAATGTCCAGTTTCTCATCACTGGACAAGAATTTACAAAATGAATAATAAAAATAAAAAAAATCTCTTGAAATAATGAATGATTCAATGAGAGACATTTAAGTCACTTGTCACCACCTAGTGGTGTAAAGATGTAATCGATGCAATAGTTATTTGAAGCGCCATTTTACTCCTTTAAAATAGAGTAAAAAAGACCGCAATCTCGATTCAAACACCCACGCAATCTCATTCCTTAAAGGAGAACTCCGGTCAATTTTAACATTGAGCTAATTTTTTGGTAAATTTGGAGTGCTGTCAATACAGGAAACAATGACAAAAATCGGTGTTGCCTACACCGTGTTATCCTCTTTTTAAAATTTGCACCCTGTTGACTTCAATGGGGCAAGTTTTAAACCTGCTTTTAGCCTCTTAACATCCTTGATGTGTCATTACAAGTGCACATCTAATGTGAGTGATTCCTTCAGAGTGATCACGGGTGAATCTGACTGCAGTAGATGTGAAAGATATTAATAAATATGATATTATATCAGCCAGCGCACATACCTGTATTTACATGCTGTTTTCGGTCGAAGTCCACAGTAATCGATTGTCGAGTTCACGCCCGTGATAAACCTATGCACGTTAACTCAACAATCGATAACTGTGGACTTCGACCGAAAACAGGAAGAAAATACAGGTATGTGCGGTATCAAGGATGTTAAGAGGCTAAAAGCAGGTTTAAAACTTGCCCCATTGAAGTCAACAGGGTGCACATTTAAAAAGAGGATATCTCGGTGTAGGCAACACCGATTTTTGTCGTTGTTTCCTGTATTGACAGCACTCCAAATTTACCAAAAAATGAGCTCAATGTTAAAATTAACCGGAGTTCTCCTTTAATGACAACTACTAAATCACACAGAAACATTCAATTCTGCGTTTGCTCTGCCACTGACCCAGAGAAAGCAGTCGTATAGGTATGAAACTGCTTCAGTCTTTTCAAACACGTTGTATCATTACTTCTGTTACAAATATTAAAATTATCACAGAAGAACTGGGATAAAAGTTTAGTTAATTTATAAACACTGATGTCTACGGTAGCAAGTAACGTGGCACTTTAAATCATCATTACATTGTTACGCCACTGAGAAGCAACAAGTGACAAATTTGTCACTGAATCATTCATTCAAAAGATTGGTTTAAAAACACTGATTCATTCATTAATGAAACAAGAATGAGAGCGTCATTGAATCATTTATTCAAACCGATTAAAAAACATTTTCAAATGAAATAGAATTTTTCAAAAAAATGTATTTAAAATACATTTTAAATAGCAGCTTAAGAGTATTTGAATAGAGATTGCAGTCTTTTAACGACTGATTGTGGCGCTCTACTCGAGAGTGATGAGTACAAAAGGACAAACGCTGAAATTGTGCTCTTTTAAGCCCAAAGCATACTTCGTTAGAGTCTGGAAAATAGTACTTTGTACGCGCAGGTTGCAACTTCGCATTTAATTTATTTTGCATTAATCAGTTGTTCCGCAAGGTGGCAACACTTAACTGTTACTGGGTCATTGTTTCACAGTAGAACACGAAACAGAGACAGAACTACAACAAAATACTGGAAATTGCCACAACAACAGGTGCCTGCATTAACAAGAGTTTGTGTGAAGGTGTTATGATAGTCACAACTTTAGACCTACCTCTTGATAATTAAATGGAGTAGGCTATACTTTAAAAGGCTACTCGTTTGACTGTATGCATAAGCTAACGTATGCTAGAAAACAGTAGTATACATTGGGTTTATTCTGATAGTCATTATACACTAAAAATGACAATGAAAATTCTACTTTCTAAGCCAATGTCAAACAAGTCTGTATCTATTGTAAGGAGGTCAGGGGGAACCACAATGCTAGCATCTCTCGAAAAAAAAAGACAAAAGTAAAGATGTAATTGCACATAATATTTCACTTGAAGGTGTTATCTTTATAATGTATTACAGTAAGCAATACTTCACAAAGCAATTACATCTTATTCAAACAGAATAACCGCACTGCTACCAACATCCAGTGAGCTAAACTGTTGATGTCAGCCCACCAATACAAAAAGAACTGTAATAAGAACTCTATTCTGGATCTTAGAGCCATAATTCATGTCATGCATATAACCTCGGTAACGAAATTAATTCTCTAAAAATTACTGATGCAACAGCACCACACACACACACACACACACACGGCAGAAAAAGCATAAGTGCAAACACCATATGAAAGAGAACAGTGGATATCTGGGCTTATATTTGTTTTAACAATTACGAGCTGTCAGGTAGCTCTATAAATGCTGGTCAGTGGTCACCACAATAAACTAACACCAAGCCAAAAATATACTATATTAAACAGACACAGCAAAGTAAAAGCATAAATCAAATTATTCAACAAAACAGAATAAAAGTGATCAAACCCATATATTATGTTAGTCTTCATGTACCATTTTAAACAAGGTCTCAAACGGTTTTAAATGTGAAAAAAAAAAAAAAAAAAACCTGCAGTATGCAGTTATGAAATATGGGCAGCAAAACGTTTGCCAAGTACTTTGTTCTCTTGCAGTGATGCACAGTAACTGCAAGAGCTGTGCTACCTGTGGTTGGGAGTTTTTAAGGTGGGCTTAACCAAAAGTTTGTCATCTGACCTACTAACATTCTGGTCAAACAAAAGGGGTTATAGGGATTCAAGCTGGTAAACGTTGTCCCACTAACAAGAAACTCAGCTGAGAGAAAAAAATATTTAATTCAAAAGATTTAAACTGCATGAACTCCACAGCATGAGTTAAAAGAGACAGTTCACCGCAAAATTAATTTCAAACCTGTATGACTATCTTCTGCAAAACAGAATATTGTATGTCCATACAATGATTGAACCTCAACCTTTGATTGCAAGGACAAAACTGTTCAGCAGAAATTCATCCAGGTTTGAAATGACAGTGATGCATAGATCATTTCTTTCTTTATACAAGCAAATAGGCTAGGCCGATTTTCATTAAGCAAATTTGTTTGTTGTTTATTTGCTATATTACAGGCCAAACTGACCTTTAATTTCAAAACAAGAAAGGTCCGACTTTAGATCTGTTAAATAATGGTACATAAGACAACTTCACAAAACAAAACAGCAGACAGACTGTAAATGCAAATTCACTTTCAAACAGTAGGTGGCGCTTATATACCAGTAGCAATATAGCATTTCCTTGGTTACCACTTATAAACAGGCATTATGGGAGGTAAGAGGAAAAGAAAAGGCCATCAAGACTTTTCTGGACAGTCAGTTCCCTTTAGAGATACATTCATATGAAAACCCAATATTTATATATTATATTATATATATATATAAATTTAATATTTATATATTTTTTCTAATATTTTGAGCATTGCAAACAGTGAGCTTGTTCCCTTTTACTGACTACAAATGATGGGAGGGAAACAATTGTTTTATGTATACTTATAATTAGAGGTCGACCGATAGTGGATTTTACTGATACCAATAACTAGGTTTGACCGTACATGCCGATAACCGATTATTCAATTGATATTTTTTAAAATGGTTACTGGATTAAAAAACAAACGTAACACTCCAAGTAAAACATTGCTGAACTGAAATGTGCTGAATTAAATATATAAATATGAATATTAAGATTAAAATATTACAGGTCAAATGTGTGTTTCTTTAGCTATAACCTAGAAACATGTAAATTTCATTGGTAACACTTTGCAAGTCCCATTTGTTAAGGGTGTATTAGCTAGCTTTCATGAACTATATGCATTATGCAATGTACGTTTTTTACTGCATGTATTAATATTTGAGCAATACAATTGTACCTTGATCATTCATGTTAGTTCATAGTACATTGAGGTAATAACAGAAAATAAAAACAATTTGAAGTGTTACTAAGTGCTGAAATGAACAAACTAACAATAAATACTTCAACATTTATTAACCTTAGTTAATGCTAAAAATGGAATCTTATTGTAAAGTGTTACCATTCCATATAAAGAGCCATGCTTAAAGATGACCATCTTTAAATATCTACAAAGGCCAGAGCATTAAAATTACATAAATGTAGACCTATATTACATGTATAGTCTCTCACTTTATTTGCTTCTATTTTAGAACACTTGATGATCTAATCAAAATAACTATGTATTGTAGTGATACAAAAAGAACTGCAATCGAACACGTTTCTGATTTGTTTATGTTTCTGTCGGCAGCTAATGAATGCATATAAGTGACCAGCTGGATATAAATTAATGCAAACAGATGGTAACAATTGCAACAAAACATTTGGGTCAGGTTTGCGTGTTTTTGTCACATTGCTTTAATCGCTTGAGGTAGCCACTTCTAATGTTAGTCCTCGCAGCCTTGACGGCAAACATACTGCTGTTCTTTCTCTGCTAATGCAGCATCTAGTCAAAAAATTAATTACTTTATGATATGGCAATATGGACTGTAGTGTTCTGTACTCATACCGTTTCGAAGTCGATGTTTTAAATGCGCATCTGAAGTGTCAGCGCTCTGTGAAGCATGTGCTCTCTGCGCAGCCTCACATGTTAACATAAACAGCTCAGCCATTGATAGTTTTTATTTTGCCTCTAGAGGCCGCTCTCACTCTGTATAATGCCAGCAGTCTCTTCTCAGTGCTCTCGTACTGTGTAATGACCGCAAACTCTTCTCAGCCGCTCCAGCAACGAATGCAACCAGGAAAAAATATCGGTGTGGATTTTTGCCGATAACGATAGTTCCACCAATCAACTATTGGTACCGATATATCGGCAAAACCGATGAAGTCGACCTCTACTTATAATCTAGCTCTTTGTTGTTTAGTTATTTGTGCATCAAACCACAAATCTGCATTTCAATTACCTGTAGCAAAATGCCACATTTGAGGTTGCAAATTCAAGACATTTAAAGTGTTTCTTATGTAAATGGGTATGTGACAGAGGAAACCATCTTAATCTTCTTCTGAATTGGATAAAAGAAACAACTCCATTTCTAAGAGCATAAAGGTATGATTTTAGATGGAAAATATCAAAAAGGACAAAATTGACATTTAACATTTTGAAATCGACATCAGCTTTGTGAAGAACTGGATAAAAAAAATAATCAGCTTTATATTCCTGATGGAGCAAGACCATGGCAGGTTACCTTTTTCACACTTTCCTCCTCTTCCTGACGTTTCTCGTAGTGTGAGAAGTCGTCAAAAATGGAGGTGGTGTGCTTGTAACTTGCGATGATCTTCAACACTTGACGCGCCTTGTCCAGTGGAACCTCCTGTGTGTCACGGGAGTTGGTCACCGGCTTATTCTCATTGTTTTCCAGACGAATGTGCCTCAGTTGACTGTTGGGAACGTCCTTCACAAAGATCCAACGCACATCGAAACGGCCCTTCCATTTGTCCTGCGACCACACACCTGCACAAGTGTTGTAGTCCACGGGCGATCGCATCTCAGCCACGCCACAGAAGTGCCCGCTGCCGTTCACGCTGAAGAGCAGGTAGAGAGGCCCTTTGTTGGCCAGCGAACGGTACGCAGCATCCAGGCGCTTATTCCCGTGTTCTGTGCTGCACCAGATATTGTACTTAATGGAGCGATGGATGTCGTCCTCAGAGTAGCTCTTGATGATGAAGACACGACCGTGCTTAGGGTTCCAGTCAAAGTCCTTGGGATTGTAGTTGTTCACCATGCGCAGTTTCTCCAGAACTGGGTGGGGCTCTGCTGGCACAGCAACGCCACCCATTCCTGAATTTGGAGGGGATTGGCCAGGTCCGCCTGCTGCGTCCCCAAAGCCGTTAGCACGGTTACGTGGAGGCACCCAGCGGGTTGGCTGGGAGGGTTGGGGAGCAGGAGGGCCCTGGGATAGTGGAGGTGGGACAGCACCCGGCTGGCCACCTGGCGGAATAGGGTGCTGACCGAGTTGACCAGTAGGAGGCCCTAGCTGTCCATTGCTGAGGGGCAGCTGCGGCACCCCGCCAGCAGTAGCACCCGGTTGAGGAGACGATTGATTGGGCGGCTGTCCATTAGTGGGCAGGGAAGTCTGTTGTGGGGCTGCTGGTTTAGGCATAGTCCCCTTGTTGTCCCAAGTCCCAATATCCATGTTATGTTTGATTGGAGGTGGTGGCAGATTTGTCCCGCCAAGTCCCCCCTTGGTTTTCAGCTTAGGCTGTGGTTTGGCAGGCTTGCTGGCAATGTCCGCCCAAGATGCAGCTTTTGCAGGAGCCATGGAGGCGGGTGGCATAGTGGGAGCTGCAGACACCTGACTCAGTGGCCCTCCAGGAAGTCCAGAACCAATAACTTTGGGTGCCATGTCCCCAGCCCCAATTTTAAGCCCCGCCATGCCCTGATCCAAGCTATTCATTCCCACAGCCTTGTTGAGCGGCTCGTTCGCTGCAAAGGGAGACTGTCCGTCGATCATTGCGCCTCCTAGTGTGCTAGGAGCATAGGCGTAACTGCTGCTGTAACCTGAGCTCTGTGTGGACTGTCCCTGAGAGCTGCTGTTCCCCCAGGCAGGGAAGTCAATCCCACTGGGGAAGAAGTTGAAGCCATGCTGTCCCAGGAAAGGGTTGCTCCCCAGTGCCCCAGACTGGCCAAACATGGCATCTGGGAGAAAGTGGTGCTCCCCATTGCTAAGCTGTCCATAAGAGGCCAGGTAAGGCATCGGGGGATCACCACCTGTAGACCATGCCGCTTCATTCAGAGAATAGGTGAAGCCTATTGAGGGGCTGTAGTAACTTGGCATGTAGGAGTCGGACATGGCCGTATAGGCATTGCTCTGTAAAACAAAGAAAATATATGAGCTGCATATTGATCAACATCAGATGCACAGTTTGAAAATACAAACAAGTATGATATAAAAGCAGTGGGGAGTCAAAACATTAACAAGTGACATTAGGGTGAAAGAAGACAATTTTCTACCATTTCAATTATCAGTACAGTTCATTAAAGTCATTGTTATCCAAATAGTCTTCCCTTTCCCTTAACATTACAGTTGGTTTGAAAAAGTTAAGCTTAATAAAAATAAATTAAGGAAGTGAGGCTAACAAGGGGTTAAATAAGAATTTATTCTGCTTGTACAGTCAGGCCAGTAGTACTGATTACTAATTGCCTTGTCAATTTCACTAAACAACAGAATTTAAAATGTATAAATTAATTTACACTTAATTACAGATGTCTAAACTTTTTCAATCGTTTCACATATACACTTTAATTTTGGGGTCAGTTCTTGGGGTCACTTTACTGATCTAAAGTGACAGTAAAGACATTTATAGATACACAATTTCAAATAAATGCTGTTCTTTTCCACAAAATTTAACAGAACAACTTTTCAACATTGATAAGAAATGCTTTTGAGCACCAAATCAGGATATTTCTGACTGGAGTAATGATACTGAAAATTCAGCTTTACCATCACATGAATAAATAACATTTTAAAATATATAAAAATAAAGTTTTTAATTGTCATAATATTTCACAATTTATGTTTTTACTGTATTTTTAAAATCATAAATGCAGACTTAGCAAGCACAATAAACTTTTCAAATTATTTTTAATTCTTACATCCCCAAACTGATTTGCATATACACTACTATCATTTAATTCTTGCAATATCAACAAAAAATAATCTGGTACACTGCTGCATAAAATGTACCTAGCTGACAAAACAATGAATGATAAATAAAAAAGGGCCCTTGGGTCACCAGGCCATCTTTATCGTTGAGCTCTGCTAACCATAACATAAAACTGTACTAACATCTGTACAAAAACATCTCCCTGAAAATGTTGAGCTTTGAGAATATCATTTAGGACTGGTCAAGGACCGAGACCCCCTCCAGGCACACAGCCTGCTCATATTTTCAACACCAGCAATCAGCTTTGTTAGAGCAACAGTGGCACAGATTCCCTACAAAAGATCCCAGCATTCCTTTGACAGAGAATACTAGACCCTTTATTCATTTGTGTCCCATTTTTCTGAGAAGACATCCATTGCCAGAAAACCCACTATTTCAGCATACATTAGTGCAAGGATTGATAAATTGGGGAATTTTTCATTTGAAAGTAATTCTATTATAGAATGTCTGGAACCTCTGGACAGGAACTAACATAATACTTGATAATTATTTCATTACTTAATCACCTTTCATCACTTCATGGTAAACAGCTGTACTGCATTTTGCACAATTTCCTATGACTCGTCACCGTGCACTAAGATTTAGGCTGCAAACTAAATATCTGCCTATGTAAATAATATGATGTATGACTTGTCCACACACCTCTTTAACCAACACTCGTACAGTCTTTGGCCGTAGTGTAGAGTGCCATGGTGACACCCCAATAAAAAAAACAAAGCACAGAGACCAGGATGCAATTACAGGCCATAACGAATCCTCAAGAGAATAGGCAGCAAAAACAATAGCCCTGCTCTTTGTCACTATGGGTTCTTTTGTTTAGCTCTGAAACAAGACCTACCTGTCTGGGCTGAGCGTTCAGGTAAGGCTCGAACTCATCATCGTTCAAAGTATCCTTTTGGGTAACAGCTCCGTTTTGCACTGGAAAGCAAAAGATGCAGAAAGTTAGAGCATCCACAATTTTTCTTTTTTACAGCAGCCTAATGAAAAGGACACAAGTGTAAGCCAAAACAAGGAGAGGAAGGAATTTTTATCTTAGAACTTGTGTGCTTCCCAAGGAACAAAATTAATACAGTAAATACAGTTTGTATTTACAAGTTGGGAAGTCAAATACAAAATCATGTACATTCAAATTACTTTGGTCAGAGCGAAACGACAAAGTACCTTTTCCACAAAAAAAGCAAGCCTTTCTAACATTACTTGTACAAAATGATGAATACAATGCACATCAGGAGTGGTTTTGCATTTTTGTTTAAATTCAATTTTTAAATGTGCTATAAACTGAAATATATATATATATATATATTCATTCTAATGTAATGTACAATAACTTTGTATTTTGTACAGGGAACTTAGCTAGTTTTATTCTGAATGCACAAAAATAAAACATACATTTCATCAGATTTACCATCAGCTACATCCATTGTCTAGGTTTTCTCACTGATGCCCCCTGCCCAACTCTCAGATTATGCCCACTCAATTACGACTTTGAGGTGGCGTTAATGTATAAAAGTTGAATGCCCCACCAGATCAATGCATCTGCTGCTGAACTCAACATGTGGATTCATCACACTAACTGTCAAACTCAAAAGAAATGGCTAGAATAAAAAAGTATTACCTCATTTGTAACAAAAAGGACAATCTGACAATATCTCTTGACAGTTAGAGACACAAATCAAAGACAGATCCTCATCAAATGCAAATATCAGAAAAATTCATTTTACTACACTGTCAGAAAGATCAAATGCAGGTGATTATTTATCAGGGCCAAATTTATATTTCAACATCAGAAACCGGCCAGCAATCTAATCTTTATACTAGTTTATTATGTCTGTATAACAGTTAGGGATGCACGATATATCGGCCACCATATCGGTATTGGCGATGTGTGTTCATATTTTATGTTATTGTTATCATCCCGATAAGAAAATTTTGCCAATATATTAAAGCAGATAAATAAGGTATAATTTCCTTCAGCTGAGACTCTTCAGATACGCACTGTTTGTCATGACGTTTTTTTAATTGCTTGAAATGGAAAAAACAGTTAAGTGCAACGCAAGTGTCATATAGGCTACAGAAAATTATAATGATAACATTATAATTGTGTGCTTGGGACATGGCTTTTAATAGTGCGACTTGTTTTTGTAATCAGGTTCTCAAATTATGTAAAAATGTGGATTTAGATCTATCGGTCAATATATTGGTTATCGGTATCAGCCAAAATATTCATATCGGTGCATTCCTGATAACAGTGTAGTAGTCTTAATTGTCATTTACATCTTGCTGAAAATGTATAGCACTTTACTTTAAGTCTAGAGCATTTAACTTATTCAGTATATACTTTATTAAGATCATTCTGGCTATGGTTTAGGTATTTCCTCATCTTTTGTCAATGTGTCTGTTGGCAGAGTCTACTTTTTTTCTAATACTGTATGCAGAACATCCTCAATACTTTTTACATTGAAAATGGACTAAAATAAAGGATTAAAAGCTCGCACATCATATCCACGTGGTCATGTGCTCTAATTCAACACGTAAGTATACTGGATTGTGAAAGGTTGATACACTTCGTGTGGTGCTGAAAATCCCCTTAACAGGTTCCTCCCGGCAGCATGTTTAAACCCCCGCCACTTAGCCACTGTCAGATGCTGATCTAAGAGTATGTGGGACACTTACACCACCACATTTGAAGTAAACACCTAAAAACTGTGTTCAAGCAGAGTGTATGTGGGTGTTCAGGTGCTTGAGTGTGTGTGTCACGCGTTCAGCTGAACTCGGCCTCACTCACTATTCGCCTGTGCTAGGCGGCTAACTAGCGTGGGCTCTAAACACAAGCTCTTGTCAGTTCCGTGAGACTAAAACCAACCAGATCCTCTACTATAAGACCTACTTCTCTTCTAATCCCACGTGCGATTGTTTTAAGCAGGTTTAGCCGCTTGATTTAATAGCGGAGTTGGTATGAACACACGGCCTGCTAACAGCAGCACCAACACGAGACTCTTTTTACAGCGCAAAAACGGAATGCCAGCACTTCACCTACCTTTGTTTGCTTGGCCTTTCGGTCTCTGGATTGGGTCCAGGTGATTCATGAAGGAGTGAGTTTTGAGAGGAAAGAGGGAGAATAAATGAAGGTTTATATGAAGCTCAGGCCTGAACTCGCGCTGCGAGAGAGAAAAAAACCCGCCTCGACGCCACTTCTGCTCAATGTTCACAAAGTGCCTCTGTTTACCTGCTCCAGAAGGCTGCTGGCTGACATTTCTCTCTCCCCGGAGCCTGTGTGTTATACTGCGCGTTTGTTTGCGGGTTAAAGTCAACGGGAAATGCGTGTGTTTTTAGAGTCTTTGCGCCCGTCTCTCTCGCTCGCTCTCTCTCTCGCTACAGCTGCAGATCAGACACACAATGGCGGGCTGCAGTTCCTCCACACTTTAACATGGCCGAGCGGCCGCCGCACATTCATCCACGGCAGGACAGCGCCGCTACACGGCGAGGAGGAGGACGAGGTTGTGTATGTCTGTGATGGCTGATGGGGAAATCTTCTTTGGATTTTTACATACTTTAATAATGTGCTTTAGGTTGTAGTCCCCCGTTCCTCACAACAGTGCTTTGCGTAAAGGTCTTATTCCTGTTACAGAGTATACGATTTGTTAAAAGAGTATTTATAAATATAAATAGGCCTATAGGCTATTAGAACATAAAGATAGAGGGCTAGTTTGATAGAGAGGCATTAGTTCAATTAGGACATTTAAGTAGCTTTTATAAACGCATTTGTTTATAAAAACATTACTGATGTGCATCTTGAGACAAAACAATGGCACTAACATATTGTGTCATATGTCAATACAAGTTCAGTTAAAACAGCTCCAACATGCATTTTAGTCTGGAACTAATCTGTGAAACCAGGGAAGAATATTTGAAATTTTAATCTATAAATTTAGACAATGTAGAAAAACTGTAAATCAAAATGGACAGTAAAATAGGCTATATAAAATAATTGTTTCAAATAATTAACTACAACCATTTTTTAACAATTAAGTTCTTGACTATAAATTTATTTATACAATTCACAGGCCCTATAAGTACACATTTCAGCCGTCCATCCTGACAAATTTGTATTATTTTCGTTCCATCTTAGATCCATATCAGGATAAGTCGTAGGCCTATAGGCTACGCAACATTCGCAAAAAATGGAATTAATAGGCTATAGTTCGTTTGTCTCAGTTTACATGCATCCTGGAATTAGGCTACAGAACTTGAATTAGGCTATAAAGAAGACACGACCATTTTAAAAGTGAAAATATCTCAATTAACTTTAAGTGGATAGGCTACTCTTATTTAAGCTCCCACTGCGCAATTAGTTCTAATGACTAATATATGTTTTTATGGAAGCTTGTTTCCACAACAGAACAGGCCTAGCCTACATTACAACAATATAAAAGGGTAATTGCTTTTCCCCCTCAGAATTTTTAGTTTATATCATGCAATTCTGAGGGGGAAAAGGTCTTTTTTTATTTTATTATTTTTTTTATTCTGTGGCGTAGCTAAATAAGCTTCCATTAAAACACATGCAATTAGTTCTTAGTCAGAATTGCGAAATCTAAACTCGCAGTTGCAAGAAAAAAGTTATAATTGTGAGATAAAAAGTTGCAATTAGCCTATATTTTTATTCCGTGCATGGCGGAAACAAGCTTTCGTAGTCTTTGGCGGTTGAAGGTAACAACAACAACAACAACAACAACAACAACAACAACAACAACAACAACAACAACAACAACAACAACAAAAATCAATACAATCTGCTATCGTTTGCGTTGATATAATACGTTTACATTGTATTTGTGTGCTATGTTCTATGATGAACTATGATAAGTCGCGAGCACTATGAAAGCCACAATAATACTATTCTGCACCGACACCTGTAGGCCAGTAGATGTCCTCATTATTATGCAGCACATTCATTTGAATCAGTACATTGTCCAATACAAAGCCAATTCTCAATGCAGACGTGGAACAAACGTAGGCTACTTCAATAGGCCTGCATACTGCTTTATGTTTTCTTTTCAAGGGACCGAAAAATAGGATAGGCATAGGCCTACATTGTTTTTTTTTTTACTATTAACATGGGAGATATAATATGCTATAGTACTACCTTTGATGGTGTCAAGTTTGAACACGGGAAGGCTGGCAAGCAGCATTTATGAGATCTACCAAGTAATGAACTGCATTTTAAATACACCTGCCATTACCCACACACAAAGCCAGACATTTAACAATAGCTGCTTTACCTTTCTATTTTTCTAAATTCAATTAATAGGCAAACTGTACAACTGTATTGGAAAGCAGTGCAAACTATGTAAAATAAGAATAGTGCAATCAGTAAACTGTACAGTCTTAAAATAAAGGTTCTTTATTGGCATAGTTCCAT
This sequence comes from Scardinius erythrophthalmus, assembly GCF_964197995.2. Lineage (NCBI taxonomy): Eukaryota > Metazoa > Chordata > Actinopteri > Cypriniformes > Leuciscidae > Scardinius > Scardinius erythrophthalmus. The sequence continues at coordinate 15,080,397 of NC_138239.1, read as the reverse complement.
GTAGAATTTCTTGTTTCTCAGCACTATCACCATGAAATCACACATGGTGAGCTCACAGTATGAGTGCACACCCAGATAACAGATTTTTTTTCTTATAAGAACGTTCTCCAAACATACAACTGACTTCCAGCCACAGCATTAGATGAAATAAAATACATTAAATCTCTGAAGATCTCAGCAGAGGAGGATTAAACAACTCCACAAACAGCATTGCCAGCTTATTCACTTACTAACCAGATTGACTTTATTTCTGTCAGATGTCTACAGAAGTTGTTATTGAGAATTAATAGAGGTTTAGATGTTTATGTTTTATAATTTCGTTTAACATTACCATTATGGAGATCAGTGTTTACTTTAGTTGGGCTCTTGACCCCCCATTATATTTTCTCTGACTGCAATAACTGTGTCTGTATAACACATAGCCTATGTGATGGCAGGAAAAAACAAAGGTGAATGCATCCAGGTTATGATGGGTTGTTGTTGATGATAACTGCATATTCATTACCTACATTCCATATGCAGTCTTTGTGAGGTGTTATTCACTTTATTTTTTAATTTATAATATCCATGTGATTATAATATCCAGCCGTGTCTTAGTCATTTATGAAGGATTCTGAATGTATGATAAGACACAATCATTTGAACAACATGTCATTAAGACACAAAGTAAGAGACATCAGATGACAGCGTATGAATCTCAACAATGGTGACGATCAAAAGCTTCATGCTGCAATGCATATTGTCTTTGTGTGCACTTTGACCTCACATTGTGACCTATGAGCACACAGTGAGGGCGTGGTGAGGTTACACTTTTAGCTCACTGTGATCTCACATTGTGACCATATCACGAGTATCCTGTGAGCTCATGGTGAGATCACTGTGAGATCAAATTGGGTGGCTCACCATGGCCCTAACCTATAACAAAATTGGTTGCTGCCGAATAGGCTACTGTTGAGAGACGCACAGACTCAGGTAATTCACACACGCTTAAGCAATCTATCAATCTCTCTTTCCAATAACTGCATTAGTCTGCATATCAATGGCTCAAGCCTCCATTACAGCTCTAAAAGTTATTTTATTTTTATTTTTTTTGGTAACCGTATAATAAGTGGAATAGTTGACTCTAGTTTGTTGAAATATTAGAAAAATAATGCACACCCAAGGTGTATTTTCTAATAATTAAAAGGGCCATCTTCAATTATTTCTTACTTATAAAAGTTTGAGAGTTTGATTCTCAAGTATAAGAGTTTGTTCAGGTTGTTTTCATTTTTGTTCTTTGAACCATTTAAATTTCTGCCTCAAACAAATATAAAAGAACATTATTTTCCATACATTTATAATGGTTGTTGACATGTGAGAATGAGATTAACTTTAAAACATTAAAGAAACATGAATCATTGAATCTAAAATTACAAAATTGTCACAAAATCTGTTCAAAGAAAAATTAAAATAGGATTAAAATTTAGCAACAACAACAACAACAACAACAACAACAAAAAAACTCTCAATGTTTCAAACTCTCAAAAAAATTAATAAAAATAAAATAAAACGTTTGGCATTTGCAATAAATAACAGGAACAGAATCCTCTGGCCCACCAGGAATATCACTTGGCCTATGCACTTGCAGCTCAAAGCTAACACACACACACACACACACACACACACACACACACACACACACACACACACACACACACACACACACACACACACACACACACACACACACACACACACACACACACACACACACACACACACACACACAAATTAACATGTTAAAACCTGCAAAGAGGGACATGAATGACAAGAACGACCAATTAAGATGGTGGCTTGACCATTTACTGAATGTGTATTGATCCAATTTGTGAACCTCAGACTGTCAAAACAACTCATTAGTAGCTTTATCTCACCTTGTAATTTATTTAGAGATGTGTGACCTGTTTTCTAAAAACCTTTCAAGCTTCAGTCTTGCCTGTTATTTGGTCAGCGTCACATCTTAAGGTTATTCTGATGGAAAAAGAGCTTGTGGTCAAGTGAATTCTTAACAGAGTAAGTAATTAGCTCTCTGGTTTTAATATAGCATTTGGTATACAAATTAAGACTAACACATCCAACCACAAAATTCAAAGTATACCAAATGTCCCATAGTTATACTTAAACCCTTTTAACATTTATTTTCAGAACAGTAGAAAAGAGGAAATGTCTGTTGGATTCTATGTTTTGTTGTGGGACAATAGGTCACATATATTGTGCAAACAAGGAAAATCTCTCACATTTTATAGAAATCTATAGGTTCACATTTATAGGTTGCTATAGAACAGAATGTTTTTTCCCAGCTGTAACTGAATGACCGAAAAGAGGAAGAAAAGGGAAGTTGTTAGTTTCACAACAACACATGCATGTGTCACATTTGCAATTCCTAGCACAATGCATATAATAATTTGTATTCAACGTCATGAACTGCATAATGTTACTGACATTTGTGAATAGTTGAGATATTCACATGGTTTTGGTTTTAAAGAAAACCCCCGTTTTTCCACATTTAATTAATTTCAAAGACAAGCTTACAAATTCTGTAATTTGTCCATGACATAAAATGTCTAACATTTGTCACATGGCTGTGATGTCAGCTATGCCTATCACTGATGCACATGGCAGGTCGATGACAAGTGAATTTTATATTTAAAATGGATGGCACTGATCTGAGTAGAGTGTCCCACACTGACATTGCACAGGGGTGACGTTAGTGTCCCATGTTATAGGGCCCTGAGAGAAATAAGAGATGGAAAATTATTGGATAAAGTATTTGGTTTGAGTTGTGGGGTTGGCAGGGCAATGACCTTGTTATCACAGAGAAAAATAGATTCAAGAATTCTTACATAATTTTACATAGATTTGGAAGTCTGTTTGAAAGGGTTTTTTTCTTCTTCTCCTAGACCCTCTCTGATTGGTAACCGAGGGCAGATCTACTAGTTTATTGGCCAATAAAAATAGCTGTGAACTCCATGATGTCATCACTGAATAAATCACTCTTAATCTGAAATGTGAAATGCACATGAAATAAATAATTTCCATAATTCAAAACAGCACAGCATTCATATAGATCCAGTAATACGGAATTACCTAATTAGACTAAATAACAACATGCTTTATGCTGAATTTAACATTTAACATTGCCCTTTAACATTGAGTTCCAGTGATCATCTTAGCGTGCAAAAAGAACTCATCTGCGTTCCTGGCATTCTGAGGCACCAACAACATCTGACTGCGGCGAAGTAAATTATCGCTGTTGGAGCATGTGACACAACAGCTTTGTAACCGCATCTTCTCTTCAATCAGTCAGTTCATCTCTCTCTCTCTCTCTCTCTCTCTCTCTCTCTCTCTCTCTTTTGCTCTTTCTTTCTTTCTTTCTTTCTTTGGGGGCAGTAGTGCCCTCCTGTGCTTGTGGGACAGGAATGTTCAACAGCAGGGTGACAATCTCCTGCTAGCCCTTTACACACACACACACACACACACACACACACACACACACACACACACACACACACACACACACACACACACACACACACACAAACACACACACACAGGATGACATCGGCTGCTTGTCTACATCGCTGGGACACTCCAGGCTGCCAAAGGGGGAATGTAGCACCCGTCAGTTACTTCAGCCATGCTGCTTGTTCGCGTACTAGCCATACTGAGTGGGTTAGCTTTTAATAAACAGGCCCAAGGAGAAAGTGTTTGATGGAGATAAATGCTACTGAGAGAGGAGGACAGTCCATTTGTTTGGGCACAATTAAGCATTCACGTTAACAGTTAAGTTAACAGTTTTTTTCTAGCTTTATTTTAGCTTTGGGTTAATAATAATATAATATAATATAATATAATATAATATAATATAATATAATATAATATAATATAATATAATATAATATAATATAATATAATATAATATAATATAATATAATATAATTAATATAAATTATATAAAAGAATATGAATAAATAATATAAACAATTTAAAGGTTTAAAATTTAAAGTTAAAAGGCAATAAAATGTTTAGCTGTGATGATAACTGTCTTAAAAACATAAAAATTAAATATGATCCTATGGATTAAAGGTCAATAAAAGGTTTATTTTGATTTGTCTTAAAGGTGAGAATTCATCTATTCCCCTGCTTTAAGAAAATAAGTAAATTAGACCTAATGATAAAATGGGTTTACAAATAATGCTGGACTTTCAAAAGCATGGAATGACCTTCTTACATAAAGAGTCATACTAAACCCCATATTCATAATTGCAATAGTTTAAATTATATGATTAGATGCACAAAGGGTGAAATCGAACATAACTGGACATGCGATGCTCTTGTTCAGTCTGAAACCAGATTTAAGCTTGAGATAATCCTACATGACAATCAAGCATCTTCAGTCCCTCCTCTTATCTGATGCAACACAGTAAAAAAATTTGGAGCTAAAATTAAACAAACATTAGAGCTCTGATTATAGTGCGGAATCAGACTGCTTGTGGCTTTTGTTGTGGTAACAGACAGCACACACTTGTGTGTGTGTGTGTGTGTGTGTGTGTGTGTGTGCTTATGCAGCAACTGTATGCCACACATGGAGCTATAGCTGAAAAAGACAAACAACACTATAACCTCCAGCCCTGACCCGCTTGGTGATGAGCCATATCAGGTCCTAAATGCAGGCTGTTGTTTCAGGGCCCTCACAAAATCTGGCCCCTTATATAAATGGTTGAGTGTCCAAGTGGTATTGGGAGGGTTTTGTATTTATTTTTAGGAATTAAATTAAATTCTGGGATAGGCGGAGCATGTGTAAAGCTGGGCAAGGTTTAGTGCAAAGCTTCTGAAAAATAATCAGAAGAAGCAGCAAGTAGTCGATTGAACAAGAAAATTCCACGCTAGACTCAAGTTCTTGCTTCCCCTGGCCACGAACTTGAGACTAGCGTGGAATTTTCTTGTTCAATCGACTACTTGCTGCTTCTTCTGATTACTTTGCCCATAAATAACTGCTGGTCTAGGATATGTTTTTGCTGTCGTAAAAGCATTGGCAAAACAGATTTGGCAATTGATCCAGTGCATTTCTGTGTTTGCTCTCTGTTTCTATTTACAATTTGTTTTTGCAGTATTGAGCAATGTAGCCAATCAAAAGCATATCTGTTGACCTCTTGAACACAATGGCCAATCAGAAGTGTTTAAGTTAGAATCCACACACCACTCAAAACGGCTGAGGTTTTGTCTATTGTTGAGTTCTGCTCACTCACAAATCCTCTCATAACAAATTGCAGACATTACATAAATAAGAGATTAATTGTGCAGTCAGCTTTATTGGGCAACACTTAAGAAACTAATAACTTCAGTAACCACTATTAACTAACAAGAAACTCTGATTAACAAATTAGTAAGTAATAGTGCTTTGTCAAATTTGGTGGTTGATTAGCTAATCAGTAATTAAAAAAAATTCTGAAGTCATTGAAAGCTTTTGAGGTTTTTGTACGTTTTTGTAAGGTTTTGAATAATAATGTCGATGCTTCCAAAATGAGTGAGCAGTGCTGTCGTAGCAGTGGGTTGACCCACCAAAACTCCACATCCATGTGCCTTTCTCTAAAAAGTTATCCCCGGCGGAGCAGAATCATGACATTGGTAACATGGGAACATCTCACTATCAAGCTTGATTGGAAGAATGACGTCACTGGCTGGAGGGGGTGAACCATCCATGAAACCATTCAAGTGCTGATGCACTTTCTCATATTTATGCACCTGATCAATCCAACAGTAGCCCAGAGCCCATCCTCCTTCCAGCCGTCATCGTCTGTCCTATCCAATGGGACCTGGACGACCAGATCGTCGAAGCCACCCACACTGAATCTGCTTTGGCGGGAGGTCCTGAGGGACGGATTTATGTTCCATTTGCTCTCGGCTGTCCCTCATGGACTCGGTACACTCTTCCCTGGGGTCTGGACATCCAGGCAGTCAACAAACCCTCTTGCTCATCCGCAACTGTTATTGGTGGTCATGTCTCAGGAAGTCAATCGCTTTGTCCAAGGATGTACAACCTGCACCATCTCCAAGTCACCATGCCATCTCCCCGAAGGGAAACTCCAATTGCTGCCCATTCCTCACCAACCCTGGCCACACCTAGGAGTGGACTTCATCATGGACTTACCTGCCTCTGACTAATTTACCTGTATCCTTATGGTCGTGGACCGACTGTCCAAAGCCATTGCCGCCTCATCCCCTTGTAGGATTACCATTGGCTAGTGACTTCTGAGGCTCTGTTCACTCACGTGTTTCGCAATTACAGCTTACCTGAGGACATTGTCTCGGGCTGAGGACCTCAGTTCCTAGGTGAGTCAGTGAGTTTAACATCCGGCTACCATCCACGATCGAATGGGCAGACGGAGAGGAAGATCCAGGAGATAGGATGTTTCCTGAGAACGCTGAGATTGCCATAGCTACAAAAACAGCTGGAGGCGGTATCTTCCCTGAGCCGAGTACGCCCAAAACTCTCTGCGCCAATCCTTTCAGTGCATACTCGGCTTTCAGCCGTCCCCGTAACTTCAGACCCTGTAACTCCGCCTCTTCATTCAAACTCACTTGAGTACTGATTCCCCGCACCTGTCACTAATCACCTGGGACTTGTATACAGTATACCCATTCTCATCCACATGTAGTTGTCTTATCAGACTCCCCGTCTGATCATCTGCCTGTCATCATCATCCTCATCTTCAGACTGCATCCATTCTAACGAGTCCCAGGTCATCCTGCAAAGACAAAGAACTGTTAAGTCATTCAAGTGCCTTTCACCACGCTGTGATATTTACCTGGGCTGTTTCTTTGAATCTCTTCAATAAGTACCTGAGAACATTGTTCCTGTTGCCTGTTCTTCAGTAACACTTACAATTATAGTTAACTAAAACTAACAAAACATAAAACCTTATTCTGTTTTTATCTGTTTTATCTGTTTGAGGTTTACTATAAGTTGTTTTTTTGCTGTTTATTCCCCTTTTTCCCGCTTGTTGGTTTCCTTACTCATTGTTTGATTATAGTTTGCACCTGATGTTCATTTACCTTTTAACTGCTTGCAATTAGATCCAATCAACTTTATTTCACCCAACTGTATTAATGAACACATTTGCATAAATAATTGTCAAAAAATATAAATATTTGGTTTACATATGTTTTAGAAATGTTCTTTATTATAGCATGTCACAATGCAGGACAAAGTATTTCATAGCAACTAAAACAAGCTTTAAGAGAATCTGAAAGTATTGTAGAACATGAAAAACTATCAGTGATTTTATTGCTCATATTAATACAATCCTGCAATATGTTTAACATGGTATTTTAATCCTTGTGATCACCTGACTGATTTGTCATAGTTTTATGGCTGAGAGAATTGGTCTAGCATCAAGGGTCTAAACCAAACAATGATGCAATCAGTGTTTATTTTCTGCTCGTTCACAAACACACACACACACACACACACACACACACACACACACACACACACACACACACACACACACACACACACACACACACACACACACACACACACACACACACACACACACACACACACACACACACACACACACAGTCTTAGGAAGATGGTCCTGGAAAGTGAATGAAACAGGAATAAATAGAAATGGAACTAGAGAGAGAGAGAGAGAGAGAGAGAGAGAGAGAGAGAGAGAGAGAGAGAGAGAAGGGAAAGAGGGGGGAGTCATCCTTCTTCTCTGTTCCCTAGTTTGGTCACTCAGAGCTGAACATCAGGGGTCATTCGCTGTGGCTCAGAGATTGTGATACAGACTGGGCTAGACATCACACGCACGCATATAGTCATACAACCTGTTTTCTTAGTAATGACAAATGACTTACTGTTCCAAAAAGGAAGGAGAGAGTGATATGTGTTGCTGGGAAGACTTTGAGAGAGAGAGAGAGAGAGAGAGAGAGAGAGAGAGAGAGAGAGAGAGAGAGAGAGAGAGAGAGAGAGAGAGAGAGAGAGAGAGAGAGAGAGAGAGAGAGAGAGAGAGAGAGAGAGAGAGAGAGCGCAATCGGTCATGGCCATTAATATAAATGGTTCTTCCTTCATGTGGTCATAGTGCAGAGTCTGTTTTAAACCCTGTGCTGCGTGTCGTCAGGAGCAGCTGTCCGTCACGCTGAAGCTCTCAACCCCTTTCCCTGTGGCATTGCATCATTCAACTCTGTATCCCAAAAAAAACACACCAATGCGAGTAAAGTTTCACAGTGTGCTTCAGCCGAGACAGACATTATGGACAACAGCATGTTCATGACTCCAGAATGCATTCAGATAACAAGTCTTTTAAATGCATGTAAAATGAGAGGTTAATAGTCTCAGACCTCTTGACCTCCAGCAGGGAATAGTTAAGCATGTACTCATGACAGCAGTGTGGAGCTTGATCCAACTTTGTCTCAAGTGTCCGTGTCTCTCATTCCCGTAAATGTACTCCATAATTGTACGAGTATATTTTAACGGTTTTGTTTGTACAAATCACTACAATGCATTTGCATGAAGTTCTGCAAGTGATTTCTTTAGTTTTAGTACTGATCAGAAAATATGTGACAGATGATAATAATAGATGATGATGATAATAATAATAATAATAATAGAACACACTTTAGAGGGTCCAATTATTAAGTAAACTAACTAACTATAACTTTTGCTTTAATAAACCCGCAATTACTGCTTATTAATAGTTAGTAAGGTAGTAGTAAAGTGTTGGATGCAGAATATGGTCATGCAGAATAAGGCATTAAGATGTGCTTTATAAAAATATGAATAAACAGCTAATATCCTAGTAATATGCATGCTAATAAGCAACTAGTTAATAGTGAGAAGTGGACCCTTAACTAAAGTGTTACCTAATAATATAATAATAATATTAATTATTATTATTATTATATTTTTATTATATTTTTGTATAATATGGAAAAAACACAGCTATGGTATAAACAGTTGGTCTGAAACCGATCATATTAGACAGAGTTTATTGGTCAATTGAAGCTGACATAGTTCTGGCACACATCGCCTCTGTCGACCCTGAGCAAACACTTCAGAGACATTCCTCTCTGTTTAACACTGCTGGATGAAATTCTGCAAATATTCCACACGATTCTCTTAACGTTCTAGAATGTCTGTCAGAAAACTCCTGGCACTCAAGAGCCAATGTGCACATATTAATATCTGAGAGAATATCTAAAACAGTTTACAGAGCAGGATCTGGAGGAGGTTCCTTCTTTAATAAAGCATTAACAGCTTTGATTTGGAATATTAATCTAAACTAGTGGAACAGAGACAATATTTATGGGTGCGTGTTTGACTGACCTCGAGTTTGTTTAAGTGAAGGTGATAATGTGAGCTAGATTTGAGAGGAATCTCTTTGCTGAAGTGCTGGTATGGATTGGGTGTCTAGTCTATATCTCACACCAATGTGCCACCCTGAGAATCAGCCAAATACCTCCAATGTTCAGCGCAGCAAGTTAAGTTTACTACATGATGTTTATAAGCAGATGGTATCAAATGAAATTTTAAAAAGTGATTTGAAAACTTTTCTTTTTCTTTTCTTCTTGTAGCATTTTGCTTAGCACTGCCCTAAGAGCATAAAAATATTTCTATTTTTTTTATCATAATTTTTATTGTAATAATTACAAGTATTATTTCTGAAAAATATGATTACACAATGTAAAATAATAATATAAGTAAAATACATTTAAAAAAATCTAAACTGATGCCTATGTTTTCTCAGAGTTACAACTTTGGGGTACTTTGTAACACCCCTAATTAACACACACATACATATTCATTTCTATAAAACTTTTAGAAGAAACATATGGGAATACAATAGCCTACTATATCAAGATTTGAGACAAAATATTTTTTAACACTTATGTCTCTGCTATCATTTTAAACCTGTAGGCCTATGCATGTTAAATTTGTGTTATAGAAAAATGCTTTGTATTTAATTTGCACATATTCAAAATCCATCACGTAATTGCTTTGACCATCAATCATGGCATGAATGTTGCCTGTGCAGTAGCCCAAACTCACGGACGTGCTCTGCATTGTGTGGACCACGCAGTTAGATTTTAGAGGGTTGTCGGGGGTCTTGGGGTGGGGTGGGAGGGGTCGTCATGTGAAGCTCTGTCTTGGGCACATTCTGTGGTATAAACCAAACCACAGTCCCGCGAGCGCAGCTGTCAGGTGTGCGTCACCTTGGACCACTGATCAGTCTCCGCGCGCTCTGCTTACCGACACCGAGATGTTGCACTGTCCTACCTGACTTTCCTTACCCGTTTCTCTGCTTCAGCACGTGAGACAGAGCGCGACTGTTCCGTTGCCTGCGAGCCAAGAGGAGCGAGCGGGTTATCATGAGTTGTCTGGATGTTATGTACCCGGCTTATGGTCATTACGCACCGTACGCGCACAAAGCTTCAGCATTCATCAGCACTTTACCGGTAAGCACGTTTCCCAGCAATGCATATGTGAAATGCATTGCTAAATTACTATTAAATTAAACATGCAAGTTTTTGCGTATTTTGTCCTCACTTTTATTTTTTTGTATATATGACGACTGTGTTTGCTGTGTGTGTGTGTGTGTGTGTGTGTGTGAGGTCGACTAGACCGGGGCATGTTGTCACACTCCAGTGACCATTTCTCAGTATAGGCGCAAACCTTCAAGTCTTGGCTATAAAAGCAGTTGAACATTTCCGTTAATGCACAGAAAACAGCAAAAAAAAAAAAAAAAAAGATTCAGCTCACTGAACACATTGACCTTTTGCTCTGGGCATGTTGTTTGAGTATATAGCCTATATTAATTTTAATTTTGAGGATAGAATTCACAAAAATAATCCTAATTTAAGAGAGTTTAATTCTAATTTAATAGAGACTGCAGAGAAAACAAGCTTTGGCCTAACTGGATTTTTGATACATAGTTATTCAAAATGTAACTTCCCTGTGTGACAAGCCCTGGTCTTACCTATATCTTTTATATATGATTGCAATTGCATACATATAGATTGATAATCACACGGTTCAGGCACACAAACATAAACATTGACACAGTCAGACATACACACAACAAAATGTGTCACAATGGTTCACAACTACTTCATTTTCTTAGGCACCCCTTGGTCTGAGAAGCCCCTCGTCTCGCTGCAGGGATCTGATGGACAGCGTTGGGGTCCCGGTTTCTGCTGGAAGTTCCAGCTCGGGGGGTCCGTCCCCATCACCATACCCTTTGTCCGGACAGGTAGAGGAGGCTACGAAGGACAAGGAGGTCGGGGAGGCAGAGTATCTGAGCTCACGATGCATTCTCTTCACCTACTACCAAGGGGACATTAGCAGCGTGGTGGATGAACACTTCTCCAGAGCTCTCAGCACCTACATGGAGGCCGAGGGCAAAAAGAGGCACAGCGATCCCAGCACAGGTGAGAGTGTGGCAAAAGAGTCTATCGGTTTGATCTGAGACAGATGCAAGAAATAGGCACAAGAAAAGGAATTTAAAATCACTGCATATAATTTGCGTGCACAAATTATCTCAGCTAAGCAATAAGCTCAAACTGCAAAGGAAAAAACATTTCAGTTTTAGTACATTGTTGTCATGTAAACGCACCATAATTTACCAAAGAATCCACTGTGAAATGTACCGAACAAACAAATAATGCTCTATTGAGACATTCACATAGTTGAAAATAAATAACCACTTTTCTAGCATTAGGATCAAGGTGATGTTACTTTTAATCCAGTGGTCCTGTACCTCTCTTCTCTCCTTCACATCTAATGCACCAATGGATGGGGCCAAAGATGCGATGATGTAGAAGTAGGTGTTGATCTGATTCTGCAGAGGTGGTCTTTCGTCGCACTGTCATAATGTGACAAAATCCGAAACGAGTTGTTTTCAGAGCTTGGTTTTAATAAAAGTTGTTTTTGGATTAACGATGAAGTTTTGAGTCGGTCACACACATGACCGACGCTGGTCATGCGTGTGATGCTGGCCAATAGTGAGCCTACGTTCTGACGTACAACCCAGAAGCGCTGCACTGTTACACTACGTGAACTCACTCAGAGGCCCACACAGAAGAAAATGAATAGTTGAAGAAAGTCGTTATTTAAAAAAAAAACATTTTCCGCACAAACAGTATTCTCGTCGCTTGATAAACTTATGACTGAGCCACTGTAGTCACTTGGACTATTTTGAACATTGTCCTTTCTAACTTTCTGGGCCGGCAAGTTTCAATTACAGAGAAGCCTATGGAGGAGTGAGACAGCTCTCAGATTTAATCAGAAATATCTTAATTTGTGTTCCGAAGATGAACGAAAGTCTTACGGGGTTGGAACAACATGAGGGTGAGTAATTACTGACCGAATTTAAATTTGTGGGTGAACTAACCCTTTAATAGTACAATGACCTCTTACTAGGGGAGTAACAATATATCGTGTCACAATATATCGCAATACAAAAATGCAACAATATGTATCGTGGATAGTGAGAATATTTATTGTGTGTAGTTCACCCAAAATAAAAAAATTCAAGTTTTCAGAGTTTTAGTGTCAGTACTAAATTAAACTACTATATAGTATAATGTTGAATATAATGTATAATTATGCAATGGGGGAATATTTGTGGATCCTGATAATGCCAAATATCTTATATTACCAGTAAAACGTGACCTAGTGAGCCAGTGACAGAGTGCAAGCATATTCATCTAAAATAATTCTGTATTTGTATTCTGGTGTCACCATTGTCCTGTGCCTTGGGTTATCAGCACCAAGCCCAAGCCCATTCATTTACACCCACAATGTAATACCAAATCTAGCATTTTAATCAACAGTACATTTTTTGTTAAACTTTTATCATATGTCTTGGAGTATCGCAATAAAATCGTATTGTGAGTTCAGTATCGTGATATGTGTCGAATCGTGACATGAGGCTAACGTTACACCCCTACCTCTTACATGTCAAAAGATCAAATTTAATTTCTCAATTCATGTCCTTTTTAAAGTCACTAAGTTTCAAACTACTAAAAGGGCAGCATGAAAGACAATAACAGCTGAAACAGCTGTGTTCTGCAGAAGAAAGAAAATCATATGAGCTCACAATGTCATGAGGGTGATTAAATGACAGAATTTTCATTTTTTGGGCGGACAGGAGCTAACTGACAATGTCGTATAGTCACAATTAGTCACAAATATCTTTTACTTTCTGCCCCTTTTGTGCCGCCAAGTGAGATAGCGTGCAGAGCCTGTGGAATACCAGATCACTCAAGTGTCTGCAATGCAAGGTGGTGCTTAATGTGTGTGTTTACCTTAATGAACCTTTGGTATATTCCCTCCCTCCCTCCCTCCCTGTGACATCTTCATCTAGCCTCTCAGACACTGCCTGCCTCCCAACAGATACTATGTTTATACGTGGCGGTAAGCGCAGTGGCTCGAGCTCGTATCGCGTTCAAACAGCTCACAATACCAAGTGTCAGATTTATGAGGAGCTCGTCCACCCCTCCTCTGATCACGACTACATCACCGGTGTCTTTTTTCAGAAGAATTCTAAATATAAAAGTAACGGCTAAAAACATACTTCACCCCTCCCTCCACATTCTACGAGGGGTTACAGGGGGCGAGAGGGTTAGTAAAAACAACAGGTGAGGGCACGAGCAGAGACAGGGTTCTGCAGGTCTGTGGAGGTGTTGTGGAACTGGCATGACAGTAGAAGAAAACCACATGCGGTTCTCCAGGTTTAAACTTCTGCCTTATATAGACCTTTAGGACAGACAGAGACTGTCTTAGGGGCCATTCACACAGAATGCAGGTCAGTGGAACGAAAAAAAAAAGCAAGCTCTTGAGCTGCGTTTTTGAGTTCACAAGTGGCAGCAATGGGTGCAAAAAATAATCTGTTTGGCACGGATAGGGATAACAACTGTTGGTTTTCTGTTTCAGAGAACTTCTTTTAACTTTTAACATGTCATGTGCGAAACACTGCAAAAGATGTGAGTCAAACATGTCTGTTTTTCTTCAGTCAAACAAATTTTCTTGTCTTGACCACTTCTTTTGTATATCTTTAGTGGGTTTTCTTAGTCCTTTCTAGCTCTCTCTTTCCCTCTCTCTCTTTCCGTCTCTCATCTCTCTCATGTGGCTGTGTGTATTTCTGTGATGTGTGCTAAGCTCTTTAGAAGCAAATGGAACACCATATGATTCAATCAGAAAGACATCTGAGGGCGTGGGGCTGGAAATCATGTGAAATCATGTGACAAGCCTGACCTGAGAGTCTAAGGTGCAACGGCCTTATATGTGGACAAATGAGACTCAGAGAAATGTCATCTCAGCTTAACCTATAATAATATGATAACTAACTGACATCAGCGTGCAAATTATGGGGGGTCTGACCCTTCTTATTAAACCTTGAACACTCCAAAGGAAGTTTCAATGGTGTTCACACAACATTTCAGTAATCACCGACGTGAGATTACAAGTTAGTCAGAGCCCCCTGAAGAGATGCTAGTGAACAGAGGGCATATTTACCTGAGGAGGTTACCATAACAACAGTAGCAATGATAGAAATGAACTTTCCATTGAACTTCATTAAACTTTCTTAAACAGATTCCCAAGGGCATTATTGCACATTTATAAGAACAATATTTTCTCTAACCTTATTGAATGTCATATCACACTTTTTTGTTATACTGGTTGAAACTCTCTTCACATCCTAATAGCAATCAATAATAGAAGTTTGTTAAAACATATATCTTCTGTGAATGTCTCAGGACCAAAAAAATTTCGTCCAATAATTGCATTCGGTCCGAATGTAATGATACGATGTCCTGCCTACCTGCCAACATGTATTTCCATACCTCCGCGCACCCTGCTTGTGCAGACATCACACGTCATCTGTGCGTTCAGTAAGGCTTTGCAGAGTTGTAGACAGACATCAGTCACGGAGTGCCACAAAAAAATAACAGCCGCCTTTTACAGTTCCTCCTGAATTAAAACAACATGCCATTTCATATACGTAGTTAGAGATGGCAACACGTGACGTACTAGCCGGAGCTGTTCACGTCGTCAGACTCAGATTTATGCGTTTCTATGTTAACACTATAATCGCCAAAATGAATCTACAGCAGTCAGGTGGTACAAGTAAGAGCTCTGTAAGTTGTTTACATTCATTTTTTTTGTAATGTTATTTGCTTTGAGACATGAGGTAATTTAACGCCGTCTCTCATCTCGTGACGCTTTGCAGACTCTGCTGTCTGCTTTCATGTGTTTTGAAGGAGGAGTGGCTTTGGAGAAGGGAGGGTGGGATCTCATGCTTTCAAAGCTAGCTTGCTATTGCTAGCCTCTAGGAAATTGCCTACCCTACCTTTAAATGCAACGAGTAACTTCAATTAGAATAATAAGACACATCATAAAGCTGTGACAATTGCATAAAATAATGTTGTGAGATTAACGTTTTAAATTTTGAATATAGAAATATGAAAAAAAGAGAGCCTACTTTTATCAAACTAAAATCGCCAGTAAGCTGCGAGTAAGTCACCGTCTAAATGAGTGAGTCATTGAATTACAATTACATTGAATCACATATTCTCTCCCGTGGCCTCATGGGATAGTAAAATGTCCATCGTATGCACACTTGAGAATTTTTCTGGAAGAAGTAGGTCATCCGGGTACTTTTCACCTACTCTTTTATGAGTACTTTGAATTTGGACATACTACTCGTCACATCATGTTTTTTGCCTAATATATGGTATTATTTGATTTCGGGTGCAGCCACTATCTTTATGAATGTGTCATTGAATCATTCACTCAACCATTCAATGACGCATTCAATTAAATTCAGGAACAAAATGCTCAGAGAAGCACAACTGTTCTGTTTTGGGCTTTAAGTCACTTAATACTAACTTTTTGTTCATTGAACTGTTTATTGTATTAAATCTATATAAGAAAATATATAAAATTGTATAAAAAACATTTGCAATTGTACTGATATCTGAAAAAAAAAAGCTCTCTTGCTCATATGATTTGCTTAGCTATATTGTATTATAAATCTAAATAAACAAAATAAGGCTCATAAGGTCCATTTTGTGCATCACTTTGAATTTTAGAGGCATTTTTTTAATTAATTTTGGTAGCATTCTTGCCCCAAGCCCCCATTAGTGTCTGACCCTGAACAGTACTGTACTGTTCTGTCATTTTTAATCATAATTTTTTACATTTACATACCACAAAAATGTTTTGTTTATTAGTTGACTGTTAGCTAACTGAGCAAGGGGCGCCAGACACATTTTGTTGTGTGGGACATACCTCAACAGTTCCCCAAATTGTATGGACAGTACATCCTTAAGAAGTTGATCCTCCCCACAAATTCGTATAAAAAATAGTCTCTGTCCATGCATAACATTATGCTCTTTGGCCTCTGTTTCTCTTTGTCATTCTTTCTTTTCTTTCCCCATCAGAAGCTTCATCCTCAAGCAGTCGGCGCAGTTTCCCTCCATCTTTCTGGGACAGTAACTACCCCCCTCCGCCCAGCCGGCCCCATTGTGATCCCATAGGTGCTCCCACCTACGCTATGGACGCGTACGCCCAGGCCTTGCACCCCGGTCTGCCTCACTCACACGCTCACCCACACCCATCAGAGTCCTGGAGCTACTCTCAAAGCCAGCCCTATCCCCCCCCACGGCCCCTCCATGAACTGTACTCCAATCCCGGGCTGGATGCCCACTATGGACCTCTGCTGATGCCTGCCGTCCGGCCGCCTCATCTCTCGACGCTGCCTGGGCATTATGAAGTGGGAAAGCTGGAACCCACTGCAACATGGCCAGGGCTGCTTCCGCCTGGGGAAGTGGCACAGAGTCTGGCTCTCAACATGGAATCAGGTAAGGTGTTCCAATGTAGGCAAAACAGCAACAAAATTAAATATAATGTGATAAAAAGAGAAGAATTGAATGTGTCCCTGAAGAGTGTACTTCTTGTTTGTGATTTATGTTGATTTATAAAATAGTTCATCACTTTATAAAGGGAAAAATATGATAACAAGGTTGATGCCAATCCTGGAGACACAACATCAGAAATGTCAATATTAACAAATAGTATACCCTTATGAAAAGAAAATATATTTCCCTATATATGAATTATCAATATATTAAATGGTTTAACTGTATATTTGAAAATATACAGAATAATATATTGTGTTAATATATTACAATATATTGAATAATACATAAGGAATTGCCACTTTTCATACATGGAAAAATATGTGACAATATATCTACTAATATATCATAATGTATGTAATTTTATATTCAGTAATACACTTCATAATATATCGATGTATATGTGTGATCAGATATGGTACTGCATGTGTAATATATTGCAGATATATTTACTCATGCAGCATAAACACACATATATAGAGAAATATGTAATGTAATATATATATATATATATATATATATATATATATATATATATATTTTTTTACATTATAAATGTTTCATATTTTCAAGCTAGTATACTAAAGCACAAGCAAACCTGCATACTCTCCTTTAACAGTCAGAAGCAAAGCATCTGGGAACTAGAAATCTGTTGTAACTCATTCCGTGAATGTGTGTGTGTGTGTGTGTGTGTGTGTATTATTATCAAATTTATTTCTTACACGTGTAAAAAGGGACACATCTGTTTTGTAGAATGATCTGTACCTAAAATGCCAAAGACGTGCCTAATTTAAGACATAAATATAATACATAAAACTACAAAAAAAAAAACCCTTTTACCTTTGTAGCTTTAGCATTTTAACTATTTTTCATACACTTTTTTTTAAACTGAACATTGTGAAAACTTGCTCAATAATTTGCAGGTAAACTTACAGTTTGTAAAATTAAGATTCATTTAATTTAATTTCATTTCATTTCACAGAGCTTTATTTTCCAAACTAACTGAGAGTTTACCAGCAATTACCCATCAAGTTTCCAGAATGTTCCGTTTAGAAAGGTGCATGAATTATGTTAAAAGCAAACAAGCCACATGCCCTACAGGTTAATGGCAGGAAATGGATTGTTTGGCCTCAGTTGTTGGTGCTTATTATATAGAGAGTTTGCAGCCACCATTGAGATTGTGTGTGTGTGTATGGGTCCTCCTTGTTTTCAGCCTTTGTGTTCATGTCTGCTTTGCACCGCAGGTCTCCAGCACCACAAGAAAGGGAAGGAGCTCTACTGGTTTTAATGAGTAGCCCTTCATCGACCATCCAATTAAAGCCTGCAGTTTGGCCCATTGTAGCCGAACTGTTGTTTCTTTAGCCCCCACGCACACCGGCTCTCCACCAGCTCTGCACACGCTCTGAACACGCTCCAGGACTATTTGTGTGCACCATGGAGATATGAACACAGGGTGATGAGAGAACGCCTGGGGGGAGGCAGGGGCACTAGACGACATGGTCTTTCTGTTTTTGATCCGGTTTCCTCTTTTTGATCTTTTTTTAATTAATTTATTGTCGTGAAAAAATCCAGCTTGCCCTCTTCGGTTCTCTGTTTGGAGGTTGAGACGTAAGAAACATCGCATGGTGCAGTGTATATGGAATGATACATTTCCTAAAAATCTGGCTGTTTATATTGATTGAATAAGGATGGCAGCAATATGTTTGTATTGTATCTTTGCATTATTTGTTTCTTCTCATGTACAGTATTATTTATATATACAATAGTATTTATGTGTTTCAATTAAAATACACTCACGGCCAGTGCTGTTTTTTTTTTTTTTTTTTTTTTTTTTTTTAACATGGTGTGAAACAATTAAAATAAAAAATCTCTTTGAGAGATCTCAAAGAATTAATAAACCGCCAAAAGAGTGAAATTAAGTTATTTCCCAAGTTAATGAACCACTGTATAGAACTGAAAAGGTTACATTGATGTTGTTAAAAGGGGAAAGTCATTTGTGGTGTATTTTTTATGTTTATTGAATTCAAAATGAAAAGACTAAAAATGCAAGAAGGTGTTTGTATTTCCTTATTAAACATGCATTTAAACATGTTGCTTTGTTCTTGTCATGGCCTATTACTAATTTCAAAAAAGACTTCTATGGTTATATGTTATATATCTTAGATTTGAGTTGAACATTAAAAAGCTGATTTGTCTTCAAATTGTGAACCAAAGAACCCGTTCCAGCTAACATGTAAGTCATAGGAACGGAAAGCCATTATTCATTTTTTGTATGTTGGGTAACGATGATCTCCTGAAGCCTAGATTTAATACTGTGTTTATGTTCCTCTGGAAGGAAAGATGTCCCAGGCTTATCACTGATGTTGTAGGGCACAAACTCACTCTTGTCCGATGATGAAATTATAAACGGGTGCATGAATAGATGGTTCCTCTAAGACTCCCCTGCCAAAACTATAAAACATGACAGCCAGCTGGTACAAAATCTCTGTCTGTCAGGTACTATTTATATTCATGTTTTAAGCTAAAACAGAAGCTAAAACATGTTTCCATGTGTTATGGGGACTTTCCATAGACATAATATAGACATAATGATCTTTACACTGTACAAACTGTATATTCTATCCCATAATCCTAGCCCTACCCTATACCTATCACAGAAAACTTTCTGCATTTTTACATTTTTGAAAAACATAATTTAGTATGATTTATAACCAACAAATTAGGTCCCCATAAGGTAGGAAAAACCCACCTGAACCCCCACACACACACACACACACACACACACACACACACACACACACACACACACACACACACACACACACACACACACACACACACACACACACACACACACACACACACACACACACACACACACACACACACACATACACACACACACACACACACACACACACACACACACACACACACACACACACACACACACACACACACACACACACACACACACACACACACACACACACACACACACACACACACACACACACACACACATTAAAAATAAAGAGATAAAAACGACCTCTGCTGGTCACGTATTGCAGTTGTTTCTTCAAAATGGTGTGAATAGAAACAATTCTGAAACTAATAACAAAGTTATAATATTCGTCAAGGGTCGAGTTAACAACCACATTTCTTGATTTGCAGGCCAGCTGCAAAGTATTGGCTGAGACATAAGTTATATTGTTGTTAAATGGAAGTTATATGGTTGTTAAATGACAATCATGTGTTAGATATGGTCATCTGTCTGGGTTTTTAGGACACAGATACAGTCAGTCACTTGACAGAAGTCGTAAAGATTGTATACTTCAAACATGTGCACTTCAAATAATGCAAGCAAGTGATTTTGTGTCATGTTGGCTTCTCTCATGACTTCTAATGTACCTGGTTTGCAGTCATTTGCATTTTGTTTTACTTCAGAACCAAGATTTTATGTTGAAGATCAAGTGGCGCTCCTGTACAGTACCAAAATTGTACAAAAGTAAATTAAAAAACAATATTCCAATATATATATATATATATATATATATATATATATATATATATATATATATATATATATCAACTGCATAGACTCAACAATATGCAAAATGATTATACAAATGTGCAAATATATGGTCAGTAGAATTTTATTACACTACCCGTCAATAATTTCGATTTTTAATGTTTTTGAAAGCCTCTTATGCTCACCAAGGCTGCATTTATTTAGAAAATACAGTAAAATACAGTGAAATATTATTAATTTAATAAAACTGTCTTCTATTTAAATATATATAAAGATGTAATTTATTCCGGTGATGACTTTTGTGACCCACCAGACCTATGTACACTACAACAATATATGATGAAGCATATGAATTTATAATAGACAATAATGAGAAAGAAGACGTGTGTATGCACAAACAAGAACACACAGATACTTATACATAAAATGTATACTAAGCACTAACACATGAGCACACACAAATGCCTACATATATATTGCCTACAAACTGCCACAAATCACACGCACAGAACAAGATGATGTCTGTACTTTTGTCCATTCCGTTCCAAACAGCTCATTGTCCATTTAATGGGAACTGCAACACGTTACCCTAAACCACATCTGCCATGTTCTTCAAATGCACAGAACTCTGCTGTCATGTCACTTGATCTTTAACCTCTGTCATGACAATGCAAAAAACAGCTGAGAGAGATCGTTGGCAAGGCCTTGACTCCACAGAACTCATGATCATCTGAGAGGGTGCCAAAAAATATTATGGCGCTATGTGAAAGAGAGAAAAGGTGTTAGAGAAGCAGGGAGGATATGTTAATGGGGCAAAACCTTGACTGAGGTAAACAGGATGTCTGATGTGCGGTAAAACCTTTCAAAGAAATGGAGACAAGCTATGTGTTTCAGAATAGTAGCATCTTCCCACTCAAACGACATTTCACATTAACAAGAAATCAAATGCTACATTAATCATAATGTTTACAGGCAGAGAAGAGAGAATGAGTTTGAAAAAAACCTGAAATCATAACAGTACGTGTAGTAAAATCATTGTGAAAAAAATACACATGTGAATGTGTTGACAGAGAAGCCGGTGATCTTGGTCTGGAGCTTCTTAAAATTAATTCTGATGAACTTTCGCTTTGTGTTCTTGAATAAACATAATTATTGAATGTATATACTTTATACATAAAAAATCTCATTGACTCTTACAGTATTGACAACTATTACACATTTCCTATATTCATGTTTTTGTTTGATCAGCTCATGCCCTTCCTGACTCGAATATGTAAGTGATAATCCACAGTGCTTTTTTCATAACATACATTTTTATCAAAGCAAATGCTAAATGAGCCACACAAACCCAGTTCCAAACCACTCAGATCCACCCACTCACGTTTTCTAAATGAAGCCATATACTAGCCAGACTACAGTGAGCCCATCAATATCACAAAACAACCTCCATAGGGTGATTCAAAATCTCTTCATGACATTATCCTGTTTATAACATGGTTGTCTAGAGATTTGTGTAATAATTATAATTACAGATTGATTCCCTAACCTTAAAGTCAGCATGAAACAGAAGATGTGATAGTTTTCTTCCCCATTGTGACGTATATCCAAGTGAAACAGCTCTCGAAAAAAAATTAATTCTCCTCTCTTCTCTGATGAAATGTTTACTGGCATGAGGATATAGGACAACCTATCACAGCTCAGATCAAAGCAACAGCAAGCCACAACCATCCAATGATCCAATCAATTCCTGATGTACAAAATCAAGTCCTGCATGTTTTTCTTGTTCGAGAAGCCGTGATACTCAATAGCAAATTTGTATTAGAATAAAAGACATCTCTGTCAGAGGATAAAATGATTAATGTTTTTAAGTACTTTTTACTTTACTTTAATATCAATTATTTTATTACAAAAAGCTATGGGATGAGGAAATGATTTTTAATTTCATTAATTTACAGTAAAATTTTGTACTTGCATCATGTGGGTGTGCTGAAATACAAGTTTGAACAGGAAATAAAATCTTTTTGTTGTTCACTTTTGGCACCTTAAAGCTTTTGAACCCGGGAACAATGACATCAGCAAGTGGATTGAGACACATAAATATCCAAAACATATTTGATGCACTTTTAATTAGTCACTTTTTTCATGCATTTTGTTGAGATGCCTTTTCTTTTTGCATATGAACGGTTGATTATTCATGTTGCTTTTGTATTATACTCTTTTATGTATTACTTGGCCTTGGCCTATTACTAGTTTTTTTCCAAGTTTTTCCAAGTACATTCAAGTGCATGTCTTAAAATGTATCTATAATATGCAATAAACAATTCTTATTTTGTATTTGGTTCAGTTTTTCAGTTTGTTAATTATAATATAAGTTAATGGTAACGATAGTACCAACAACAACAATAATAAATAAATAAATAGATATATAGATAGATAGACAGATAGATAGATGCATACATAAGAGTTTCTCAGAGAACCACCCCTTTTGAAAGGGTGCCTAGAGGTTCTACAGAGGGTTCCGCCGGTGTGGCAAAGTTAAGAACCCCAAAAGGTTCCTCCAGGATCTTTTCATTTTTACAGTGAGGGAAGAAAAGACTATTGCAACTTCCTTTTTAAAGATTAGGAGGGCACATTATTTGCATGGATAAATAATTTATCATAAATATTGCAATATTCCATAAAAAATAAGAATTATCAATTTTGATTATATGGTGACTTTACAGAGAAAACCTAACATTTTTAGATTAAAACACAAAATTATTATTTCATTTATATATATGTTGTTTTTAACAAATGAGGATGTTTCACGTGTTTTTCAGATTAAGCCTGAATGTTTTCTGGAACTATAGCTATAGCACACACACACACACACATGCACGCATACTGGCTCTGAAAGAATGTCACATGCTGTTTGTTACTGGAAGTGTAGTAAAATTTGCAACTTCAACAAAAAAAATTATGATTTATCTGGGTGTTGTCACTATCATGAAAGCTGACAGTTTTTTTTATATGCAGGAAACAACTTAACTCTTATACCGCTGCACTGAAAAAGAAAAAAACAAATGTAAAAAACAAAACAAACAATAAACAAACAAAACAAACTGTAAAAAATAAAAGAAAGAATAAAAGATTCACCGATCGATGATGACAGGAAACTTCCCTCTACGCAGCGTTTTCCCCAGCATTACACCAATTGTTGTTACGTAATTTCCCCTCTATTTTTCTCTACACTCAGCATCACTGTTTTTATGGGTTTATGAGAGGCACCTGATCAAAGACACTAAAGACTCCTATATAAACTCAGATCTTCATTCTCACAAACACTGACACGAAGGTGACTGACATCAAGGAAACCTATACATTCCATCACAAGTAAGTACTCAGGTTTAACCACATTTCAGTCCTATGGAACTATACTGGAACTGTACAGAAAACTGTGTGGGAGTGTTATAGAAGAAAGGAAACAGTGACATGAGCACTCAGTTCTGTTTTAACTTGTGCACCTCAATCCAACCTCACACTTGTCACATCTCTTTCTTTGTGCAGGATGAGGCTTTTGGTCGTTGCTGCTGCTTTTCTGGCTGTTGCCAGTGCTGCCAGTCTTTCTCTGGAGGACATGGAGTTCTACGCATGGAAAATGAAATTTGGTAAGAGAGTCTCCTTCTTTAGTTTTATTAAATTGGGAAAGAGATTCATAAGGTTCTCCTCGTTGACTAAATGAACAAACTAGACAAAACAGACAAACACTGAAGCCGTTCAGACTCAGACAGTGAGCAAAGACAGAAGTGCCAAAAATGGCAACAATAAATCAATAAGTATATTTTTAAGAGTAATTTTTGTAACTCCAGGATTATGGTTATATCAGTAGTCAAACGGCTTGCTTATGGGACACTGTGAAGGTGACAAAAGTCAGGAGATGCCTGTAAATGTAACATTGATGTAAAAAAAAGAAACAAGAAAATGGTTTGTTAAATGGTTTTTCCACATGAAATTTCAAAATAAAAAGCTATATTATATCAATTATATTTTTTAATATAAAAGATGACTACGATCAAACTAAATGAATTTAAATCAAAACTAAATTGTCTGTCAAAAATCACTTGCCTTTTTGCGAAATGTTTGATTTACTTTATACACATTTAAATTATTTAATTTTTTTACTAACAAATTATTTAAATTTGACTTACTTTACACATTATACACATTTATTTCTAAATGAATTTCTTTTTACTAACAAATGTCTATTTAAACACTGAAACTAGCAAAACCTTTGCAGAAACTACAAGTTAACGCTGTTTAAAACAATGCCTCATCAACTTTTCTCAGGTAAGAGCTACCGTTCAACTGAGGAAGAATCTCACCGTAGGATGACCTGGTTGTCCAATCGCAAACTGGTTTTGGTCCACAACATGATGGCAGATCAGGGCATCAAATCCTACAGGCTTGGCATGACATACTTTGCTGACATGGTAAGAAATTATATTCAAATATTCAATATTTAAAAGTTGTTCTGTTTTACTCAAAAGTTCAGAATTCATCATATTTCTTCCATCTATCCTCTCTCAGACCAATGAGGAATACAGACAGGTGGTGTTCCATGGATGCCTGGGCTCCATGAATAACACTAAGGCCCGTGGTGGCTCTACATTCTTCCGGCTGAGAGATGGCGCTGTGCTGCCTGATAGCGTTGACTGGAGGGAAAAGGGCTATGTCACCGATGTTAAAGACCAGAAGCAGTGCGGATCATGCTGGGCCTTCAGTGCAGTAAGACCCACATTTTTGCCATTACAAACAGATCTTATATGGCAAATGCTTAAACAGTCCATAGTCCAGTTTAGTGGCAAGCCATTTTAGCTTAAAATGTTCTCAGAGTTACTCGTCGTAATTGCATTTTTACTAGTAACAGTTATGATTAGAGAGCTCTCTAATTCAATTCTTACTAATAATTACAATTACAGAGCTCTCTAATTCAATTATTACTAATAACAATTAAAATTATAGAGCTCTCTAATTCAATTCTTACTAGTAACATTTCAAATTAGAGGGCTCTACAATCGAATTTTTACTAGTAAGAATTCCAGATAGAGAGCTTAATAAAATTTTTACTGGTACGAATTTCAATTACAGAGCTCTCTAATTCAATACTTACTAGCAAAATGCAATTACAGAGTTAAAATTTTACTATTAAAAAAACACAATAAAGATGTTTAACTGCAGAGCTCTGTAAATGAATTAGAGAGCTCTCTAACTGGAATTCTTACTAGTAAAAATGAAATTAGACAGCTCTCTATATTGGAATTGTTACTAGTAAGAATTTAACTGTAGAGCTCTCAAACTTAATTCTTAAAATGCAAGTAATGCTGGGAACATTTGAAGCCAAAACTGCTTGCCATATCAGTTCAGCATTCTTATTTTTCTGCCTCTGCTGCTATTCATCCCTCTTTTGTCTCTCAGACTGGTTCCCTGGAGGGTCAGACATTCAAGAAGACAGGACAACTGGTGTCCTTGAGTGAGCAGCAGCTGGTGGACTGTTCTGGTGCTTATGGGAACATGGGCTGTGATGGGGGACTAATGGACCAGGCCTTCCAGTACATCGAAGCCAATAAAGGTCTGGATACAGAGGAGTCCTACCCGTATGAGGCTGTGGTGAGTCCTAACAATGTTAGTGAGAAAAAATCTTAACCATAAAGCTTCAGCTGAGTTTTTTTTTTAATCATTTTTGCTCATCAATATTCTCCACACAGGATGGTCAGTGCCGTTTTAAGCCGAGCACTGTTGGTGCCACTTGCACAGGATACGTGGATGTTGCCAGTGGGGATGAAAGTGCACTACAGGAGGCTGTTGCTACAATCGGCCCTGTGTCTGTTGCCATCGATGCTGGACACAGCAGCTTTCAGCTCTATGAATCTGGTAACTGTCATCACCTATTTTTTAGGTGTTAGGTTTTAAATGAATTTTTTGACACTATTTATTGATCTTTTGATTCTAAATTTGCTGGCGAATTAATTGACAAGCTAATTTACTGATTATTGTTTCTAGGTGTCTACGACGAGCCCGATTGCAGCAGCTCTGATTTAGATCATGGCGTTCTGGCTGTTGGTTATGGAACTGAGAGTGGAGCGGACTATTGGCTCGTTAAGAACAGGTTAAGAAAAAAAGCACAAGACAATTAAACAAGAATGAATGAACAAAATTATACTACGCGACTGAACAGAGAAATAACTAATAAACACTCAAACAAACTGCTGTGATTTTAGCTGGGGGCTGGAATGGGGTGTCAACGGCTACATCATGATGACCAGGAACAACAACAACCAATGCGGCATTGCTACTGCAGCCAGTTATCCTCTGGTCTAATGGGTGAGATTTTATGCTATATGCTTTTATGGCTTTAGTCAGTTCACAGAACTGGGGCAAGTTTTATATAAAATTTAAGACATAGGTTTACTTTTTTAGAAAAACTCCATAGTTTACATGAATAAAACAATTTTCTTATGTTCTGCAGGAAAGGGGATCTGGAGCGGATGGGAGAAAATTAAATGTGAACCGATTCTACAATAATACCTCATAATTGTACTTTTATTTGAATGAAAATACATTCATTAAAAAAATGATTTTAGTTATGGTTTTTATTTTCAAACCCTCTGACTATAGGGAAACACTATGTTAACACAAAATAGGAAATAAAAAAACATTAACACATCTGTGTGGGGTATATTTTATTATCAAGCATAAAAACTCATCCTTGTGGTTTAGTTTTCTTTATTTCCTCTTCATAATTCACAATCAAGCACAATGTACACTCAGTACAGTATCTTTTAAAAAGCACTGCATGCCAATGAGTAAACGAAGTGTTTGGCTTGTTTTTATTTAAACAGTTCTTTAAAACAGTCAGGAATAAGCCTTTTTTTCCTCCATAAAAATCATGAAATCATTGTGTTATGCCTCTGAATCTGCTGGAAGCTTCTACTTAAAGCTTGAAATAATTTGGGACACATATACACTTTTACTTTCAAGAGTGAGAATGTCACATCTGTTCTTTCCCATCTGTCAGTGACTGAAAGAATTCATGAAAATAACTCAAAGTTAAACATTACTAAAGTTTAGAAGAGCTTAAGGTCCCGAGGGGGTGTTTCAGTAAAGTTTCTTTCACAAGAAAGTCTCTCCATCCTGGTTTGTTTGGAGGGAACAGATGCAGTTTTTTTTATTTTTATTGAAATGAACAGTTTTAAAATAGACCCTGTGGCTGTGAAGTGAAAATACAATTACAGATACCAACGACTCCGGCACAGATACCACCGTCTCCGGGAAGGGACAAGTGCATGGACACTGCCATCTCCGGCACGGACATCACCATCTCCGGACACCACCGTCTCCGGCACGGACACCACCGTCTCCAGCACGGACACCACAGTCTCCGGAACGGACACCGAAGTCTCCGGCACGGACACCAACGTCTCCGGCACGGACACCAACGTCTCCGGCACGGACACCAACGTCTCCGGCACGGACACCACCGTCTCCAGAAAGGACACCACCATCTCCGGCACGGACACCAATGTCTCCGGCACGGACACCAATGTCTCCGGCACGGACACCACCTTCTCCGGAACGGACACCACTGTCTCCGGAACAGACACCAACGACTCTGGCACGGACACCAACGTCTCCGGCACGGATACCAAACGTCTCTGGAAAGGACACCACCATCTCCGGCACGGACACCATCGTCTCCGGCACGGACACCAACGTCTCCGGCATGGACACCACCGTCTCCGGAAAGGACACCACCAACTCCGGCACGGACATCAACGTCTCCAGAACGGACACCATCGACTCCGGCACGGACACCAACGACTCCGGCACGGATACCCCCGTTTCCGGCACGGACAAGTGCACGGACAGTGCCATCTATTAATGCGTGAAATGCACTCACGGTGGTTGAGCACAGTAAAGTTAGTTTTAGGTTTTGCCACTGTTCTATGGGTCGGCAGTCTTACAAAGATATCAATAGCAGGATTAGTTTTAACATTATGTAACCATTGTATATCGACATGAAATATTCACTCAAAATCACCTACAGTACGTTATAGCTGCATATTTATACCTGAGAATGCTCTGTCGCGCTTCCACAGCGCATGATGTTTAAGGGAACGTCTGCCAATTACACCAACTGCGGTAAACATAGCCTATAATTTGTATTATTTAAAATGACTTTTAACATTTAAAAACAGACGTTTTCAAATTCCAAAGCTTGTAGAAGGTTCCTATTGGTAATACTGACTTAGGCTACAGCTTTCCTGGTAGCCTTGAGTAAATTAACTTGTCTAAGAAAATGATTCATAAAACATATAAATGTGGGCTGGTGTGGCCATGTGCCAGGGCTGAATTTATGTCCCAGTCCGTTCTGTTCAAGCCAGTGGATGTTGCAGTGGAGTTAAAAGTCAAAAGTGAAGTAGGCTAATGTCAAATTTACATAATTGTGGTTGTGATTTATTTCTGTTATAGTTGTCTTCAGCCATTTTTATATTTGAATTTACATTGTGAAACACAAGGTTGTGTTCCATATTGTGGTGTTCAGCAATTTTAACATTGTATCATCATCATATCAGTGTAGATGTAGATGTACCAAAATAAAACCATTAAAATATCAAGTAAATAAGTATTGTGATACTTGGTGTCACAGTGACACTCTTGTCCCAAAAAGTATTGCTATACCACAATACTCAATATGTTGTCCCATGGTGAGTCATTTTTCACTGTTGCACCTACACAAAATTTGAGGGTTTTCCCCCACCTGCCAAATCCCTTTTTAACCACTGCCTGTGATACGACTTCAAACGGGTTACTGTATATTCACTATTTATTGTTATTATTAGTGGCTTTTGTGCAACCTCAAACATTAAGTCTGTTCATTCATAATCTAATTTTCAAATACACATCAGTGGCTCTTTTCGGTACATCAGTTTATGCTCTCACAAATAGGCTACCACCTATACTGAGTTCATTTCCCCCCTGTAGGCGCGCGTTTGTCCTATTTCTTTAGATCATTGGTTTTGACGCGTTAGTTTCTTGAACAGATTAAAATAAAATGCAATGTCCATAGCCTACCTTTGAAAATAAAGTTAGATATTCCAATCCCTTTATTGTCCATTTCTTTCCAAATTAAAAATAAATAAATAAAGGAATCTTCCATTTCATGCATTTCATCAAAACAATTCATTCAAGTCCATCACGATCAAAAAGTTTATTTGACCTTCTTCGCTCACACACTTCTGTGTCAAACTTGTTGACAACATAAATACATTATGTACCCTCTAGTGGTGTGAAAGAAAATTACATTAACCCATTAATGCTCCTACACCCCCCTTAAAACAGTAGGCCTAGGTGCTTTTATTTAGACTACATCCCTCACAGACTTTATGAGATAGTTTGTTCATATGTGTGTATCTTTATTTGTACTTATTTGTGGATATTTTTGTGACATGACTTGTCTTGCTTGACTTTAATATTTATTTTGATGGCATTAAAGTTGCTCTAAGCGATGTTGGGGGACGTCACTTCTTGTTGACGTTCAAAGTATTGTCAAACAAAATGGAGGCTAGCTCGACCCTCCCTCCTCCTCATCCCGTCCCCTCCCCCTCCCCCTCCCTTCCCTTCCGTGCTTCCCGAAACAGTCCTGAACCAAAACCAAACTGGATTTACACACTTGTACAGCAAAAACAGAGCCTCCTGAATTTCGGATTAGAAGCCCTTCTGCCGGCGGAGTTCTCACCACCTTTTGCACGTTCCTTCTCCTTTTCCCTATTCTTTGTTATTTTGTTCATCGGAACGTCGTCTCTTTGGTCGTGTGTTGGCTATCAAAATTCTCAAGAATATACATTTTTAACGTTAGTCATTGTTGTTGTCTAGGACATCTCTCCTCTAGCTAACTTTCCCTCTTCCTGCTTCTCTCTCCTCCACTCCCCACACCCCCCTTCATGTGCACGCGCACTAACCCCCCAACCCCAAATCATTCTTGTCGGTTATTGGCTGAAACACTGTTTGTTATGTTTCGTGGTCCAGGCTGGGCCAGTTTGTTTTTCTTGCCGTTTGTGGAGCCTGGGCTGTCTACAGAGATCGCATTTTTTTACAGTGTGTTCAGGGGACAGGCAGCTAGCGGATAGTGAGGAGATGTTTGCTGTATGTGACAAAAAATGTTTTGGCCTAAAAACGAGTGACATCGCTTAGAGCACCTTTAACTACGGATTGCGGCCTGTTAAAAATAATTATATATGCTTTTGAATGCGTGATTTTTTTTTTTTTTACAGTTTTGAACAGTTTGTTTTTGGTTGTGTGATTTCCTGATTCCATACATATGGTCAAAATTACTTTACAGAAAATGACGTGGCACATTTTCCTGCATTCCACGCATATTGCCACAGCTCTATAGGTGTACATCTATCAGCAGTATGTGCAAACTGAGTGAAAAAAACATTACAATTTCCTGGTCACATTTGACTTAAAAAAATAATACTTTGCATTCATC
Organism: Scardinius erythrophthalmus; assembly: GCF_964197995.2. Classification (NCBI taxonomy): domain Eukaryota; kingdom Metazoa; phylum Chordata; class Actinopteri; order Cypriniformes; family Leuciscidae; genus Scardinius; species Scardinius erythrophthalmus. Next base: position 15,049,366 of record NC_138239.1, on the reverse strand, counting down.
TCATTAGATTATCATGACATGACAACATTGCCACAAAAGAGTAATACAAATATATATTTAAGGCAGTTTAAGAAATATTACCATGATGTGTAAGTAGGCTACTTTATAATTAAAATAATACATTATTAATTAATTCACATGGCAGTACAGAGAATTCGATTTATCTTGCATTTTGCATAATTATGGTGGCGTGGAGAACTTGTCATATAATGTCACGATGATAGCTACTAAAACAGGCTTAATTATCTTTAAGAAAAAATACTTTTTTATTCCTCTTGTTCAATTTGAGGTAGGCCATTTTTTTTTATAAACACTTTTTGTTATTCTGGCTGAAACTCTCTTCACATCCTGAGCAATCAATAATAGAAGTAGTATAAATAATAATAATAAAAAAGTACATATATCGTCTGTTGAAGCAAAGAGTATAGAAGCCCAAGAGGCGAAACTCTGTTGTGTTATGGGTAACAGTCTGTAGATGGCGCTGCGGAGGCGCGTCCGCCATTATGGACTGAAAGCTGCTGAAATCGTTAGCGCCAGTCAATGGCAAAATCCATTTTAGTAGGTGTTTATAGTTCGTGTGTGCACTTGCTAGATTGCACATCTTTTTTGTACCTTTCCGCCTGTAATAGGACATTCACAGATTGTTTTTGTTCTTCCCATTGAAACGTTCACTGTGTGCACTTTCACTGAAGATGTTGAAAAAACAAGTTGTTAATATTTTTGTGATATTCTATGTAAAATATTAACTGTCTTTAGAAATGTTCATTTATAATTTTATTTATTTATTTATTTTTCCAAATCATATATATGGTGATGTTCACTAATTTCAAAATCAACATTTGAATAAACATCTTATTACTTATATCTTATTACTGTGTGTCTGCCTATAGCCTATATTATTTCATGAATTTCTGTTAGTCATATAACTAGGAAAATGCATAATAGAACATAAATATTGATAGATTAAAGTTTTGCAGTAATTTTATAATTGTATCTTTGCAAACCGTAAGTGGTAGGCTAATGAAGCCGATTCGGTGGGGGACATACCCTTACTAAAAAGTACTATAGGAATCTTATAGTATTTTGGGACAAAATAATATAGTAATCTTATAGGAATACTATAGTAATTTGGGACATACTACAGAAGTACGATAAGACTACTATATAAATACTGTAGCAGCTTTAAAATATTATAGAGGTATTACAGAAAATCACAGAAGTATGTTATGTTCTGTAATACCTCTATAATATCCTAGAGCCGCTATAGTATTTCTATAGTAGTCTTATAGTACTTCTATAGTAATATTTTGTCCCAAAATACTTTTTTCCTAAGGGTAATTAGGCCATGCATAACCAACACATAGACGTATATTTTCTGTCATTTAACGTCATTTAACGTCGGTTATCCTCATTAATGTATTTTAAATTGTTTTCATATTGAGATATGACGGCCAGAAAAAATTAAGTTATGTTAAGTTTTTGTTATGTTAAGTTTTTCAGTGCCATTGACTCCCATTATTTTTCGGCGTTTTCCTTCAGTTTTCAGTCCATAATGGCGGCCGCGCCGTCACGTCATGGGGGCAACTGTTGCTATGGAGCGTTCTATTGAGTTTCGCCTCTTGGGCTTCTATACTCTTTGGTTGAAGTCTCCGCCGGACCAAAAAATGTTCGTCCAATCATTCCATTCGATCTGCCTGTCTATTTCCATACCTCCTCCGCACACCCATAGACAGTAAAAGAAATGGACACAGCGACCCCATTGGAACTCAATTGAGACAAGTGAAGCCCGTTTTCAGCGATTTCTTAGCACTTCCTTTCCTGACGCGCAGACTCAAACCGAGCAAAGCGTTACACGGACCACGTGAGCAACCCGTCTGTCTTCTAGTAGCTGTGCCAAGAGAAATCGGAATCATTCCCTTCCGAATCTTGCAGAGACGGAGAGTGTGATTAGGAGCTGTCCATGAGCTTGGAGCAGGAGCAACTTTTGCTAGGTATTCTGATTAATTATATTGTCATTGTGCCTCCACGTCTCCCCGATTGCCCGCGAGCTTCTCCTCCCGTCCATACGGTAATCTCTCTAGTGTGCGACAGAGAGTCGCGTGATTATGACGCAGTCGTTAGCATACTTTTACAAAAACTGCTTCTACGGGGCCATTACATAAGCTACAAGGTAATGGAGCATTTTATACATTGTCGTGTTTCTTTAGAAATAAAAAATGGACAAATGGAGTCTTCAAACGCCTCAGATGTAAAGTTATTCGCTGTCAAAGTGACGCCAAAATGAATGGAAGTCAATGGAATGCTAACGCAAGTGAAGTTCCGCTCAAGATGGCGGCACCCGGCCGACTTCAACTTCCGGTCGACTTCCTTCCCGCTTGCGCACACCCTGCTGGCGCAGACATCACACGTCATCAGCATGTTCCATACTATAAGGCTATGCAGAGTTGTAGATAGACATTCACGATCACTGAATACCAAGAACAAACAGTAGCCGCCTTTTACAGTTCCTCTTGAACCAAAACAATGAGCTTATGCTGTGTTCATGCCATGACATAACCATAATTACGAGATGGCAACCCCTTTCGTTCTTCCCAGAGCTGTTCACGTCCTCAGAATCGGATGTCAACACTATCAACACCGAAATGAATCTGCAGCAGTCAGGTGGTACAAGTAAGAGCTCTGTAAGTTATCATTATTATTGTAATTTTATGTGCTTTGAGAAATGAGGTCATTTAATGCTGTCTCTTATGATGTTTTGCTGAATCTCTCGGGCTGTGCGCATTCATGTGTTTTGGAGGAGAAGTTGCTTTGGAGAGCGCTGTGAAGGGAGGGTGGGATCTCATGCTTTCAAAGCTTGATTTTGAGATTTTGCGAGGTTTCCCATTTTCGCAGTCAGGACTCTGTCTCTGGTTGTTTGTGAATGGAATCTGTTAGTATGTGTGGTGTGCTCTCTTGATCACATTGTGGCACTCCACACACTATAGAGGAACAAAACTGTTAAATCTTTGATTTTTTTTAATCGTTATGTTTGTGGTCTCACACATTGTGAAAATATTTTTTTGTGGGCCAGCCTTAAGCAAACAATCAGTTCTTGTAATCGTCGTGCTGGATGCAGGAGAAATGGAATAAAGAACTGAGTGACTTTGACAAGGCGACTTTCTACTGCCTATGCCAATTAGTGCCAGTGGTGACCCCTGTCCACCATCGAAAGCGCCTACAATGGGCACGCGAGCATCGGAACAGGAACTTGGAGCAGTGGAAGAAGGGCGCCTGGTCTTATGAGTCCTGTTTTCTTTTGCATTAATTGAACAACCGTGTACGTGTTTGCCATTAACCTGGGGAAGTGATGGCACCAGGATGAACTGTGGGATGGTGACAAGTCCGTGGAGGAAGTGTGATGCTCTGGGAAATGTTCTGCTGGGAATTTCTGGGTCCGGACATTTATGTGGATGTAAATTTGACACGTGCCACCTACCTTAGCATTGTTGCAGACGAGGTACGCCCCTTCATGACAATGTTGTTCCCTGGTGGAAGTGGCCTCTTTCAGCAGGATAATGAACCCTGCCACACTGCACACATTTTTCAGGAATGGATTAAGGAACATGACGAAGAGTTCAAGGTGTTGCCCTGGCCTCCAAATTGCCAAGATCTAAATCCAACTGAGCCTCTGTGTGATGTGCTGGACCAACAAGTTCAATCCACAACGACTCCTTCTAGCAACCTTCAGGACTTGAAGGATCTGCTGCTAATGTCTTGGTGCCAGATACCACAGGACACCTTTAGGGGTCTTGTAGAGTCCATGCCTCAGCGGGGCGGTGTTGTTTTGGCAGTACGCAGAGGACCAACAGCATATTAGGCAGGTGGTCATAATGTTTTAGCTCATCAGTGTACTCTCGACACAAGGCCCAAAACCATAAACAATAAGAAGAGACTGGGATTCTGTTTTTTTGTATTTTTGCTTTTATATTGTCTTGTTTTGTTTATTTTATGTCACATGTTATTTATTTCTGAAATTAACTTGATGAAAAGAAAAGTGCTTCAACCAAAACTGAAATGCAGTTCGTGCTTTTAACCACTGGATGGCGAGACAGTCCTAAACTTGCAGGACCTTTGTAATGTGCGGTTGCTAAATAGTTTCTATGCTGCTGCGTGGGGTTACGGTGAGCTTATGCTTCTGTATAGTCTCATGTTTTAATTTTTAGGATTTGAAAACAAGTCCCTTTACATTATTATTGTGGAAGATTATAAGTGGAAGAAATGATGGATTTCTATCCAGGTAAAACATCTGTTTTTGCAGTGACTTTAGCCATAATTATCTATCCAACATTTGACAAACAACATTCGAATGCTATAAACAAGCTACTGATAAGCAGTTACAAGATTGATGAGGGCGTTTCGTTAGAGTGTCACATGCAATAATAATGATAATGATCCTCCCTCTCCTGTTGATAACCATAGGAGGCGGCGATGGATTGAATCATAGAAGAGAATAAACAACTTTCTGTAATTCAGCTCTCCTTGATTTACTAGTTCAGAGTCATTCAGTCTCATACTGCTGGTCTTAATATTTGTGCGGGAATGAAACGCTGCAGCATCCTAGTCAAGATTAATATGGGATTAACACCCACTGACTCACTCTTGAATCAAAAACACACATACACATTTGTTTTTCTGCCATGGTGGGGACTCACCGTTGACTTCTTTTGTTTTATATTGAGCTAATGATAATGAGACTGCCAGAAATCAAGGATGGCATAAGCAACCAGCTAGCAGAAATAATATGTACTTAGGAGGAGGGTTTATTCATATTTGTATCACAGCGCCTTCATTTGCATCATGCACATTTGGTGTAGCACAGATATTTACTTTTAAACTACGAATGTTATTCGTTTAAATTTAAAAATCACAAAATTATTGGGCATTTAATAACTAATACGTTGAAATTGCAGCATGCTGATTAGGAGTGTTGTGAGCCCTTGTAATGCTAAATAAATCTCTGAATGATGAAGAATTTGCATCATGAACACATGCACATATACAATTTACACAGCATTGATTTACCCTATTCATCCTCCATCATTTTCTCTTTCCTTCCTTCCTCTTTTCCTCTCTGTGAATCTCATCATCACCACACAGCTGTTGGTTAATGAGACTCTCCGCTCTCATTTTCAGTGGTGGTTGTGATGAAAATGATTTTTCTGCTCTTCCAAAAATACAGAGCGATAGTTGTGGTAAGTGAAAGAAGAAAAGATTAATTACCAAAACTAATGTTGGTGGGCAGGAAGGGTTTTCTGTGCTTGTAGCTACACCGAGATATAAGAAAGTGCTCTTTTTCGCTTTATGTAGTTTAGCAGTTTTTGATGCCAAAACTTTCTGATGGCAAGGACCCCTAATATGATGATTCTCTCGCAAAAGACCCCTAAATTATAAAAGTAATTATACTGTCATGCATATAAAAAAATATTTATTATGTGTTAGAAAAATAACACGTTATCAGGGGCGCCTGCAGGATTTTATCTCGGTACGCATAGCACCCCACCCCTAAGAGGTCAATTAAATCAATTATTCCTTTGATACCATATTTGTGTTCTATTGTGCCTTGGTGGGAATGATCTAATAAATAATGTCTCTTTCCTGTACACACACTTAGGAAATCTGATGCATGTAGCTGAGCACTCGGATGTGCTTGTGTAGACAGATGCTTTGTGATGTGTGTTTTTTTTTTTTTTTTTTTTTACATTACTCCAGTGTCACTCACGCCATTGTCTATTTTCTATTGTCTATTTTCAGAGAAACACGTGGTCAACGTGTTTCACTTTATTTCCTGTCACGTGAACGTTTCATTTTGCGTGTCGAAATGTTTGAAACCAGACCACTACTCTACGGGTTTTTCAAGTGAAGTCCATTTACTCACTGGTGTCTGGTAAAGGCCAAGTATGGTAACCCATACTTGGAGTTTGTCCTCTGCATTTAACCCATCCAAGTTAGTGCATTAGGAGTAGCGAATAGTGAACACACACACACACACACACACACACACACACACTGCAAACCGTGGACACACACCCGGAGCTGTGGGCAGCCATTCACTGTAGCGCACAGGGAAATTTATAACATTTATATAAACAAATATATATATATATTATATGTAAGCCTATAATACATTATCATATATTCTGCCATATAAACCATATAAAAACCATAAAAGAATTAGAGCACAATTTTCTTGCCTCAGACAACTCTGTTGGTATTATTATAATACTATATATATAAAATACAAATATTATTATAACTGTTTCATGAAACAATCAGAGAAAAGCGTAAAAGATTTAAGAGGCTTCATTTCTCCATCCCAATTCCCTACTCAATAGTTTAAGGCCTTTTTGCAAATGCTTCAATCAAGTGAACGTTTACTCATTTTGAGCCTGGTTTTAATGCAATTTTTCATGTGTGGAAAAAGCACCATGACAAAACTAAACTATTCAATCATACAACACACAAACGCACACCTATATTTATTCTTATTTTCTCTTGCTTTCTCAAAATGTCGAGTGTACACAGATTAATAATTCATTATCAAAATTCTGTAAAAAATAAAAATGGCTGTAATTAGCACCCTCTCATGTTATGCACAGTGTGTACAGCCATAAAGCTGTAGGCACTACTACATGCGATTATAAACGGGTGCACATAACTTTTTTGGTCTGGTTCTCAAGGGAGCACCTGGGGATGCTGCTTGTTACTCACACTTTACACGGCACACTTATCCTACCAGCTCTCGTCATCAGTTTCCTGCTGACTGCTCTCCTCACTATCTTCTTTTCTCTCGAACATGGTAGATGATGATGATGATGATGTTTTATTTTATTTTATTAACATTAATGACACAGACAACAGCAGGAATATTAGGCTGCTGTCACTTTAAGACCAAATGCACGGACCGAATATACTGACACACATCCGGTTTCTTTCTCAACTGTTCACTTATGACATAACCTAGAGAATACTTGCTGAGTATTCTCTTGGTTATGTCATAAGTATTTTGACATAATTTGAGTATGTGTTCGTTCAAGCACAAGTAAATGCTAAAGAGGAATCAATTCGGTGTTCGAGCACTGTCTGAAACTCGCCTCTCTCTCTCTCTCTCTCTCTCTCTCTCTCTCTCTCTCTCTCTCTCTGTGTGCGTGCGCTTCAAGTGTGTGAGGCTGTGCACAGATAAGAGCACGTGAGTCCCGTTTTTCGCCTCATCTACCACGTGTAAAATCATTTAAATGTGTAAATTGGCAAGACAAAACACACTCAAATGATAAACTTTCACTCTATGATGGTTAAACTTAGCAGTTAATCCGCGAATCACATGCATGCCGAACCGTGGGGCATGGTCAACTGCGATCCGTCGCACCCCTAATAATTCATGAACACACTTGTCAACATGATTGCTATCTTACCAGAGTTGGAGAAAAATCCTACTCCAGTAAGTAAACCTGTCCTTGTCCCCAAAAATGGTGGTACTCAAAAGCGATTCCCTCCACGTTTGCGCATCGTTTATTTTTTACCACGTCAGTTATGTGCACCCCTGATTATAAGGACAACAGTGGCCTTGGTCCTAGAAGTTTTTTTCCCCCATAGGGATTTCAAAACCATTTAAGAGTTATAAGCCATGAACAAAACAAATCAGCTATGAGGTGAATCACAACATTACAATCTTTGATTTGAAAAGTTTTTGAAAAACAGACAAAAAGACAAAGGTACAAAACAGTGTACTTAACTATAATCCCATGAAGCTGACTATACGTCATTTGTAGTGTTTCATGGGAGTAGGCGGTAATGTAGTTTTTCACCAGGAATTACACTGCTGAACTCATTATTTCAAAAGAAAAAGCTGAAGTAAACCAGAGCAACAGCTTCAACAAAAGCATAAATCATTGATTAACAACCTCATAGCTCATTGTAGGTCTGTCTTTAAAGGTTTATGCTTAGATGTTTTAAAGGTCTGTCTTAGAAGTTATCATACAAAATCAATACCCCTATGGAGAGAATGAATAAGATTTTACTTATGGAACCAGAGTTTTCCACTCAACAGCAGTGAATGCCATATTGACCATTCAGAATTGTTGGCTTATGTCCCCACAACAAAGTTGGAGTTTGCAGTGAAAAAAGTCAAATGTAAATAAATGAAGAAAAGGCACTGAAGTGAGTAATCTTGGATGAGACCAAAACCATGAGGCTCTTTCACTCAGTAAGTGAATCAGATAAACAGCAAAAACTAGGGCAGTCAGCACGACTCCTGATTACAGCTTGTAATACAAAAATTATACCTCTTTCCAAACACACACACACACACACACACACACACACACACACACACACACACACACACACACACACACACACACACACACACACACACACACACACACACACAGCTGCCTCCAGCTGTTAGTCAGAAAAGGACCCATCCCTGCTGTGCCCACAGATTGCCAGAGTTGCCTGACGACCCACTTGGTTAATTACTGGGCACATGTGTGAATCTCTGCCCACATGTCTAAAGACTGAGTTATATTTGCATTAGCAAAGACTTTGGATTGTACTCAAATAGCGCTGAAGTGATTGAAGATCAATGGAGCATGTGACAATCCGAACAAAAGCATCACAAGCATGTTTCTTGAGTGGGAAAAAAAGTGTCAGTCAGGATGTCATTCTCTGTCAGAACACAAATTTATACACAGCATCAGTTCACATGGAAAAGTGAATCTTAAAGTCACTTGGTTCAATCCATCAGTTGTTGATTGGATGGAGGTTTAAGCAGACTAAATGATTGGAGAAGTCCTGCATACGTCACCAGAGAGAAGTTTGTCGTTTCAGCGGAAAACCGAGTCATGACATTTTGATTAAAAAATATGAGGTAAAAAATATGTACAAAATGAAACATGCATTGACAAATTGTTCACAATAAGATCATTAACATGCAATTAGAAAATAGATTTAATTTCACTTAATTTATGGTGGGATATACTGACAGGAAGCACTTGAATATCTTCTCATTTTTCATGCTAATATGATTTCCAGTTTGTTTTGTTGCATACTAAACTCATTAGAAATCTCACAAAAAATATAGAACTTAAAATAATTTCTAAATATTTTGTAAAAATAGATTTGGCTGAAATAAAGAGTTCCCTTCAAGCTGTTAGCTAGACTCCAACATAACACTCACAAACCCAACATTTTGCAGTTCAATTGCTAACCCAACATTTTTGCATTGCATGCAGATTAATTTAGTTGTTGATATCAGGCTACAATCTATTTTGAAATATTAAACAAAAATGATTAAAACAAAAGCCAAGAAAATACATCCTCTCTACTCTTTTAATTCTCCAGGCTAACTGTCATCATACTCACATAGCATATTCAACTATTCATATAGCTAAAGGCTAAAGTATACTTCAGGACGCATTTACTATTATGTATATGCATTAAAAATGAAGCATACCTTGGAATTTATGCCCAAAATTAGCGGTTTTGCTCATTTATTTAGCTAATCCCCAACGCTAAATGTATCCTTGAGATGGTGGCAAACCCTTAACATGTGATGACACCATTCTGTGCATGCTAAATAACATCAGTTGGTACACACACACACACACACACACACACACACACACACACACACACACACACACACACACACACACACAAGCAGAACAATATGAATAAAACAAACAATGTAACTGGTACGTGTGTGTTTTTGGTTGTGTGTGTGCATTCATCCGGCTTTGTCTACTGTAATGGGCCTTCTGAGGAGATCAGACTGACATATAATCAATGAGTATAACCACCACACTTGGCTGATCCTGCATACTGAACTCACCAGAGTGCTGAAGTTCCCGGTCTACACCACAACATTTCTCAAGGACTTCTTCATTTCTTTAGTTGCTTAATCTAATCACGAGAAGCACCTGTATTTTTTCTACTAAATTCTGTTAATGGAGTGAGTGAATGAGAAGTTGTGTGTTGGTATGTCAGACAGCAGAGGGCACTGTTAAGACACTATCAGTCAGGCATCTAAACCAGACAGACATTCTCACACGCTTAAATTCACACATGTGAACGCACACACATATTCACATCCCTGCTGTCAGGTTGTTGAAATGTCACTCTTCTGTAACTGCCACGTTTCAGAGCACATATGAGACACAGGGCAGATTATCCTAGCAAGCGCGCTTCAGTAAGAAGGTTATAGTGAACAGGGTCAGATACAGTGACCTCTCTTCCCCGTGTCACTGACAGTGTGTGTAGAGAGCCCTCAAAGGCTGGATCACATTGGTAATCTCAGTTTAAATACACAAATCCCCAGCCTCAATCCAATCAAAACTAATACTCATTTCCACCCACACACATAAAGATTCTCAGCCAGTGTTGTTTAATGCTGTCCCTACGGGATTTAATCCAGATTACCCAACGTAATGTAAAAGTCTTAATCTGAATGCTATCATCTGCCTCTTTCAAATACACACGCAAACACTCCTCTAGGGGGTGCTACAAACCAGATGTTTTGGATGATTTTACATTGTGACAAGATTAGAGACATTTTAAGAGGAGGATAAAGCGTGTATGTGTGTGTAGAAATCATAATGCTAAATATGGCAGCTGTTAAATACTGTATAGCAATATCAGTTTACAGTTTTAATAAAATTGTGAAGCACAACTTATGATGTCGTTGTCAGATGTTACGATTTAAAATGCTAAAAATGTCTTGAGTTTTAGAGATTTTGGTCTTTCGCCATTCAAGTAGATAAGAGCTGTACTTGCATGAATAGAAATAATAGCAAATATAAAATTAACCGACTTGCCTTAAAAGGCTAAATTCAATGGCTGGTCTTGGTCTTGAGAATTCTTTTGAGGGCTGTTTTTCTCTTATTCATGAGTTCACATTTTTATTTAATACTTGTGTGTGAGGTGAATGTCTAGGGCTAAATACTCTCACAGACTACAGAATTCATGAAGACTAAAATATTTATCCGTAATAGAAATGAATAGAAAAAGAGATGGCAAACAGTAGAGCATGGAGCAAGCAATGCCAATATCATGGGTTTGATTTCCAGGGAAGGCATGAGGTTAGCTGTATACCCCAGAAATCAATGCAAGTCGCTGTAAAGCGTTGGCCAAAATGCCAAATGCGTAAATGTGAATGAGATGGAGTTGGGGAGGTGGAGGGATGTTGGGATGTATTGTCAGTGTCGCTTTATAACACAGAAGTTAATAACAAGTAACTTATGTTTCAAATAAAATCTGGGCAGTAAGTAAGTGTATCTTCTTCTTTGCCAACAAAAATAGTTCCAAAAGAAGCCAAATAATCAAATGTTGTGTGTTGCCAAGTGATGCAGACTGGAACAAAGCATGTGTGTGGCTGTGGACTGGAACGACAGCAATTCTGTAGGCCTACTGTAAATCTGATTGAGTTTTTCCATTGATGAGAGAAACAATCCAGGAGCGAGAGAAGATGCAGACACTCAGACCTTCAAAACACCTCCAGGCAAAATCATCTCTGCTCCAAATCTGCAATGCTTGCATATTTATTAACTTAACTGCATTATATTTTTCTTATTTTCATTTAGTTTATTATATTTATTTGAATATATATATTTATAGCTAAATACACACCTAGCAATTGTGCACCACTCACGGATAGCCATGGCCAGACAATGGTCATTTTCCCCTCAAATAGATGGTAAATACAGTTTCCTCTGCTACATAAGAGGGAATGAGACATGCCTTGTCCAAGCTCACAGCCGCCGCGTGCTGTCGCCCGGCTTTCCGATGTCTTTTTGATTTGGTGCAAATTAGGCTGAAAATGAAATATTAACCTCCCGAGAAGCAGGGAGATTCCTTAATACGCTTTGATCCGTTTTCGGTGCATGTCTCTCCATGCCAGCCTCGTCAAAACAGCATTTAATTAAAGCACTTAAATGAAATTAACTACTGAGAGCACAAAGAGAAGACTTTTTAGTTAGAGAGGAAGAGGTCTTCAGCACACGGCACGCTCAACTTATTAACAGGGAAGAGATGAAAAGGGTACACAGAGTCTGGCTGAAGTGAAATTGCTTATTATATGCAAATGATTTGTGGCTCATATGTAACAGTATTGGACGAGCTACTAATTTAAAAATTAAAATGCAACCCACACATTCAAAATTTTCAGGAATGTTTCACGACATGATCTTCAGTTGAAGTGTCTAAGGAGAGCCGTGTGAATGTGATCAGGTCTGTTAGCTGTTGTCATGAGCAGTAATTGTTTGTAAGTGTTTTGAAATGATGTTACTGGTAGTCTCAGTGTGACACTGAGAGAAGCACGCAGATATCGACTGTTTCTAATTCACCCAGACAATCAGAGTACACTGTTCTCTCCCTCTTCCATGAACCCGCTCTGACCCGTCTCTTTTTCTTTCTGTCTTTTCCCTCGGCGCCTGTTCTTATTCAGACCTTTGTGCTTCAAACAGACAGAAAGATTCACCAAATCCTCCCCTCGTTTCTTGAGGCTTGTGTCACAGAGCTCCCTCAGGCAGGACTTGACCTTGTGGCCTTTGGCTGCTAATGAAGGGTCTCAGCCCTGCACTGTGTCTCATGTCTCTGTGTCACTTCTGCCTGTCTCATCCTCAGACAAGCCCACCAGGTTTGTTCCAGCAGGTACGGCTATTGACAACTTATTGATCTGACATTGGGACTAATCTATCCGAGTCACATCTTGGATTCAGTGACCTTTGGAAAGCAATAATTTAAAACCTGACCACACTGCCAAGTTCAGCTCCTGGTTTATAGTAACACAGTTGTTCTTAATAAAACAAAAAACAAAAATGATGTTAGAGGTGACCCTTTTGGGACTAAGGGTCTTGGGACCCTTGTGAAAAAGAAGTGTGCTTGATTGTTCATGTGCACTTAAAGAGACACTTCCATGACTTAATGTAACCCTACATTTTAATTGTTTTAATAATCTTTTGTTGTTCTTTAAAGATGCTTATTTTGATGTGTTAACTAACACTAACATACTCACATACACATAGCACTTGATTAGAATTTTAACTGTAGTGTGTTACATTTAAAGTTAATATAGTCACGACTGTGTTTTGTGTTTAAGGACTTTTATTGTGTTTCATGCCTTAGTTTCCTGTGTCTGTTTGTAGTCCCTTTTGTAGTTCTTTTGTTGATTGGTTCCCCTTGATTATATCTTGTTAGATTCTCTGTCCAATAAAGTCAAAAAACAATTGCATTTAAAATACATTTAAACTGTAATACATTTTCATTTTCATATTGCATGTCTTCTGAAATCAAACACTATCTTTGTGTGAGATTGTTTGAAATTTAATTTTATTCAGTGAAAATCTTGCCTTTAAGGATAACTCTCTTGTTTACTCTTGCTTACTCTCTTGAAACTCTTGCTTGAAGAATCACCAGGGTCTCTACACATGAACCCGAGCATTGAGAACATTGTTTGTGTACACAGAGTTTACTAAAGAAGAAAGATTTCAATCAACTCACTGTAGCTGTGTCCGCCGACATTTTGACAGTCAAAAATAGTCGATCTCCGAATGTGAATGAACTAACTCTGAATTTTAGTATTGCTTCTTATATGAGCATCCTTTTTCAAAAACAAGGTCAATATTGATTTTCACTAATGGCAAAACAACAAATTATCCGTGAATTTATATGGAACTAAGAACTCAAGGATTGAGGAGCTTTCCATCTTTACTCTCCTCCCTGTTATGTTGCATTCGGAGATCGACTATGTTTGACTGTCAAAATGCCGGCGGACGGAAACAACAACAGCTACAGTGAGTTGTTCAAAATCTTTCTTTTTAGTAAACTCTGTGTACACAAACAATGTTCTCAATGCTCGAGTTCATGTGTAGAGCCTCTGGTGATACTTCGAGCAAAGTTTCATGTTGTGTCGAGCCTTCTTAGTGTTTTAAAAATAGCTATTTTTGATGCTATAGAAGTGCCCCATGCACTCCCATTCAAAAGGCAATTTGACCGAAAACGAAAATACGGTCAAACTTAAAAGTGGCATTTCCATTCTAATTATGCTTTTAAACGAAAGTTCGCTTCGGGTAGATTAACAAAAAGACCCTAGGTTGCATTTTGGCAACAGTTATCCTTTAACATGCTTGATAGCCGTGGTACCATTCACTTTCATTGTATAGAAAAAGCATCTGCTTTAAATATCTCCTTTTGTATTTCACAGAAGAAATAGGTCCTACAGGTTAAAGACATGAGGGTGAATAAATGACTAGAGCATTTTTATTTTTCTAGGCCTTTGACGTACAGATAATGACAGCCAGCATCCTATATTTGCTATTGAATCTCCATATTGCATCTGACTCATGGCCCTCTCACGCTCTAATTTTATATTGAAAGCGATTTACAGTAAAATAGTCCTCTACTGCGCCTCGCATTGATAAACATCTAAACTGATACAGCGGCTTTCATTTGTCTGCCCGCCCTGCATTTATCTGTGCTGACACAGCTCTTCCAGTTACAGCAGAACCTGTCAATTAACCGACATGGTGATGAATGACATGGTAGTTAAATGATAGGCTGTGCTGTATTGCCAGTGTGATTAGGTGGCCTCTTGAGTGCCTGAGCAAAAAGCTGCTCCGCATCCCACAGAGGTACTAAAAGGCATGGCACAGGGCCCTCAAAATACATGGCATCAGGCAGACGGTTAAATGAAAAGAATGGCACTACGGGTAAAACATGAGCTGAGCAAACATGCCACAATAAAGAGAGAAGGAGAGGACCCATGAGTGTGTGTGGACAGGTGTTCACTGTTGGCTGCTCTCTCTTACTAATTCACTGCTAATTAATGGACTGTGTAATGAGATCATAAACTGATGTGTCAACAGACAGGAGTGTAGAGGGGTGGATGTGTCACAATGCTCTTACAGTATCTCGACAGCACATGCATGTCAATGAGTTACTGGAAGGCTGATCAGGCAAAGTCCTCATTTTGTGAAAACAGTAATATTGTGAAATATTACATTTTAGAGTAACTTTTCTATTTTAATATATTTTAAAATGCAATTTATTCCTGTGTTGGCAAAGCTGAATTTTCAGCATCATTACTTCAGTGTCATGATCCATTAGAAATCAAATGCTGATTTGGTGCTCAATAAACGTTTATTAGTATCATTCTTGAAAGTGTTTTGCTGCTTAATGTTTTGTTATATGATATATATATTTTTTCAAGTTTCTTCGATGAATAGAAAGCATTTGTGAAACAGATTTTTTTGTAACAATGTCTTTGTTAAATATCTTACTGACCCCAAACTTTCAAATGTTAGATCGGTTATACATTTCAGTTTCAGTGACTGTCTTCCTGTGTGTGTGTGTTTGACAAAGCATCACGTTGTTTCAATTAATGAGTGCTAATTTTCTTACGTTATCCAAACTGTCTTGCATAACTAATAAAGCTTACATGGATAATTAAGTTGGTATTAAATATGGGAAACCTTTTTTATCTATATTTGCATGCCAGCGGCGTGCTCAAACATTTCAGTCCTCTAGAGTGCTGTACATCAGGCTCGCACTCATTTCCCAGCCTTCCCTCCCTTTTACTTCTTCCCTCCACCTGTATCCTCATTATTTCATTATTTCTCTCTCATATCTTCATGCACTGTGATTTTCCACTCAGTAAACAATGGTTTATTCAAATGATTAAAAACACGCACGCTGCACAACCAAAACAGCAAAGCAATTCCACTTTATATTTGACTCGTTCAGAATCAGAGTCAGAACTAAAATCATTAGTTGGATGTTGATTCAGTAAACACTATGCTGGATTTAGTTCAGCAAAGAATTTGTAAAGACAGTGAGCTATTCATTTAACAAACTGTACCATTGGATTCACTTATTTCGGGAATCAGTTCGCACTATTTGTGATGTACTATAAGGAACCAGCTCACTATCATAGTTTTTATTCATATTTTGAATTAGTTACATTAATATATATAAAAATAGTGGTTTTATTTTTTAATGTTTTTTTTTTTTCATTTTCTCAGCTAAAGTTATTTTAGTACATCAAGTAAACAGAATGAAAATGAGATGTTTCCTTGGCAACTAACTGAAATCAAATAAGTTTAAGTAATATATATATATATATATATATATATATATATATATATATATATATATATATATATATATATATATAGTTTTTATTTGTAGCTAACTATAATAACTCTATATAACTTGCATTGTAATTGTTTTGTTGTTGTTTTTTTGGCATCATATTCACAGACTGCCAACTCAAATTCTATAACCAGAGCGTTTAGTGTGATTGTTCCAGTTAATGAAGGGGAAAGAGACAGAGGTGGATGTTCCTGGTCATCTGCGTTTGATTAACCTGTCAGCTTGGTTAAATGTTTCAGCTCACTCACACAGCTGACCAGCCTGCCACTTTATCTCCAACAGGGTCCATAGAGGCTCAAGTGACTTTGTCAGAATGACCCACTCATGCACACTTACAAACACACACACAAACATCCACAGAGGTGTGGAGCTGACAAGTGTCAAAACAGCAGCCTGTCAGGGCATCACTCAAGAGTCTAACACATTTGTGCCTCAAGACCGCATATTTCTTTTTCTCTCTCTCACCGACACACACAACATTTCAATTGATAGTAGTAGTACACCTCTTTCTCTCTTGACAACAGGGTTTTCAAAGCACTGACCATGACTTATATCAGCTACACAAGATGTACAAGAACAAAAATAGTTTGAAGCGTAATCGTTTACACTCACAGATAAATGGACACAAAAAACACATAGTATTGAACTTTTAGCATATATTTAGGTATGAATTAATATATTATTTATATGTTTAGATGTCTTAGTCCTCTGGGGACATTTTCAGAAATTTTGAAATGCGTTGAAACATTTGTTCATCATATAGAGTTAGAGGAAGACCTTCATGCTTATGTTTTTTTTTTTCTAAAAATTTACATTTCTGTATGCCGCCCGTATTTGCAACAACAGGCAGATATTTCAGGCATGTAAGACCAAGTCTTATCTACTTGAATGGGGAATTCCTGAAACCTCAAAACCTGCTTGCCAAACTCACATTTAAATAACAAATTTCAAATCAGCAACTAAATCTGAAATAAACTGTCCCATAAATGTTGTTGCTTATGCTCAAATAGCATTATAAAGCTTATTCTTCAGGCTATGCCAGCCAATATGCATGTGCAGTCCTACAATCTTTCCCAAAGGAGCAATTAAAAACAGCTGCACATAAAGCTCATTCTACAAAAGGCCTAAACATCTGACTAGCAAAACAAAGCAAAAATAGTCATGCTAATATGTCCCTCAACACACAACACAAGTTGCTTTTTTTATTATTCCATCTGTTTTATTGTGTCAATATCTGTCTCCTCTCCTTTCTTCTCCTCCTTTCCATGCCTCTTTATCATATTCGTCCCCTTCCTTCTCTCTGTCCCAATAAGCCCTTGTAGAATAATGTGTGTTAAGACCTAGACATCACTTCACTTTCATTAGTGAAGAGTGCTTCTCTTCTTTCCTTAATGAGTTTCTGGGGGACAACAGCTGCCTCAATATGATGGCTGCTTTATATGAACCTGATTTATGAGGTATTTACACAGGAAAAAAAAAAAGGAGAGATGACAATAGAAAAGGTGAAGGAGAAAGAGATAGAGACAAAGTGAGACAGAAACGGAGAGAGAGCAATGTCTAATTCTCAGGGGTGATATAAAGAAGAAAAGCTGTGATTAACTCCCATATCTGATCTGTTATTATTCTCTCCCAAATTAAAATCCAGACGTGAGGATATATAAATCCCCTCCACACACACACACACACACACACACACACACACACACACACACACACACACACACACACACACACACACACACACACACACACACACACACACACACACACACACACACACACACACACACACACACACACACACACACACACACACACACACACACACACACACACACACACACACAGGCTCAGGCTCAGGCTCAAATAACTCACCCACATTAGCACTTCAACCCACCAGCAGAGTTCCACCTGTGACACTGCAGCTTGTGTGCATTGATAACTGACAGGAAATTAGAATTTTGAGCTGTCTTGTGTCATTTAAATGCACAGGAAGGGAGTGTGAATGCTTGATATGATTGTGTAAGATTGAGGGCATGTTCCTTTAGAAATTAAATCACAACTGAAATGTGTTCAGACAGTAAGTCAAATGCTCACAATTTGTTTTTAATATGACGTACAACATGAATCATCAGTTCCTGCAGGAACTTATCTGACGGTATACGCACAAAAGAGAGTACACACACAAAAAAATCTATACAGGCTATGCTTATGTTAAAAACCTGAGTGTGTTTAAGCTAACTATAGGCTTTGTCGAATGTCGCATGGACAAACAGGAAAAAAGGTCTAATCACATCCACTTGTCCAATTGGAGAAAGTGTTAATGGCAGTATGAACATACGCTGATATCTATGGATTTTTAAGGTAATCAGCTGACCAAGCTAGTTATTTTTATTGTTGCAGTTTTATTTGATTTTAAAGGGGTGGTATAATGCCCCCTTTTACAAGATGTAAAATAAGTCTCTGATGTCCCCAGAGTGTGTGTGTGAAATTTTAGCTAGAAAATATCCCACAGATAATTTGTTATAGCATGTTAAAATTGTCCCTTTTTGAGGTTGAGCAAAAACACGTCGTTTTGTGTGTGTCCCTTTAAATGCAAATGAGCTGCTGCTCCCGGCCCCATTTCAAGAAGAGGGCAGAGCTACAACAGGAGTGTCCTTAGCAGCTTGCAGACACGCACTAAAATGTCAGAAACTGTTCTGCCTTTTATGTTCAAACTGGAGTCGGACAATGATGACTCAAGAGAGACTCAAAGAGACTCAGGAAGAAGTGTCAAAATGTAGAATGCAACAGGACTTTTCTGAATGGTTAGTTGATGAATTTATGTTGCTGATGTGGAGTTAACAATCTTCAAGTCATTGATTAGCATATTCTGTCATGATAATCTAATAAATCACTTGTGTTGGAACTGTTGTAAGATGCCTACAGAGTGACATGATATTGCATTTGTGTTACTGTATTGCAATAAATGTGAAAAGACGGATGCGACAGCTTGAGCAGACTCACAAATGTGCTTCCTCTTCTCATGGACTCTCCCCCTTTGTTGCATGTTCCCGGGAGCAGGTTTTATGTACATTTTATGGTTTGTGATGTCACTAACCCGGGGGGAAGCTTGTTTAGTCCCTATCAATTGTTTGTTGTAGTCCTTAAAAAGCGATTTCTGTAAAAAAATATCTCCCTTTGCTTTGAACTTTGAGCGTTGTAACTTTGCAGATGTTGTTTATGCTCAAATAGCAACATTACACACTAACTAAAGTTAGAAAAGTGAGTTCATAATCAACCACCCCTTTAAAGGTGCTCTAAGCGATGTTGGGTGATGTCACTTCTTGTTGACGTTCGGAGTATTGTCAAACAAAACGGAGGCTAGCTCGACCCTCCCTCCTCCTCATCCCGTCCCCTCCCCCTCTCTTCCGTGCTTCCTGAAACAGGCTTTTCCAATGTAAATTCGGGACTTCGCGTGTTCAACCTCTTTTCTCCTTTTCCCTCTTCTTTGCTATTTGTTCATAGGAACGTCGTCTCTTTGGTTGTGTGTCAGCCATATCAAAATTCAAGAGAATATAATTGTAACGTTAGTCGTTGTCATTGTCTAGGACATCTCTCCTCTAGCTAACTTCCCTCTTCATGCCTCTCTCTCCTCCACTGCCCACACCCCCCTTCATGTGCACGCGCACTAACCCCCCAACCCCCACCCCCACCCCCAAATCATTCTTGTCGGTTATTGGCCGTTTGTTATGTTTTGTGGTCCAGGCTGGGCCACTTTGTTTTTGTTGCCATTTGTGGAGCCTGGGCTGTCTACAGAGACAGTTTTTTTACAGTGTGTTCAGGGGACAGGCAGCTAGCGGATAGTGAGGAGATGTTTGCTGTATGTGACAAAAAAAATCTGCCTATAAAACGTGTGACATTGCTCAGAGCACCTTTAAGTTTTACTTTTAGATTTCAATCTGTATATGCGATGGACGTCAGTTATGCTCATCTTTGGTAGCTCCTTTGAAGGTATCTTAAATAAAACAGCCTTATATTTAACAAAGCACATACAAAGGACCTGAACCGAAAGCGGTACAACCTCTACGGAAGTTTGTTGAGCATAACACCCATTATGCACTTCTATAAGACTCTTTTATTTAGACCAAATGATAATGTGAGAGCAATGGTACACCTGAGAAGAACGAAGGTGCTGTGTTTTAAATCGGAAAACGGCAAAAAGTAAATTGTCAAAGACATCCATCTTGTCACATGCCTGTCCTGTCTTGTGCTGCACATGGGTGTTTTGTTATTTTGGGCCATGTGCTCAGGTCATTGTCTGATCCCTCCCCCTTGTTATCTGATTATTGTTTGAGTTCTTCCACCTGTTCCCTTCTGATTAGTTTCCCTTTATAAGTCCCTTCTTGTTTGCAGTCTGTGTCGGTACGTTGTCTTATGTTTCCTGTTCCCCGTGATCCTTTTGAAAGTTTCTGTTCTGTTCTGTTCTGTTCTGTTCTGTTCTGTTCTGTTCTGGTTTTGTATTTATTAAGTTATGTTTTCCCCCTCGTGGGTTTTGTTTTGTGTTTAGTGTTTCTTTTGTAATAAATATTAATAATTCCTGCACTTGAGTCCTCGCACCTTTTTTACACTCATTCCTACCGTGACAGAACGTACCGACCCCATGAGGACTCAGCAGAGTGAAGCATTTGATTGGGTCAGTTTTGGGGCGATGGTGGATGGTTTCATTCGCGATCAGGAGAGAATTGCCAGGGAGGTGGTCCCAAGTCCGGTGGTCCCAGTTCCGGTGGTCCCGAATCCGGTGGTCCCAGTTCCGGTGGTCACAGTTCCGGTGGTCTCAGTTCCGGTGGTCTCAGTTCCGGTGGTCCCATTTCCGGTGGTCCCGAGTCTGGTGGTCCGAGTTCCGGTGGTCCCGAAACAGAGGAGGAGAAGGAAGACTCCCTCCGTGACTGTTCCGGTGGTCCCGAATCTGGTGATCTCGAGTCCGGTGGTCCGGAGAAGGAGAAGGAGAAACCCCTCCACAACAACTTGTCCGGTGGCTCCTAACCCAGAGACCATCCCGGAGGTGACTGCCATCCATAGCGCGCTGCCCAGGCGCCCTGCTGTACCCGCGCCACCCAGGCGCCCTGCTGTACCCACGCCACCCAGGCGCCTTGCTCTGCCCGCGCCACCTAGGCGCCCTGCTCTACCCGCGCTGCCCAGGCGCCCTGCCCTGCCGGCCCCGCCCGAGCTGCTTGCCCTGCCGGCGCCACCCCAGCGACCTGGCACGTCTGCCGATCCAGAGACTGTTCACGTCACGTCTGCCGATCCAGAGACTGTTCATGTCACGTCCGCCGAACCAGAGACTGTTCATGTCACGTCTGCCGAGCCTGTGTCTCCGGACAAGATGGCTGCCGCCGAGCCGGTGTCTCTTCCTGAGCCGGTGTCCGCTCCTGTTCCTGAGCGATGGCCACCTGAGCCTGTTCCTGTGCCATGGCCTCCTGAAGGGTCGTCTCCTCCCTGGCCTCCTGAAGGGTCGTCCCCGCCCTGGCTGCCCGAGAGAAAGTCTCCGCCCTGGCAATCTGCAGAGCCTCCCGAACTCTATGGTCCGCCCTGGCCTCCAGAACTCTATGGTCCGCCCTGGCCCCCGAACTCTGCGGGCCGCCTTGGTCTCCCGAACTTTGCGAGCCGCCCTGGTCTCCCGAACCCTGCGGGCCGCTCTGGTGTCCCAAATGTTTTGTCCCTCCCGTCCCGCCCTGCCCTGCCCTGGTCTATCCCTCCCGTCCCGCCCTGGTCTGTCCCGCCCTGGTCTTATCGAGCGTCTGGTAGCCGCTCCGTAGGGAGGGGGTAATGTCACATGCCTGTCCTGTCTTGTGCTGCACATGGGTGTTTTGTTATTTTGGGCCATGTGCTCAGGTCATTGTCTGATCTCTCCCCCTTGTTATCTGATTATTGTTTGAGTTCTTCCACCTGTTCCCTTCTGATTAGTTTCCCTTTATAAGTCCCTTCTTGTTTGCAGTCTGTGTCGGTACGTTGTCTTATGTTTCCTGTTCCCCGTGATCCTTTTGAAAGTTTATGTTCTGTTCTGTTCTGTTTTGGTTTTGTATTTATGAAGTTATGTTTTCCCCCTCGTGGGTTTTGTTTTGTGTTTAGTGTTTCTTTTGTAATAAATATTAATAATTCCTGCACTTGAGTCCTCGCACCTTTTTGCATTCATTCCTACCGTGACACATCTAGCGCAAGCTCATCTAGGAAAGCACCTGAAAAACAACGGGTCAACACCAAAACACTTTGGGTGTGACTGACACAGCAGTAGCTGAATTGTCCTAAAGATAGTTCTCAAAAAGTAGGTGTGCTGCAGTCAATAATGAGCTTTCAGGCACGTTAGACATTGTTTTCCGTGACTGGGATTCCTGTATATTTGTCGCTTTAATGTGCCATCTATGTGAAGTAAAATTGCTCTAAATAGGCAAATTAACCATAATGTAATTGCCTCATATTTTGAGATGGGTTGAGACTGCTCTATACCGTGGGGGGCTGTGGGGGAGTCCCATTCACCAGTGCACTAATTCCTACACGCCCATTTGAAAGCTGTTTAGTGCATGAGAATGAGCTGTAAATGATCGCAGAGGTTTGCCAGAGTGGATTTATGCTGCTGTTTTGTGTCCGTAGGGACTATCCTGCACTTCCAGTATTGTGATAAACATGGACCTGGAGAGGAGTTAATGGGCCCATAAGCTCAGCTTATAGGTCTGGCTCTGTTTGTTCTATCAGATGGGGTGAAGTCCAATGAATTTATAAGCAGTTCAAACAGTAACCTGGGGGCCACTCCAGTTACATGGCCACTCCTGCTGGTCAGCGCTCCAGTCTATGTCTATCAATATGCAATATACATGCAAATTTAGATCTCAAATTATGTAATTGACAGGTTCTCATTCAGTTGTGTTTGTTCTGTCTTTGACATCACAAATGCTTGTTTGATTGTTTGATTGTTCGATTGTTCCCCATACAATTCCTCTCCTGTGAATATATACAGTAGTGGCCAAAAGTTGTATTGAAGGGATATTTGGGTTTAATGTCCCTGCAAGACTCCAAGCACAACTACGCATTATGCTTACAAAATCTTAAACAATTTTTATTAATATTTAAATATTAATATTTCCTTGGCCGGACATAACTTTTGGCCACTACTGTATGTTAACTGGAGTGCTTTACTTTTGAGGTCTAACTGGTGGGGCGTGTGTGTACTGTATGATAGTTCATCAGTTTGTTACTTACAATGAGTATTGACATACAGACTGTCTGAAACTGCCATCAGTCAACAGGTCTTAAGGAGGCAGACCACATTCCTGCACATTAGCCTTTTAAATGGGATTTTTTATGGTGAGATCTACTAAAAAAAAAACCTCTTTTGGCGTAATTAGCGCTGAAAAGGTGTGGGCACAGTTATTTTTGAGGCTGACCTTATTGCATATGCATTTGTAGGAGTCTCCCTTTCAGATGCAAAAATTATGGGAGGAGAGTATTGAAATGAATAATTCAAGGTGATTTACTAAGGTTTGCGCTAGTCAATTTACTGGTATTTGCTCCATTATTTACTGCCCCAAAAAAGCATGTCTTAAACCAGAAGCTAATTTGCACTGCCCTTAGTAGATTGTGGTCATTATAGAAATGATCCAGCTGCTTCTGGGTTCATCAATTTGCATATCGTCAGGAGATCACGCGCAGAACTTACCACTCCCATCGCTTTAACAATAATTTGCCCTGCTTATTAAATATGGCCCAAAATCTCCTCTTCTGTGTGCTGTTATTAGTCTGTGGAAGAGGAGGAGTCTGTCTATCCTCACCTCACAGACCTTTATAGCAAAACAAATATAAATATACACTGTAAAAATGTTCTTAATTTTAACTGAAAAAGATTGTAAAAATGATACAGCACACACACTAAAAATGGATTTAGTGTTAGTTACCTTACCATAAGGTAAAAAAATTATTATATGTGCACCACCATTCAAAAGTTTGCAGTGAGTAAGAACAATTAATATTTTTCTTCACCAAGAATGCATTTGATTGATCAAAATTGACAGTAAAGACATCCATAATGTCACAGAAGATTTC
>NC_138239.1:14767608-15020108 GCF_964197995.2 Scardinius erythrophthalmus | reverse complement strand
TAAATAAATGAGTTTGTTAAAAATGTACTTGAAAAGCATCGTTTTATGTTATTATATCATTCATGACATCACTTTGATGAATTTTGTAAACGCTGAGGGTTTGTCGCAGATTTGTCACCAAGAGACATTGTTTTGTCAGAATAGTTTCGAAACAGGCGGTCCAAAACGGAAGACACATAAACAGGATGTGTCTGGCTGAGTGAGCAGGCTAATTAACTTGAAAAACTATAAAAATGTAAATTTGCAATTTGGTACCACAGGCAGTTAATTAACTGCAGTGGGACAGTTAGGAGCAAATTTAATTTGCTAAAGGAAAGTGGAGAGGGGGAAAATATGATTTCCCTGGACCAAACAATTGGACATCTTGGAATACTTACCGCAAAAATAAATAAATGTAAAATTAATAAAATATTAATAAATAAGTACAAATAAAAGACTGAGAAAAGAGGGTGTTAGGGGGTAAAGTGGATGAGAGAGAGGGCTGTAACATCTTGTTGTCACACTGAGTGGGATCTGTGGTGTTCATGTGTGGAGTGGGACCAAACAGACCATTTTTTACACTCACACACTCACATAACCAGTCACCATGCACTTCCTCAGAGAACAGATATATTACAGTATCTGTCTAAGGGTACGTTTACACGACAACTATATGCTTAAAACTGAGAAGTTTTTCCTTTGAGTTCTCTGTGTACAGACAACACCATTGTCAAAACGATCCCCATTCACACAGATCCGCGAAAACGTCTAAAAACGTTGTATTCTGCTGCCAGGCCATTAGATGGCGGTGAAACACTATAGACAGAACACGTAATAAGCATGTGCATGACTTCATCGTCTTCAGAGATTTGCGTTTTTGTTGTTTACACGTAGACCATTTTCAAAAACTTGCACTTTGAAACCTGCTTTCAAAAGTTTGCGTTTTCAGGCACCCAAAACGCCGTTGTAGTGTAAATGAAAGGCTAAAACACATAAAAAAAAGTTTCACGTTTTTAGTTGAAAACGGTGTTGTGTAAACAGCCCCTAAATCATCTAGGGCTGCATTTCTCAAAAGCATCGTGAGCCAAGTTGATTGTAGAGACCATTGGTGCCAATGGCTTGCAATGTTTTCTGCATTCCTGCAGCCTCTGCTACAGAGGAGGTCACATGACCCCCGCTTTACACTGATGAGCATTATGACCAGTCACAGGTGAAGCAAATATCATTGATCATCTCCTAACAAGGCCACATATTAAGGTCTGGGTAGATTAGATGGTAAGCAAACAATCAGTTCTTGTAAACAATGTGTTGGATGCAGGAGAAATGGGTAGAAATAAAAATCTGAGCTACTTTGACAAGGGCCAAATTGTTATGGCAAGGTGACTGGTTCAGAGTATTTCTGAAACAGCAAGGCTTGTGGGTCACTCCCGGTCTGCAATGGTGGGAATTTACCAACGGTGGCCCAAAGCAGGACAAACCACAAACCGCCGACAGGGTGTTGGGTGCCCAAGGCTCATTGATACACAAAGGCAATGAAGGTTATCCCATCTGGTACTGCAGTGTAGCTGCAGACCAAGTAGTGGGCCTATGGTGAGCCCCATTCACCGTTAAAAGCGCCTACAATGGGCACGCGAGCGTTGGAATTGGACCTTGGGGCAGTTGAAGAATATATTGCCTGATCCGATGAATCCCATTTTCTTTTACATCACGTGGATGGCCTTGTATATGTGCCATTTACCCAGGGAAGTGATGGCAGCAGGATGCACTGGGACGACGACAAGCCCGTGGAGGGAGTGTGATGCTCTGGGAAATGTTCTGCTGGGAAACCCTGGGGCCGGCCATTCATGTGGATGTAAGTTTGACACGTGCCACCTACCTTAACATTGATGCTGACCTTCAAGGCCTTCAAGAAAATGGTGTTCCCTGCTGGAAGTGGCCTCTTTCAGCAGGATAATGCACCCTGCCACATTGCAAGCATTTTTCAGGAATGCATTGAGGAATAAGATGAAGAGTTTAAGGTGTTGACCTGGCCTCCAATTTCCCCAGATCTCAAGAGGGATGAGCCTCTGTGTGATGTGCTGGACCAAAAAGTTCGATCCACGGCGGCTCCACCTCGCAATCTACATGACTTGAAGGATCTGCTGCTAATGTCTTGGTGCCAGATACCACAGGACACCTTTGGGGGTTTTGTAGAGTCCATGCCTCAGCGGATCGGCACTGTTCTGGCAGCACGTGGAGGACCAACAGCATATCAGGCAGGTGTTCATAATGTTTTGGCACATCAGTCAACATTAATTCCTTTGCATAGTGGCACCAATGAACGATCTAAAAGACAGAAAGTACAAAGAGATAGAGAACAAACTCCCAAAACTCCTTCGAACAAACATCATAAAGGTGCGGTTATGATAATACGTTTTAATTACAACACAAGCTCAGCTGTTGTTTTTGTATTTTGCCTTGTGGGTACACATTTAGTGTGAGTGTCGGGGGGGGGGGCAAAACTAGCTTTATGGGTATTTATTGAGCTTTATTTTAGTACAACGCAGTGCTGAAGATTTGAGATGCCATTTTAGCAGATGGAAACAAGCAGCACCGGAATGCAGAAGCTTTTATTGGGCCATGAAAAAAATAATCACCCCCAAATGTCTGATTTTAGAGCAACCCAAAACCACTCATTACTTTGCATATTAATGCACTTACTGATGTGAGTAATCTCAAAGGGATGAAGTGTGTTTTGCTTATTGTGTCTGCACAAAGATAGCAAAGCCTCAAATTATACATGTTGTAGGGGAATGGCTTAAACGTTAAATAATGAGTTAATAAAAATGCAAAAAGGTTTCTGTGAGGTTACATTTAGGTCAGGCGATAGAAAAAGGCATTAGTTCAGTTTTAAAACAAAAGATGTCAATGGAAAGTATGCACCATGATACAGTAGAAAAACAAACATATGTTTATTACTTTTTTATAAAACTATTAAGCCTATGCAGCATTTCATATAACTGAAACATATTCAGCACACTTAGCTTCGAGCTAGCTGGAACTAAGAAGACAGGCTGCCAGGACAAATTTACAAGCAGCTATTTATCCTTTTCTATCCTTCTCTCCCTCTCTCGCTCACTCTGTCCTCCCATGGCAGTAGCTGCAGTTTGTTATCTTTGCAGCCCTGTAAAAGTTTTATCTCGTAGAAGGAGAGGGATGACCCTGTCAGGCGGTGGTCTGACTTACGGTCCGCTGTAAACAAAGCAGAGAAAGGAGATTAATCGCTGGGAGTGGCATTGAGTTGGAGGAACCTGGAACAGAAAAAAACAGGAGCAGCAGGTTGGATGCTGTCTTATCAGGCCCGTGGCCCTGAGCCCCGTGAGGTGTAGATCAGAGACCAATCCACAATAGCAACTGGAAACCTAAAGGGCTAGACATAAGGGTAGTTGAAAGACTGAAAAAACAAAAACAAAAAAAATGCAAGTTGGACTTCCAGCCATTTGTGTGTGCAATGTAAATTTAACTGGAAAAGACTGTAAAAATGCTACAGTAAGTTTCATTACTAAATAAAACTGGGTAACACTTTATTTTACAGGGTCCTTGTTACATAATGTTACATGTACTTACCATAGTAATAACAGTAAATTATGCATAATTACATGCAACTAACTCTCAACCAAATCCTAATCCTACCCTAACCCTAGAGTAAGTACATGTAGTACTTAAATATATATGACACCTTAAAATAAAGTGTAACCAAAAACTGTATAATAGATCGAACCATGTGATTTTACAGTAAAACTGTTAAATGTACAATTTAACAACAAATAATTATATTATCTATATCATTTAGACTTTTACTTGGGCGCAAAGATATCACGCAACACCTGAAATCCGCTATCTCTGCGCTCAAGTAGCAGTGCTTCGCCTGTGCTTCACCCCATTATAGTCCCATGTCAATATCTGCCTAGGAAATCGCCTAGTCATAATCTGCATTGCTATTTGTACTCGTTGTGAATACGCAGGCCACAAGAAGTAATTCATTTTTTTGTTTGTTATTTTGGATCACTTTTACTCACGACATGCTTTCCGGCAACAAAGGATTCCATTCATTATGCCAAGCTAAGCTAGCGGAGGCGCTGCCAGACTAAGACAATGCATGCACTGAGACAAAAATGCATTTGCCCACCTATCTAAATGTAGGGGAGATGGTGAACAACCCCTATTTCAAAAAACAGTGGCGTGTTCCTTTAAACAAAAGCAAATAAATGAAACGAGCATAACAAAAACGGTGTTGATACCCACAACGTTAATCAAAATACATCCATTAAATCGAACAATTAAAATGTTTGCTGCAGTAAAAGGCTAGCCAACAGCAGAAAGATGTTTTTAATGGTGTCTTATGATAGATCCACCAAATGAAATCAGAGGAAAACATGACAATAAAAGGGTATGTGATTGGAATAGCAATCCCATCCAGCAGTTCTAACAAGTCTCAAATGGGTGTGACCCATTATCATTTACCGACAGAAGTGAATAAGCCTGAAGTCTGACTGCAAATTATTTAACAGATGTTCTGAATAAAACAGGTGTGGTTACAGCCTCTCACCACAGCTAATGAAATCTCATTGTTCACAAGAGAGGAAAGGACTGCTTTTACAGTTTAAAAAACGAGTTGTTAATATTGAGTAACTTACATTTTATAAACAGTATTTGCATTTCTTGTATTTTTGCTTTCCCCAGGAAAATCTCAGAGCAACAAGCACAGTTTAGTTCCTGAATGAATCAGTCTTTCAACCAATCAGTTTGAGTGAATGATTCACTGAATCGTTCACAAAGACAGTCCTGCGTGTTAGTATTCCAGAATTGTAACCTTGAACAATCAATCGTTTGAGTGAATTATTGAAGGACCCGCTCATAGTCAAGACAGTCATCAAATTCGAGTACCTGTACAAACTGTTGTTTAATTATAAATGTAAAACCTTACCTTATATAACAAACAAATCAAATGCACGAAATGTATGTAACTATTTTACTACTGAAAAAAGTAAAATGGCCAGTACGGGTTATTTATCGTTAGTTTTTTTATCGTCTTTTATGATTGTCTTTTCAACAAAACAAACATTTATCATTTTAGTCAATAGAAAGTGTGCTGAACTTTCAAAATTGTATGCGTCTAGACACAAGAGGTTCTATCTCAGCAAATAAGCTATTATAATGGAGTCAGTCCCAGCCTCCCAAAAGTCTTTTGTGGAAATAATTAATATTTTAAAGGCTTCATGATGCAGAGAGAAGTAAATAAATAAAGAACAGAGGAAGTGGAGCATTCTGGGATTGGGTAGGAATTGAAAGAGAAAGAGAGAACACAGGAAACACTGCGTTGAGTTCATGCCAAGGCAAAGAAAAAGCAGCCGAATGAAAAGTGAGTGTTTATTAATTTGAGCCCTTTTATCTGTGTAATCGCTCGTGAAGGATTTTTACTGAGTGAAGCGATGAAGACGCAAACATGGTTTGTACAAAGCTTCAACAAATGGACAAATTTAACAAATCTCTTTAAGAAGAGAGCTCCAAAGGGAGCAATTAACCTTCCAATTTTAAAGAACAGCTGCAGGGTTTAGCTGTTCAATTTTGAAATACAACCACCTGAGGGGAACTGTTTAAAGTTTTAATAATCATTTTCATTATGAAGTGTGCACACTCTTCATGGCTTTGCTTCAGTGGATAAGTGCCTTGGGTGGCCCAATGCAGACAAACTTTATCAAAAGTGTTTTGAATTAATCTTCCACTTTCAGTATCTTCACAAACTTCATATTTGTTCATTTTATGTCCAATTAAATATTGACAATTAGTGGCATATGCATATATGATTGTCACCAATCAGAAGAGGAGAATAAAGGTTGCTGCCAATGCAATGAAGAAGATGACCAAAAAGGGTATTTACAAGGCAGATATGCAGATAGGTACATCCATACACCATGTAGAGAGTGGCAAACACCAGAAAGTGTGGATGGCGTGCTAAAATGTGGTGCTGCTGATGAGGGTGATTGATGGCAGGTGTGGGTGATGATTGAGTGTGTGCAGGTGGGAGCCAGGAGGGATGCTGGGAAATGTAGTGCTGTGGTGACTGGTGACTGGAGATTGTGATGATATAATGACAAATGTGACTACAATGCAATATTAAAAATGCATATTAAATGAAATCTGATGTAAACTGCAAAATGTTCTTACAAACATTGCACAAATTAAAAAGCTTTTTGCTAAAAGCTTTGACAGACAAACTCCCTGGTGAAGAGCCACACATATTATATTATTATTATTATTATTATTGGGTGCCTCAAAGTAGTGTTTTCTCACAAACATATATTTTCTTCTTCTTCCTTTTAAGAATATTTGAGACAGAGAGAGAAAATGGTGGGTTAAAACCACGGTCTACCTGCATCATGCTAACTCAAAGGCTTCTTCCTAAACCACAGTGTTGACCATGAAATCCACATTTAAAATTCTCTGCTCAAACTGTGAAAATCATCAGTGCATTTAATAATTAGGATGATTTTAAATGGTGGACTGGTAGATTGTTCTGTCATGAGTGAATCTTAAGCAGGTCTGAGGGTTGAGTAAATGTTGAGAAAACATTGTGTAGGCCTACCTTATGAATAGAAAGTAGAAATGATCTTTGACAGAGATAATGATTCCACAGGCAGTGCAGAAACACTCTCGATATGAGTTCTCCTGCTTGGACTTTGACTGAATAAGAGCTCTGTGATGCTCTCAGACAATTTATCCCCCTGAGGCAAACCTAGCTGACTCTTCATAACAGCTGATCTCGGCAAGATTTATTAAAATGCTGTTTACTGGGAAATTGCTGAATGAAAATATTAAACTGCTCTGATGTGGGTTCAGTAGAACTTAAATCAAACAGAGTGTACATCACGACGGTCCTGGCAGGTGTATTTTGTGTACACAGCGTAAAGATGAAAGAGAGAATCATTCTCGTTGTCGTTGTGAACAGTGTTGTTACTACTTCAAGAAGTTTCTCAGATTAGTTTTGGCTCCCACGGGTGAAGTTATGGTCAGCAAACCCAGAATTGTTAGACCAGCACTGCAAACTAACAACATCCCCAGATAATTTGAAACTGCCTAAGGAGCACTAAGACCATGTCCATGTCCATGTCCATAAGAAAGTTAGAAATATCATCAAGGCTTGCTGGAGTGAGTTTTCGCCTAAAACCTTTTTGGCTGCAGTTTCTGAGACTGTGGTGAAATTTTGAAACATGACAGAAAAAGAAACAACCCATATTTCTCCATCTAAACACTGAACATGTTTTGTTCAGAGAAGTCATTCTGACCTTGACTCGTGCATGCTGACATTCTCCTTATTTAAAGAGAATAAATATTATTTAGCTCATTCTGCAGCCTCTAAAACCTGCTGGAGGACAAACATTAAAGCTGTGCATCTCAAGCGAGAACAATAAGAGCCATGTTTTTAAATCCCTGTCAGCAGTTTCATTTTATAAGGAAAACACAATAAAAGCACTAGTCCGTTGGGCGTCACAAAGGTTTAGTCTTTGGGCTCTATAATAGAGGGTGCAGAGAGGAAAATGTGAAGTTATAAGCACATTGTTTTTTAATATGTAAACACTGGGAGGTTATGAGTCACAGGCAGATGTCTGAGAGTTTGTGCTGGGCTGCTAAAAAGAAAGATGAGCTTAAAAGACTCCATGAACTGGCAAAATTGGATCTGATTGGTCAAAAATCTTCTACAGGATGAGTCATCAGTATTTTTGGCTTGTTTAAAAGTGCTAAAATCTGCTAAACTGATTTTTGTTATTGTTAAAAAAAAATCTTAAAAATAGACAGGGTAAAAACCTACAGCGCAAATGTAATCTGATTCCTGAACCATTAGATATGTTTAGATATACTGTATATATTTGTAGCCTATGACTTTAAAGAATGTTGTATATTGCTGGAAACTTGTTGTATAATTTAGATGATTAAAAGCTCATTCAAATGATGCCACAGTTGGTGCTCACTAAATTTGCCTGCAAATGGATACACGGCTCACAATTATGAAATAAATAGTCATACCGTGTGTTTACCTATTATATGTTCAGTCTGCCTGTTGTCATGTTGCAGCCAAGTCTATAATGGCGTTGTTGAATGCATCACTTGAGGAGAGCAGTGTCTGCTTTCTCCAGCGAAAAGCATATTTCCATTACAATTACATTTATCACAGGCTTTTATCCAAAGTGACATACATTGCATTTCAAGGTACACATTTACATTCTTATCAGTTCTTATTTTCTCTTGGAATTGAACCCATGACCTTGGCATTGCAAGCATCAACGCTCTACTGTTTGAGCTACAGGAAAGCCTGTGCACAACCAAAATCAACATGCCATCTGAACAATTTGAGACTTTAGTGGACCCCTGCTCAGAGACAGATTGCAGCTATCCTGTCTGTTTCATTCAATTTGTATTTTTCAGGTTGTTTTTCTCTATTTCCCTGACCACTTTACTTAAAAACGGTCTAATCCATTGTAGTCTCGTATAGCCAGATCTTAGACAAAACGTACCGTCTGAGACTGAGGCAGGCACTGAATATGGTTGTGTGTGGGTGTTTTTAGCACAAGTCTAATACAGTCTGTTTATCCTCACTGGTGAGGGTAATGCCAGTTATCATTCAAGCATTCAGTAAGAAGGCAGACAAATCTGCAAGGCGCTCACTCTCTCTCTACCTCACTCTCTTCCTCTGTCTTCTTATGCAGTTTGCTGGAGAAAATCCTGTCGGGATCCATTATTTGGTTTTATGCACCCTGATCCAGCCTGTCAGTGAATTCTTGGCATTTGTTGTTTAGTCACTATTACAGATGAATATTCATACAGGGAAACCAAATAGAGCAAGAATTAATTTGTTAAACGAGTACATTTACAGCAAGCAATCACAGCCAATTTTCTGACAAATAGATTGTTTATTTTTATTTTCTTTGTTTATTTTTTCTCGCAATTGAAAATTCACTATTTTTTTATTAAATAGTAGATTTAATAATGGTTCACAATTTTTTATTAAATAAATTTAAAGCAGAATCGTTGTGCATCTCTGAGTGTTTCCTTCTTGAATGAATCACCTTTTAAATGAATCAGCAGAGTGAACGATTCAATGAAGCACACATTCAATGAAGTCACATGCTTTGTACTGAATGAATCAGCTTTTGAACAACATGATTCAATGAAGTGTTAGTGAGGCCAGCAGGGGGTGCTCACCCTGTGGTCTGTGTGGGTCCTAACGCCCCAGTGTAGTGACGGGGACACTATACTGTCAAAAGAGCACCGTCCTTCGGATGAGACGTAAAACCGAGGTCCTGACTCTCTGTGGTCATTAAAAATCCCATGGCATTTCTCGTAAAGAGTAGGGGTGTAACCCCGGTGTCCTGGCCACATTCCACACATTGGCCCTTACCAATCATGGCCTCCTAATAATCCCCTTACATTGAATTGGCTCCATCACTCTCCTCTCCACCTATAGCTGGTGTGTGGTGAGCGCACTGGCGCCGTTGTTCTGTGGCTGCCGTCGCATCATCCAAGTGGATGCTACACACTGGTGGTGGTTGAGGAGAGACCCCTGATATGATTGTAAAGCGCTTTGGGTGTACAGTAGTACATATGAAAGCGCTATATAAATGCCTCATTCTATTCTATTCTATTCTATTCTATGATTCAATGAGTCACTCTTTATACATGCTATGCCTCATTTCAAAGGCTGCGCCATCCAGAAATCGCATTTGTCGGCTGCATATGTCATTGAGGCGGCCTCATTTAAGAAAAGTAACCATTACATTTCAAAGTATTAAAGAAATAAGGAATAAATAAGGAATTAAAGCATCAGGTGGAATAACTGTCAATTTTATAATGGCCACATTTCTTAAATGTGACATCCTTTATGACATATGCGGCTGACAAATGGGTGCAGCCTTTGAAATTAGACACAGCTAGGCTGTGTTTAACTCCACTTTTAGACATACACTCGGGAACTTCCCTAAGCACTTCCTCTCTGGGGAATCCCGCACGCCATTTTGAAATGCATTCAACTTCGTCAAGGGAACGAGTGAAGTTTATTTGGACTGACCCTCTACCCCTCGATTTTGACCGAGGGAGCAAGTCTACTCAATAACTGAGTCCCAATTTAGAGGATGCATCCTTTGAAGTACGCAGACCTTAACGGCTTAGAAAGTCATGAAGGTCAGAACGAGCTGTTAAATGGGACGATTTAGCCCACAGAGGGTTATTCTTGATGCTAAAAACAAGTTAGTACATTATGAGATGTAACTTGCAGCAAAATTCACTGAAAAATCATTTAAAACATGATTTGTTTATATTTACATTATATTTTATATTTACAATATTTTTATATTATATATTTTTTAATATTTACGACTCTTGATTGGTCTGCCTCTGACGTGATACCCGCGATAGCCACGTACACTGATCTAAAGTAACATTAAATTAAAACGAATCTGTTTAATCTACTTGGGAAACAATTTCAGAGTCAGTCAGAATAAAATCAAATGTAACAATTTATTATGTCAGGTAAACGTATCATGCCAATTTCATAATCAGTTCAAAGATAATAAATACAAAACATCAAATGCTCTGGAATAAAGAGAAAAGAACCTGACATTAGAAAATACATGATGCGGAGTGTCTTGCACACGCTCCGCATCACAGGCTAATTTGAGCTTCAAATCGCCCTGAGCCTCTCGTTGCATTTCTTTATATAGACAAAAACTTCTTTCACATGGAAACATTTGCTAACAATGGGAATTTGCATTCAGAGTTTACACCTTTTGGGCAGGATGCCATTTGCCTGGAAGACACACACTCATCTGTGTGCAAGTTACCTCTAAACTCTTAAGAACTTTTTTAACTTTTGGTTTACTTCTTTGGGAATGAGACATTTGTACCAGTCGCACTGAGACATATCAAATGACACCAAACATGTACAATACTATATGATAATTGTTCATATTAAACCATATAGATTTTTGGGCGAATTCAGGTAGGGATTGGTGAAGGGAATGATGTGTAAATTGGGAGGTGATCAACTCAAGTGTGATCATGTCTCGAATGGGGATGGTAATATAGCAAGAGAGTTCAAATGTTAATTTCCTTTGTGTTCTCAGAGAGTAGCCCTCTCTTCCAGTTCTTCCAGTTTCTCCAGTCTTACAGTTAATTGCCCTTCATTTGTTTTTCTTCTCATGCGAGTCTTTGTGAGATCTCGTCTCATTGTGAAAATGTTACTACAATCGACATTGTGTGGTCTCGCAGTCCGGATGATTCTTCTAGTGTGTGCATTTGGAGGATTATATTGCTAAAATCGGTTTAAACTGTCTGTATCCCACAGTTTTAAAATCGGTTAAGATTTGAAAATCATCTAGTGTGTCCCAGTAAAAAACAGATTCACAGCCTGTCTTAGAAGTCCTTGAAATTTAGAAGTATCTGTATTTTAAGTTTTTCATCTAATGTTTATAGTTTCCCATACAGACCTGCCCCTATCTGTTTTCCATTATTCAAACAATAAATTTTTTTTCCTAAAAATCCCCCTAATTCTCAGCTATGCTTCTTATTACAGGTTGTCTTGCCGCAAAAGGGAGGAAAAAAACACAAATGACAGATTTCTTCTTTGTGAGTATATAGTAGCAAACTGTCCATCCTGCAAAGAGGGACAGAAAGACACATTCTCCCGGGAGAAAGACTGTGTCAGGGGAGGTATCTCAGAGTGAGCTGGCTGAAAGCCCAGGAACAACAGCTAAAACACACACAGCAGCATGACACACACATAAACACCCAGACATGCACAGAGTATTTTGTTCCACACACAAAGCTATGAGTATGACTTCCATTATGAACTTGACCCTGTGACCTCTTGGCAAAAGATAAGACAGATCAAGTGTGAGACCTCTATGTCGCTATGGTAAACAGTGTGGGGAAAAAATAAAAAAGAGAAAAAATATTTTCTCCTGTGGTTTCCTGGGTAACACCGTTTCCCCTCTAAGCACTTTATACTGGGAAAGCTGATACAGTGCATGAATCCTGAAACACTCTTCCTCTTTATTTCTCCTGCCTTGGATTGAAATGAAAATCCCAGTGTGATCTGACGCAAGCTCTTGGCTCTATGAGGTTTTGTCATAAAAACGACTGAAACATACTTTGTCTTTCAATGGAGATTCTCTTGAGGCTTGTGTGAGGGGCTGCACTATTTTATTTCATGACTCTGTTGCACTCACTGCAAATATTCAGCCTAGTAATGCCCTACTGTATGTGTATCTGTATTTATGTGTACCGTGTCCAAGTCATGCCTTGTTTTTTTAATGATCTCATTTCCTCTGTGTGTTTGCTGAGATATAGAGTTCGAGGAGACACTAGAGGTCATATATGTTTGATACATACATATTTTTTTATTTTATTTTTTTTGGTCTGGTGCTTTCACGTGGAGAACAAAGTTTAAATGCTTGCTTTATCCAGATGAGATAGGAGAGTGAAGGTCAAGTGTCAGAATAGTGGGATATTCTGTACAGTCTGGATGTGACCTACAAGAGTATTGCTTTATTCCCTTTATATTAAAGCTTTTTCTTTCTCTCTTCATGTGTTTGTCTCCCACACCCACACTGACATGCTGAAATATCAGCTCAGAATATAGCACAGCCCATTTTTTCCTTTCTCACTCTCTCTTCATATTCATCTGCTGTCCCTCTCCATCTCTTTGGCTTGGAGTCATTCTGCTGCCTAGTTCCCTATGTGAATTAGAAGATTGTGAACACTAATTCAGGCACAAGCAAGGACTTTAAACAGTTTGACTGAGACATGATTATGAGGTTGTGCATTACAAAGCAGCTGGTATTTATTAACAAAATCACTACAACATTTCATAGCTAGTATTCTACTTCTGATATATTTTTGTTTATCATGCAGTGCTGTAGCTAACTCCATTATGAAGTATGTACTCTTCTTGCTTATTAATTAAGCAAAACATTCAATTCTGTTTAAAAGTTTGGGGTCAGCACAAGTTTTCAATGTTTTTAAGGTCTCTTAAGCTCACAAAGGCTGCATTTATTTGATCAAAACTACAGTAAAAACAGTAATATTGTGAAATATTATTGCAATTTAGAATAACCGTTTTCTATTTTTAATATATTTTAAAATGCAATTTAAAATATTCCCTGTGATGGCAAAGCAGCCATTATTCCAGTCTTCAGACCCGCATAGTCCTTTATCATTCTAATATGTTGATTTGGTGCTCAAGAAACATTTCTTATTATCACAGCTGAAAATGGTTCTGATGCTTAATGTTTCTGTGGAAACCGAAATTAACTTTTTCAGGGTACTTTGATGGATAGAAATTCAAAAGAAGAGTATTTATTTAAATATATATTTTTTGTAACAATTTATAGTCTTTGCTTTCACTTTTGATCAATTTAATACATTCGTCGATAGAAGTATTAATTATTAAAAAAGTATTACAAATTTAGTCACTCACTCGCTTGACCGATGCTAAGGCTAGCAGGAGAGCGGTCTTTAGCGAAAGGGGCCATAATTCGACCAGCTGAGTGGCTTTGAAGGGAGGGCCCTTGAGGGCCCTGCGGACCATAGACAGGTCCCATGTAGGAACCGTGATAGGGCTGGGCGGATTTAGCCTCCTAGACCCCTTCAGAAAACGAACAACCAGGCTGTTCTTGCCTACGGACTGGCCGGCCACAGGAGTTAGGAAAGCTGCTATGGCTGCCACAAAGACTTTGAGCGTGGAAGGGGTGCAACCCTTATCCAGCAGCTCCTGAAAGAATGACAGTACCAGTGAAATGTCACAGGACGTCAGGTCTTCACTCTTAACTGTGCACCAACTGTAGAAAACAGACCATTTAAGGACGTAGAGGCATCTTGTGGATGGGGCTCTAGCCTTAGAAATAGTGTTCAGGACAGAGGTTTATCGGCTCCTGTCGAGGGGCCAGGGTAAAGGGCCCACAACTCTGGTTGGGGGTGCCAGATTGTTCCTTTCACTTGGGAAAGGAGGTCATTTTGTTAACCATTCTCACCTGTGCGCTGGGCAAATAGAGTCTGCTGCTGTGTGTGATTGCAAGGAGGTGCTAATAATATTTTACTTAAATGCTGTCTGCTCAGACTGCTGAGATGGAGAGAGAGGGAGGAGTAAAAGAGAGAGAGAGAGAGAGAGAGAGAGAGAGAGAGAGAGAGAGAGAGAGAGAGAGAGAGAGAGAGAGAGAGAGAGAGAGAGAGAGAGAGAGAGAGAGAGAGAGAGAGAGAGAGAGAGAGAGAGAGAGAGAGAGAGAGAGAGAGAGAGAGAGAGAGAGAGAGAGAGAGAGAGAGAGAGAGAATACTACACCTGTCTTCAGCCATACACAATTCTAATGGTAAAACTTACTGTACATGTAAGTGTCTGAAAGTTTTGCATCACATTTTTGTCTTAATTTAAAGTTGTTTCGAAAATATGAGTGGGTTTTCACAACAGCAAAGTTCCCACAGTGTTCTAGAGTAAACGCAGGTACTACTGAAGTGTATAAAGTCCAGTCTGTTGCTATTAAACTTTCAGGTGTCACGCAAGGGAACATAATATGTGTGGAGGTCCATTTGATCTGAAGATTAACCTGGAGAACACATGTGCCAGTCACCATGGAGATTAATGAAATAATATAGTGGACCCCACAGAATATCTCAAACTGTCAGAGAATGAAATTCACCAGGTAATATCACTCTTTAAAGTCAATACGAATCAAAATTGACAAATATTCTTCCTGGTCTTATTGTGAATGATTTGTTAGTGAATGTAATTCTTAAGACAAAAATGTTTGTCTTCATAATTTTCATAAAAATGTTCATCACAAAAACTCCGTCTTCACCTGAATCAACTTTATTTGCTGAAATCATTTATGCCATGCAGGCATTTGGATATTGTAAATCAATAGTCAGATAGCTGCGTCATCATTTTGGCAAATTCTGGTTCTGGTGATTAGGTGGCAAATTTCACCACCTAATTAATTCCAGATGGATAACATAAAGTCACATCCAACTTTATTTTTAATTGAATAACCTGTTTCTTTCATTCATTACATTATGAAAGAAAAATGAGTTTCATATAGCATTTCATGTAGAAAAAGGCAATAAAATAATGAAATTGCATAGACTAAAATAGTAGATTTCATGTGCTGTTAAAAGCAGTTTTTCCGTGGGATTCACTGGTTAAAGAAAGTAGCCCCATCTGATTAAAAATCCTGACTAAATTTGTGTTTTATTCTACGGCATTTAGATTAAGCTCAGTTAATAATTCTCAGGCAAATCGTCGGATCAGAGACTGGATTTGGAAAGAATGAGCAAATAATCACCAGAAAAGATTAAAACAGGCCAACCATGGATGACAACAACAGAAAACAAAACAAATTACAAGGCCTTAATATGTCCCTGCAGGGTATTGATTGCTGTATGGATCTGATCTTTGGAATATTATCTAAAGAGTGTGTTGTTTTTCACTGCCTTTAAGAGAAGACTGACTTAAAACGGCTTTTATAATTCAGAAGGATACTATGCCAATTTAGGGGCTGTTTACACAACACCTTAGTAAATCACCTGGCATGATTCATATCTCCTCCCTTAAATTTTGCATTTGAAAGGGAAACTCCTATAAATGCACATGCAATAAAGTCAGCGGCAAAACAGACGCTTTTTTCTGAGTGTCTTTAGTAAATCTTGACAGTAGTTTTCTAATGCCAAAAGAGAGTTTGTGCTGGCGCAAGCTGCTAGTAATCTTAGTGAGGATAAGAGACTTCTCCAAAACCTTAAAAAAATCTTACAGATTACAAACTTTCCAAAGGTGGTGTGTGTAATATATGCACACATATATTTACTTTTAACTCTGTGGCATTTGATCTTGCACTATAGTGCAGATATTCACCAGAATATGATGCGTAAGGTGGCTGCATCTGCTTTTGAGCTTCTGAATTATTTGCATACTCTCACAAAACAGCAAATGCAAGTGGCGGAAGGGAAAAGACAAGTACACAATGAAACCGAACTTGAGAGAATATTGCTACGTGCTCTGTGAATCTGAAGTAAACTCTTGTGCTGATGAATTTTACAAAGATGTGCTTTCAGATGCTTTGTTTACTATTCCGTTTTCTCTTCGTTACTGTCGCACATTTTCACTTCCTGACAGTCAAGATGCTTATGTGTCGTAGGCTGTGGCTGTTCTGCAGAGAAACTCGAACCTGCAGCCCTAATGGGCCGTTTGGGGGATGCTGATTGGCACATCCGACTAGTCCTGTCGGTTGTTTTCTCTGTGTCCAGCCCAGCTCCTGCTTCTGTTAGTCTGGGGCGTGCATTTTCCTCTGTTAATGGTCCTGCAGCACCAAACTTTCTGGTGATCGCTGTCTAATTGCTGCCTGTGTCAGTGGGATGCTGCATCAGCCCAGAGAGAAGCGGCCAAATGAGACACACATCAAACACGAGCGGAGGCCGTGATGATGAAGATGAAGGTCGGCTGTTTACTCATTACATATCATGTGTGTGCGGCGGAAGCAGTGGGACTGAGTCCTTGGCACATCAAAATGGGGCTCACTCACATACACATCATTAGTGCCATGAGAATGGCATAAATGAGGCCCACGCACTCAGCATCTAATGGTTTGTGTCTGGGGGCAATTCTTTGAGCAATGTCATATGGAAAAACAACATGATAACAGTAAAAATATGTGAAACTATCCACTATGTGTCGTTTAGATTGGACAGGCAAACCAAGATGGCAGATATAAAAACCATGACTTGATTTGGTTACAAGGGACTTTTAACGTTTTTGTGTTGTAAAAGATTTTTTATGCATTAAAATGATCACAAATGCATGGCTCTAATAGTAGCATAACATTGCAAAATTGTCCCCTCAAAAAACACACACACACACACACACACACACACACACACACACACACACACACACACACACACACACACGGCATTTCCTTCCTCGGCAGAGTCATAAAAACCAAATAGGAGTTTTCAGAGAAACTGCTTGCACACCACACTGAAGATTAATTACTGTAGCCTACTGTTGCGAAGAGTCCAGAGGCAAAGACACACCAGAGATTAAAAGTGCCAAACTCTTATAGTGGAATGATTTAGTACAGTGGAATTCTCTCTAGATTTAACAGACAATGTGCTAGTAAACCTGAGGATACAGGATCAGTGCTTAAGCTCATGATGCAGGATGGACACGGTGCCATCATCAAAGCAGGGCAACTGGGAATCTTTCCTTCAGGCACTGTGATGAGGGAGACGGAGGCCCCAAGGTGAACTGCAACAGTGGTTCTCAACCTCAGGGGAGTGAGATCAATCAATATAAAATTATTTAAAAATGTATATCTGTCAAGAGTTTTTAAATGTTTTTGAATTCTGCATTTATTTATTAAAAAAGAAGTTTCCAAACTTATAAGGCTTTATTAGGCTATAGTGTACAAAATGCGTTTAAAAAAATATATAATTTAAAAAAAGAACATAACATACAATAATTTTTACTGTAAATTAAATTTCCTACTTTAAGAGCTATAAATTACATTTCAAAACATATGGGTGACTGCATTTTATATTTAAATTAAATGACAAAACTTATTGTCAAAAAGGTTGAGAACCTCTGCAGAAATAGCCTACTCATTAGACCTTTAAAAATGTTACTTGCTACTGGTCTCACATGTTTACTTTTAATAATACAAAGGAGAGCCAAACCAAAAACCTAAAATAATTATTGGAAAAACAAAAATCTAATTAGACTGAATAAAAGATAGTTGTGCTGAGAAAATCCATGCCTTATGCACGCACATATATCACTGGAACATAATCACACTTTCCGGTATTGATTATCATTTTGCTACACTATAATTTCCCATTTCCCTTTTATTTTTAAATGACGTTTGATAAACGACAACGGAGTGCGTGTTGTTTCCATAGCAAGATGAACATCCGGGTTTTTTTTAACCATCCATAGCAACCGCAGCGCGTCTCCAAGTGAGTCCTTGGCAACCCAAACAGACGAGCACTAATGCGACACCAATGAGTTAGCTGGCGTTCTCCGTGCGGTGTTATCCTATGAATTTGTATTGGTATTTTTAAACTGAAACTGATTAATTAGCGATGTGTACGAAAATGAGAGCTTTTGAACCTTTGGCTAAAAAAGAACTGAAAACGGAGGGATTTACGGTGAAGTCCACCATGAAGAATTCAGTGGTAAGTTCATGGTTGATTTGTTATTCTTGTTTTGAACAATTTTATTTAGTGACTTGTTTTTTAAATGTATTTTTTCAGGGTGGGATGTTTGCGCATGTAACGTTAGGCCTAACCATTGTAAATGATTCGTTGTGATAATGGCCTAGCACTAATGTTCTGTATTCTTCTGCTTCTACAAATGTGACTACAAATTTGTGTTAATGGTTTTAATGGTGCCTGTTTAAATGGGTTTGCGACTGGGTTAATGTCCTACTCTCTGACTTAAAACCCGCATTTCGGATGAAGCTGCAGTCACAGGTCATTTTATGAAATGATTCAGATGTTTGTGTGATATATAATTTTAGCATCAATCATATTATTAAATGAAGAATTATCTTGTATAACGTTACTTCATTAATTCCGAGCAGTTTGTGATCAGATTTTCCACACTGATTCTCTTTAGAGTCAGGTGGGAATTGTGGGATGCTATTGCCAGCAGTATTTAATTGTTAGACAGATAATAGGCAAAAAAATATTTAAATTCATAATGAAAATCCCTCAGACTGGGTATCAAGACATTTAGCTTTAAAGGTTAATTCACCCAAAAATGATCATTAATCACTCACCTCATGTCATTGCAAATCCGTAAGACTTTAGTTCATTTTCAGAACATGATTTGATTAAATCTGAGAGCTTTCTGGCCCTCCAGACAGCTACGCAACTGAAACTTTGACGCTTCAAA
Organism: Scardinius erythrophthalmus; assembly: GCF_964197995.2. Classification (NCBI taxonomy): domain Eukaryota; kingdom Metazoa; phylum Chordata; class Actinopteri; order Cypriniformes; family Leuciscidae; genus Scardinius; species Scardinius erythrophthalmus. The sequence continues at coordinate 15,001,159 of NC_138239.1, read as the reverse complement.
AAGTACTTAAAAAGATCGTAAAAGTAATATGAATTGAACAGTTTAGTGCAAAATTTCCGAAGAGACTCGATCGCTTTATATGCTGAACAGTTTGAATTTAGGCTTTTATTCATGTAAACATTCATCAACTCACACATCACTTGTGGTAAACCAACAGAAGCTTAAGCATGTTCGCTTGACGTGCAAGAACTAACGTTAGTGAGGTTCATTCTTGTGTGTTACGCAGCGCTTTTGAACTTCCACAAGTGTTTTGTTATCGCGCAAGCACGGTTGAGCGTTTGTTTATGTTCTCTGATCAATGTTTATATGTGAATAAAAGCCTAAATTCAATCGATTCATCGTATAAAGCGATCGAGTCTCTTCAGAAATTTTGGACTATTTTTACTGTAAATTAAATTTCCTACTTTAAGAGCTATAAATTACATTTCAAAACATATGGGTGACTGCATTTTATATTTAAATTAAATGACAAAACTTATTGTCAAAAAGGTTGAGAACCTCTGCAGAAATAGCCTACTCATTAGACCTTTAAAAATGTTACTTGCTACTGGTCTCACATGTTTACTTTTAATAATACAAAGGAGAGCCAAACCAAAAACCTAAAATAATTATTGGAAAAACAAAAATCTAATTAGACTGAATAAAAGATAGTTGTGCTGAGAAAATCCATGCCTTATGCACGCACATATATCACTGGAACATAATCACACTTTCCGGTATTGATAAACCGCTCAATTCATGTGGATTAGTTTTACGATCTGAACTTTTTGAAGTTTCAGTTGCATAGCTGTCAGTGGAGGGACAGAAAGCTCTCAGATTTCATTAAAACAATCTAAGTCTTTAGTATAGGTGATGACATTCCTATGCAACATTTTTATTTTTGTATTCTATAGTCTATACTCTGAGTGGTAAAAACAAAAAGGACATTTGCTAACTTGACCAGGTTGGTCATGATTTGTAGCATTGTCCTGGATGTGCTACATTCTTCTGTATTTCTTTTTTTCTTTTCTTTTCTTTTCTTTTCTTTTCTTTTCTTTTCTTTTCTTTTCTTTTCTTTTCTTTTCTTTTCTTTTCTTTTCTTTTCTTTTCTTTTCTTTTCACTCATATAGCCTTCTATCATCCACAAACAAACAGTCACTTCAAAATGGAGTTTGCTTGCTTAACACATATTTCATCACAATGTGGATCCCATTTTTCACTAGACAGCTGAACTGACAGTTACCCATCATTCTCATGCCCCACGACATCACCCCCATCAGTGCAGGCTGGGGTATAATTGCCTAAAATGGGCTCATCTCTTGATAGCGTCTACTTGTTGGCCAGAGATGAAGATGTATTACATGCCCGTAACAAGTATAAAAGCCCATCAGTTTAAACTGGCAGCTCTTATCGCCCTGTTGAAAGATAGTATTTTCTTATTTTAGACTGAATCTGTGCATTAGTTGAGAGAAGCATTTTCAAAAATAAGGACATAAAGATGGATTATTACAGTGGCCCAGTAGTGCACAACCAGGGCTGGACTTAGTGGGCTGGGGGCCCCTGGGCTTGAGTTTATGTTTGGGCCCTATACTTACGCTACAAACATCATTATGGAGTAGCACAAATAACACACAAATTAAAATATGAGGTTCCTATGACAATTAATATGCAACATGCCTAAAGTCAAAGTTTAGTGGTAGGCTAATATTAAATAGCTTAGTCATTATAATACAATATAATGCAGGATGTGCTCTCTCGGTTGAGAGAAGATCAAAACTCTAATAATAAAGCCAAGAGAAAACAATATTTTTTAAATTCATTGTCATAGCTATCGGTCCTCTTATGTCAGATTCTTAAATTTAATCATCAGGATGCAAATACACGGTGTATGGCTATTATGACCAAATAAAAGGAAGTCTTTGGAAGGAAGGGGGGCTTTGGGTGCTCGAGCCCCTGCCCTTTTTCAAAAATTAATCAAAAGTGCCCTTCTCATACTAATATCAATGATAATATTGTGGTCAATCAAACAAAATGCATTTGATTTTAATTAACATGATAATGTGTACAAAACTAAAGTAGCCTAATAATTTCTGGATATCTGGTGTAACGACTGAGACAAGTCAGACACAAGTATTTGTTATAGGTTAACAAATTAGAGCTCACTCTGGGATCTGTGGCCCCATCCCCCCAAACAGGGCAAGATCAGATAAGTTGGTTTTATGACTCTTTGCAATGTGAACAGAGCCCCTGCTCACAAGAAATACAGACATCAGAACAGACTTTCCTGCATTCATTTATCCAGGGTTCGAATTACAAAGTGGCTTTCGGGGAGCCCTATTTTCCGATCCTCCCTGACTGACTTTAACGCTTTTGGTGCATGTTCGGGCATTTAAAACAATAGGTTTACAGTAAACAGTACAGAACGCACTTGGTTACTTACGTAACCTTGGTTACCTTAGACTAGAGATAAGGGAACGAGTACTGCGTTGCCTTGCCGTGCTATTTCTCTCACGTCAGGTGTTTTCGCTTCAGTCGATTAGATCTGTCATATGGCGAGTTTTCTCTGTATTTATACTCTTCTATTTGGTGCGCAGAGTCTGGCAGGGTGCCAAGCGCTCCTATTGGATCGCGCACTTCTGCTTTCTCGCCATTGGTTTGTGCAGTTGAATACAGAAAATCAAAATCTATATGCGACACAAAAAATGGACAGTGTTTTAGAGCTCCCCTTAAATGTCTCAAAGTAGGCTTTCAGGGGAGCCCAGGTCCTTTTCAGGGGAGCCGAGCTCCCCTTAGCTCCCCCGTAATTCGAACCCTGCATTTATCGATGAACTGATTAACATGAAATTAACATGCATTCCAACATTTTGTGAATGATTTACTGTCTTGTGTTGTGTCTTTTAATATACTATTATCTGTTGATACTATTATCTCTTTGATACTATGTATTTTATTATAGAACCAACGGTCAACGTAACCTCACGTATACCATGTTTGGTCTCTATAAATTGGTACTTTGAAGATCGAAATGACTGTGTACATGATATGCCGATAGCTGTGCAACATATTAGTATTACAAGAATCTTTCTTAGTTTCGTCATCAGAAACCAATCCAGCTGCCATTGCAAATGAGCAAAGATTCAAACCTTCGTTTCACAACCTCATAGCTCCTGATCAGTCTACCTCGGATGGTTTAGACATTATGGCTGATGATATAAATTAGAGGTCGACCGATAGTGGATTTTACCGATAACGATAGCTAGGTTGGGCCATACTTGCCGATAACCGATTAATCAACCGATAGTTTTTAAAATTGATTTTGGATAAAAACAAATTGCACCTTGATCATTCATGTTAGTTTGATGGTTAACAAATGGTAAACAAACTTGGTTAACAAATAAAAACCTTAATTTAAAAATGTATTAGTACATGTTAATTAACAAACAAACAATGAACAATCCTTATACAGCAGTTATTAACCATAGTTAATGTTACATATGGAATTTTATTGTAAGTGTTATCATTTCATATAAACCCATTGTCATGCTTAAAGATGGCCAACTTTAAATATCTACAACGCCAGAGCATTGAAATGACATAAATATTACATGTATAGTCTCACACTTTTGCTTCTATTTTATAAACACTTGATGATTATCTAATCAAAATAATAAAATATGTATTAAAGTGATGATGAGAAAATAACCGAAATCGAATGCTTTTCTGATTTGTTTAGTTTCTGTCGGCTGTATGAACATATTAGTTTGCTATCTTACGTCTCTAGCTTTAAATATGCAACTTCTCTGCATATTTAATGCATAAAAGTGACTAGCTGGATATAAACTAATGCAAATAGATGTTAACAATTGTGACATTAAACATTCGGGTCGGACTTAGTTTATTTTTGCCAGTGTTTTAACCGCTTGAGGTAGGCTACTACTAATGTTAGCGTCCTCTCAGCCTCGAAGGCAAACAAACAAACTGTCGTGCTGTTCTTTCTCTACTAATGCAGCATTTAGTCAACAAATTAATCGCTTTATAATGATATGAAAAAATACCTTTTAGCTGTCGGTGCTTTAAACGCGCATCTGATATCAGCGCTCTCCACGCAGCTTGTGCTCTCAGTGCAGCACGCAGCATCACGTGTCGAAATAAACAACACGAGGCATCAGTGATAGTTTGTATTACACCTCTAGAGGCCGCTCTTGTACTGCATGATGCCAGCAAAGCCTTCTCAGCTCTCTCTTACTGTGTAATGAATGACAGCGCGCGCTTCTCAGCCGCTCCAACCAGCCCGGTCTCACCCCAAAACGTCACATACTGACGCGGCTTGACCAAACGGCAATATACGACGAAAAGGGTACCCCTAAAACGTCCATATGAGACGAAGACATAAGCGCACCAGCAGCGCCTCTTAGCGGTACCCTAACGCATACCTAAACCTACCCATAACCCGAATAGTCACATACGGACGTTTTAGGGGTACCCTTTTCGTCGTATATTGCCGTTTGGTCAAGACGCGTCAGTATGTGACGTTTGGGGGTGAGACTGTGTTACTCCAACAACGGACGCAACCAGGAAAAACTATCGGTGTGTATTTTTGCCGATAACGATAGTTCCACCAATCAACTATCGGTGCCGATTAATCGGCAAAACCGATGAATCGGTCGACCTCTAATATAAATCCTTATGGAGAAATACTGTTGACCGGAAGTTCTGAATCCCTACTCCGCGTTCCGGAAGCAGGAAGTGTGACATAGGCCTATCAAGAGAATTCAACAGAAGTGCGCTCGCTCGCTCTCTCTCTCTCTCTCTCTCTCTCTCTCTCTCTCTCGTCAGTTAACGTTAATAATAAGCTACATGCCTCATTTTATTTTCTTTGCCATTGACATCCGACTGAACAAACTTTCCACTGATGTCTGTTTGAAGAGATGTGCTCGCAAAATGTACGTGGTATCGGTGCGTGGTATCGGCAAATTTTTACGTTGAGTACGAGTACGAGTATATGAGGACAGTATCGGCCCGATGCCAGTATTGGTATCGGGCCATCCCTATTTATTAGAGACAAATCCACAACTTTACCCGCCTCTCCTCTTCTCTTCTGGCCTCTACTGCTGGGTTGAGGGCCCCAGCAGGCCAAAGGGAGTCAGACTATCTTTTCTTCAATCCAACCAAGAAGAAAACTGTAACCTTACCATCACTCTTGCAACGATCAACTCTTGGCTTCTCGGTACGTTCAGGATGCCGTGCTGTCCAGCGTGGCCTCAGCAGGCCCCAGGGCAGCAGGCTTCGACTCACCACAGCCATGTGCTCACTCAGGAGAGAGAGGACTCTCTCAACCACAACAGCATCAAGGACAACCTCAGGAGTTCAATGTCTTCATTCAATACAGAAGAAGTCCATCGCATCTCCCACCATTTGCTCTGTGTGTCCTGCCGGCAGGCCACAATCTGCACTCCATCCATGAGAACAGCATCGAAATAACCATGCAAGTTCATTATATCTTCTCCATCCAGCAGAGAAGAAAACGATTGCAACTTGTACAGTGACATTTGACGCTCACAGACCTATCAACAAACTCAATTTTCAACCACTTCAAGAATTGCGTCCACTGCACAGACCATGCAAGTATCGATTTAATGAGGTGCTCTGAATATAATAAGCTGATGGTTCTTTTTATAGTTAAATAGATCTTTTCCATAGTTCCATTTCCTGTTTCCGGTTCCATATTACTCATCATTTTACCTATGCATGTACAGTATATGAATGTATGTATGTTTGTTTAGTTTAGTTATGTTTGTGATTTAGTTAATAAAACTTGTGCACAAAATGTATTTGGTTCTGATTCTCTGCTTGCAACAAAGTTTTACAATCTTGATCTTGTTACATACTCTAAGCGCTGTAAATGCTAAGAAATAATTATTTTTCGGTGGCCATGAAAGATACGCTTTTCTTAGAATAAATGAATAATCAAAAGCGTTCGTTGGAATTGATTAGGCTAATTGATTGTAATATTAATTTAGCTACCTCAAGTTAATCCAATTAACTGACCCAAATATTAGTAATTAATCATAATTGATAATTATGAGTTATTATTGATATTTCCCCTTGAGCTAACTTGTTACACTGGCATACAAGTTAACCGAACAAAAAAAACGAACGAAAACGGGTAAGGGAGGGGGCCCCCTACTGGGCGGGACCCATGGGTTGCAGCCCAGTCAAGCCCAATGGTAAGTCCGGCCATGTGCACAACACAAACGAAATTTAAAAAGCAAACATAAGTGCACAACACAACGAAATTAAGCCACGACACAACAAAATAAATCCACAACACAATGGAAATGAGCCACAACACACCGGAAATAAGCCAACACAACAGAATAATGCCACAACACAACAAAATAAAGCCGCAATACAACGGAAATGCTCCCGCCACCAGAGGGCTCTTGGAGCGCGGTAAAGTTAGTTTTCCATGCCACTGTTCTATAGAGTCAGCAGTCTAAAAAATAATATCAACTCCACGATTAGTTTTAACACTATGTAGCTAACCATTGTATATCGACATTTATTAGCCTAATTCAAAATCACCTATGTGCGTTATAGCTGCATATTTATACTATAGAATGCTTTGATGCGCTTCCACAGCGCATGATGCCTAAGGGAACGTCTGCCAATTCCTCCAAGTGGTTAAAACGTATAATTTGTATTATACCATGGTCTGGGTGAATACTCGATTCTGATTGGCTGCAGGGTGTCCATTAAAAAGTGATAGAGGACACCTAGTAAATAAACCTTCAGGCGTAACCAGGAAAACCAAGTTATTGTTTGTAAAAACTTTAGATTTCGATTATAAAACTAATTAAAATTTAAACTAATGTTTTAAAAATGTGTTCTTTGGCAAGTGACCATGGTATAAGCGGGTTAATGCCCTTTGAGATGTCTATTGTCAGGTATTAATGGACTTCGGCGGAGGCAATAAAAACATTACTGTAATTCCCTGAAAGTTTTTTTTTCATGTTTCAAAGCTTGTGGTAGGTTACTAGTGACCAGACTGACTTATTGCAGGTGAAATTGTGCCAATACCTTTCTGTAATTCTTCAATTTACCAAATGTTTTTTATTTTTAATTATCAAATTATATTATAATAAATTATACGTTTTAACTACTTGGTGGAATTTCCAGACATTCCCTTAGGGATCATGCACTGTGCCTGCTTCGGTAAAAGCATTCTCGAGTATAAATACGCAGCTAATTCATGTACACTCTCAGAAAAAAAGGTACGAAAGCTGTCACTGGGGCTGTACCTTTTCAAAAGGTACACTTTTGTTCCTTTTAGGTACTAATTTGTCCCTTATAGGTACTAATATGTACCATTAAGGTACCTATATGCACCATTTAGGTAAAAAATGTACCTTTTAAAAAGGTACAGCCCCAGTGACAGCTTTCGTACCTTTTTTTCTGAGAGTGTTAGGTGATTTTGAAGTAGCCTAATATTTTATGTCGATATACAATGGTTATATACTGTTAAAACCAATCCTGGTATTGATATCTTAAGACTGCCGACTCTATAGAACAGTGGCATGGAAAACTAACTTTACCGAGAGCCCTCTCATGGTCAGGAGCATTTCCGTTGAGTTGGGGCTTTATTTTGTTGTTTTGCGGCTTTATTTCGTTGTGTTGTGTCTTATTTCCATTGTGTTGTGGCTTATATCCGTTGTGTTGTGGCTTATTTCCTTTGTGTTGTACATTTTTCTTTGTGTTGTGGATTCATTCTGTTGTGTTGTGGCTTAATTTCGCTGTTTTGTGAACTTATGTTTGCTTTTTAAATTTCGTTGTGTTGTGCACTACTGGGCCACCGTAGATTATAGAAATAATCTGACAGATTATAAAAAATTACATTCGTGGAGGCCTCAGTTTTGTGTCCTATATCAGAGCTGCATTTGTTACAGCCACACACCATGAAATGAACTATTTCACAACATGGATTGTGTTCATTTATTATCTGTATTTATGTTCACAACTATTAACACATGCACAGACACACACATGTCATTTAGCCAACAGTCACTTTTCACTAATGAGCCTGTTTAGCATCTGTATGTGACTAATTAATTACCCTCCTTAACCCATGGCTAAACCCTCGCTCCTGTGCTTAAACTGACCTAAATTTCCCCCATGTGCTAATTAAGGTTGTGATCTAAAGTGTGGTCTCTCACAGGAGATGCTGTGTTGTTGAGGGCATGTCTATTAATTTATGACTGTTCTTCATTATAGCCATCAACTCACATCAGTATGACAACCAACTAGGCCTAAGTTTAGGCTAAGTCTTTCCTGGAGCCAAACAGCTGTTTTGTTTCCTTATTGTTCTGCTCAGAATATGGAGATATACAGTATTTCGGACCATACAGTTTTCCTAAAACTTCATCTCTAAGTGCACAGAGTTAGAGACTGCAACAGACTGCGTCAGGCAACAGACATAGACAGGCTGACCAGAAAACAAAACAAAACAGACAAGGTGCCTGTTGCTATCTGTCGGTGCAGTGTGAATTGGCCTTTAAATGTTACCAGTATTGGCCTTTAGATAGTGACCAGTGGCTTTTTTTAAGAAACTCAACTAAAGAAAAACCAACAACATAAAAGAATCATAAAAGTAGGTCACATGACTTGTGTTTTCTGTTCTGAGGAAATACACAATGATAGAATTTTTTTGGGCAAACTATTCCTTTTCCACTTCTAAAGACTTTTCTGATATATTTAAGATATTTTATGGTCCTTTTGCATCCTTTTTGAAGCATGAAAGCTCCCCATTAATTTTAATTGCATGGGGAAATCTCATCCAGTGCACTCTTCAAAATGTCATATTGTGTTCCATTGAACAAGATAGTGGAATGACATGAGGGTGAAAAAGATTGCACAGTTAACACAGACTGCATATTTGTATTCCAAATGCATAAATTATTTTCTATAGTTTTTTTATGTAAACATGCTAGATTGATGTCTTTGACAATTCTAAATACTAGTGCAAAATGCCCGTGCAAAATCAGATTTTGTGTGCAAAATCAGTTTTTGTGTGTGTTTTTAGTAATTGTTGGTTTGGTGTGTTTGAGTGCTCATTGTTACAAATGCACAGCAAAAGTTCAGTGACATTTTTATTTGTGCATGGTAGAAAGCACACAGTGAACACGAGAAAACGCTATGCTTGAGCAAACAGTTTGTGAATAGGCTACTACAAATGATGTAAGAGACCCGTGAAAGAGACTATGAACGCATTAAATAGGATTAGTTGGTGAATAGCATAGGCTACTATTACACAGTAGCGATAACGTTAAGTGCACCAGAATGAAATATTATATTCAGAAGTAAACAGCATAGCTGACTTACAGATTCAGTTAACATCCACAAATGAATAAGCGCGTCGATTCAGGGAGCAGTGCAAAGTGCTCGTGCAAAATCAGTTTTTGTGTGTGTTTTTAGTAATTGTTGGTTTGGTGTGTTTGAGTGCTTATTGTTACAATTACACAGCAAAAGTTCAGTGACATTTTTATTTGTGCATGGTAGAAAGCAAATACTGATACTGACATAATGACATACAATAAATGTGGAAAATTGAACTATACAATTCAGGGAGCAGGCTACACAGTGAACTCTTTCTTCGACCCTCTCTGTGAGGGTCAAAAGCCAGAGTGGCTAGAGCGGCAAAAGCCAGTGTGTGCTTCTTTTACCGATATATATTTAAAGATATCTTTTGCATTTCTAATCCAAACAACATCAAACTTGGCATTGCACTTACTCATGCCCATAGCGAGACACCTGTCAAGATTGAAATCCATCGGACTAACGGTTCGAGAGATATGCGAATAACACACACACACAGACAGAAAGACGTTCCCATAATTTATAGATAGATATAATATACAGAAGTAAACAGTGTAGGTGACTTACAGATTCAATTAACATCCACAAATGAATAAGCGCGACGATTCAGGGAGCAGGCTACACAGTGAACTCCGAAAAATGCTACGCTTGAGCAAACAGTTTGTGAATAGGTTACTACAAATGATGGCCGTGAATAAACTATAATATTCAGAAGTAAACAGTGTAGCTGACAGAGTGTTTATGTCATAATGTTTTTTTAAACCACAAACTTCTTGGGGCTTCTTTGACCGATACAACCACTGATCTATATAGAATGACATTATATAGATCAGTGGATACAACCCTCTAATGTCAGAATGTTTATTTTTAAACCACAACCTTCTAAGTGCTTCTTTTACTGGTATTTTTAACGATATCTTTTGCATTTCTAATCCAAACAACGTCAAACTTGGTACTGCACTTACTCATGCCCGTAGCGAGACACCTGTCGAGTTTGAAATCCATCGGACTAACGGTTCGAGAGATATGCGAATAACAGACAGACACACAGACAGACGTTTCTGTAATTTATAGATTTAAGAGTTAAAAGTAGTTCACCAACGTGTCTCTAGACCTTGAATTTTTTTTCATTTCACTTCCCTACGTTTCATGTTTTTTTTTAATGCAAAAACATGCATTTTGTGTAAATGGCCCCTAAATGATGACATAATTTTTTTGTGCCAAAGTTTTTCTTTGTACTAAGAATTCTTTTATAAAGATTCTTGATTTTAAATCTGTTCAAATTGGATAAATTGTCTGATTGGACTAGCTCTGATTAACGAATGTGGGACATGGCGTTAGAAGTTCCATTAGTGAAGGAGCATCTTGTGCATGACATATTCAAAAGATACAGCAATCAAGGTAAAAATAGTTCAACTTAAACGTATATCACATTTTTAAAATGAAAAAACACATTTTGTGTGAATGGCCCCCAAATGATGACACCATGATTCCCTTTATACTTTTGCAAAGATTCTAAATTATAAATCTGTTAAAATTGGATGGCTGAGTGGACCAGCTCTGTTTGTGGAATGTGGGACATGGCAGAAATAACTTGCTGTCTGTAAATTGTGCGGAGATTATTGTCATCTACACATCGACACGGTTCTGCTTTCAAAGCTGCTAATCTACATCATATTGAAACAGCAGCCCACATATCCTACTGGCTGCATTAAACATTTAGAGGTGTGTTGCTCATTATGTGTGTAAGAGGTAGAAGAGTCACTGGCTGATTCATCCAACAGTCACATCCTCTCTCTGATGGCAAGCTCATCACCGGGAGACGATTAATATCTCCCTTACCGCTCTGTGTGCTTAGAAATGCAAGGCGGGGGAATGTTCTGCTAAGTTCGTTATACAACAAAGCGTGTCACCCAGTCTGTGCTGCGTGTACTTCCATGTGCACACAGATTTTCAAAACACGTACGTCTCCTGTCAAACTCACCAGCAGTTAATCTTCAAGTGTTGTCTTTTCGATAACACAATGCCTTTCATTAGCACCAGAAAGAGAAAGAGAAGAAGAGAGGGAGAAAATATTTTTTCCATGTCATTCTGTATTCTCCTTCATTTTTATGTTTGTTCGCTGTGTAAATTAAAGGGATAGTTCACCCAAAAATGAAAATTACCCCATGATTTACTTACTCTCAAGCCATCCTAGGTGTAAAACTTTATCGACTAGTCAAGTCAAGTCACCTTCATTTATATAGCGCTTTTAACAATATGGATTGTTTTAAAGCAGCTTTACAATGATAATAGGAAATTACCGTTACAGATTGTTTAGGCTTTACCGCAGCTCTAGAATAAAGTTATTGTCCAGCTAAAGTTAGTTTTGACCGACTGATTCACTTCCATTGTGAAGATCATTAGTTATTAACTTAGGGGCCGCTAATACAACACCGTTCTAACAGGAAAAATCCTTAACGCGCTCCGGCCGCTCATCCGCACAAAACAGTGCCTGGTGTCTCGAGAACACACTCCCTGAAATAGGTTTGAAGGTGCAAACGATTATCCGTTATCTCTGTGCAAAACTCAAAAACGCAAACCCGTTAAAACGCAGACGTCGCGCACATGAGCATTAGCCTACGTGTTCAGTCCAAAGGTATGCGCGTTTGATTGCATATGTGCGTAGGCGTATTAGTCCTTCTTTACAAATCAACCCTCAATAAACTACTTGTCTGGCCTTAAAATTTATAATACAGAAATCTTTGTCGGTTCTGAGTAGCCACGCAAACCGGAATTATCACGACAACATTTTATCTGTACTGAGGTAAAGGGAAGGGAAGGAGGCCTTCACAGGGGATGGACTGGTTGTCCTTCATCAGATCTGGATAAAGCCTGGATCCGGCGGACTGTGGTAAACCTCGGATAAACAGAAAGACTAATATTAGCATAGACGCCATTCTTCTTATGATGTAACAAGTACATCAGGATTTATGGGGAGTGTTCCCGGTTCCGGCTGACCTAATCTATGCAGCCTAACATTGAGTTATAGAAGTCTATAATGTGTTATGTGTATGCTAGGCCAAAGAGATGTCTAGATTTTAACTGACAGAGTGTGTCTGCTTCCCGGACAAAGTTAGGAAGATTGTTCCAAAGTTTTGGTCCTAAATAGGAAAAGGATCTACCGCCAACAGTCGATTTTGATATTCTAGGTATCATCAACTGGCCGGAATTTTGAGATCGCAATAGACTTGAAGGACTATAATGCGTTAAGAGCTCGCTCAAGTACTGGGGAGCTAAACCATTTAGTGCTTTGTAAGTAATCAGCTATATTTTAAAATTCATACGATGTTTAATAGGGAGCCAATGCAGTGTTGACAGAACCGGGCTAATATGGTCATACTTCCTGGTTTTGGTAAGAACTCTGGCTGCTGCGTTTTGGACCAGCTGTAGTTTGTTTATTAAGCGTGCAGGGGAACCACCCATAATAGCATTACAATAATTTAGCCTTGATGTCATGAACGCATGAACTAATTGTTCTGCATTTTTCATTGAGAGCATATGACATAATTTAGATATATTTTTAAGATGAAAAAATGCGGTTTTACAGATACTAAACATGTGACTTTCAAATGAAAGATTGGTATCAAAGAGCACACCCAGGTTTCTAACTGACGACGAGGACTTGACAGAGCAGTCATCAAGTGTTAGACAGTATTCTAGGTTATTACAGTACAATTAACTAGCTTCCGGCAGATGGCCGTTATCTCTTTAATGACTGATGCCAGGGAGTGTTTACTTTGATGATTGTTTTGAATGGGAGGGTTTGGTAGAGGAGTGCTTTTTGGTATTTTGCTTTTTGGTAGGCATGAGGTTTACTGTACAGTCAAGAGTACGTTCTGTGGAAGAGGAGAGCATAAAGTGTAACCTACGTTTATTTCAAGAGCCTTGTTTGTTAGATCATGTAAAGTGGTTCTCAACTGGTGGGTTGTGACCGAAAATCCTGTCACAGATGTGTTCTGATAGGATGAGAGGGACATAACTGCAGCCGGGTGCTCTAAAAGGGTGCCTAACCTATTGTCCTGCCTCCTTTTTGAGTTCCTGCTCTACCCTTGGAGATCTCCAGGCTGAACCTGTATCCACTTGGATAGGGTCACAGACAGAAGGGAAAAACAGTGCTATGCAAATTATAAAATGCAGCTAACCATATAATCACATTATTTGGATGAAAAAATGGGATTATCAACATTTATTTTAAACGGGTAGAGAAAATGTTTCCCATATCTTTGCATGCTGTTATCAGGATAACCAAGTGTTATTAAACTTAATGCTAATAATTGTTTCAGCCCAGTATGTTGCATTTAATATTAATATTGATTAATCAATTAATTAATTTCAATAGGCATTAGATCATTAGACATGAGTCATGACATCATTAGGTGTCTTGGAATCCTGTCTGAAAATTCTTTCATATAAAAATGCTGTCTTTTAAGTCATTGACTGACTGGGCAGCAAGGCAGGTGCCTTCGCTCTTGGACACAGCCAGTGACTTCATTACTTTCTGCAGGTCATAAACAAAGCCCCTATAAAGGGCCCTCCATAACCCATCTACTTACATTCCTGGACATTTAGCATCGCTTCAACACACCACTGACCTGAGATCTGCCTCTAAAACTATTAATATCTACCTCTCTCTCTGGTCTTTTCATGTGGTGGCTGATGTATAGCCAGCCTGTGTGGTGAGCAGCATGATTTGCTGATAACAGCAAGGCCATTTGATGCCTTAAAAGCTGTGAATCTTGAAGCACACAGGCTTATTATGCTGCCAGATATTTGTGGCCATAGAAACTGAATCAATACAAGTCCTCACATCACCCTCTTCTCTCCCATTTATCGTGCCACAGACAATGAGTGGAAGAGAATTTTATATTTTCACATGGTCTTCACCTCCCTTTAGAGTGGGAAACGCATCATCCTTTCCATGCCTGGGGGCAGACAGCGTGAAGATGTTTCTGGGGGACGGAAGGGAAAGAAACACACTCAAAATCTCTATAGGGGAGGAGTAAAGGTCCATTCATTGACAAGTTTTTTGTTTGCCATTCATTCCAGAACTGAAGAGGCCAGGGCCGGATTCACGAAAATCTAATTAAGAAAGAAGTCAAGACATTTCTTAAGATTCATTCTAAGATGTTCGTAAGAATGTTACCAAGTGCAATTCTTGAAAAACTCTTAGGCTAAGTTCTCAAAAATTTTCTTAAGAACATCTTCTTAAGAAGAAACGTAGGCTTTGGTGTTATTTGATTGAAAGGCGGGTATTGCTGAAGACTCGCTGAATGAAAAACACCTCAAGGCCCATCTTTTTGGAGAAGGGCATAGCTGCCTCCCATAGATCTCTAAATGGGGGTGGGAACTCCAAAACTCTGCGTGGCTTTTTCCCATTGACAGACAAACACATGACATGCATGCATGATTTTCCCTCCCCCAAATATTTCATTGGTCTTGTCAATCACAGTGCTGATTTCTTACACAATGCTACAACAAATACTAACCCCTAACCCTACCCTACACCCCACCTTTAGCTGTCCGCTGGAGAGCTCGTGGGGGGGAGTCCTGCTTATATATCAGTGGTGGGGAGACTGACCCGGAGCTTTAAACTTGGGGGGATGAGAGGTCTCCTCGACTCTGTCAGAACACTACTGGCCTAGAGCTCTGAGGCCCCCTCATACGGAGCTATTGCCCCAAAGATGAAAGTTTGATTGGCTACACGACATTTAACAGACCAGATTCGTCTCTCTCAATGTCTCTGTAACCGACGAGCTTCAACAACCATGTAAACAATAACATGGAGATGGAACTGCAAGCTTTCTGACTTTGTTTGCTGTGGTGTGAAGCTGGGTGGGGCCGAGAGCTGTGGAAGTGGAGAGATGCTGCAAATGTTAATGAGCGCCAGCTGCGCCACAGTGTCTCTCTTCTAGTTTCTCCATCCATCCATCCATCCATCCATCCATCCATCCATCCATCCATCCATCATCCATCCATCCATCCATCCATCCATCCATCCATCCATCCATCCATCCATCCATCATCCATCCATCCATCCATCCATCCATCCATCCATCCATCCATCCATCCATCCATCCATCCATCCATCCATCCATCCATCCATCCATCCATCTATACTTATGTCTGCTTGTCATGCCTGATGGAGAAATGGATATGGGAGACAGAGTGTGAGTGTCAGTTGCAGGGCTGCATTTCAGCACTGGCTCTCTATTGATCAAACAAACTCTCAGCTCTGAAGGTCCTTGACTGAACACATAGCATCTGGAAATGTTATTGCCTGCATAATTTTTCACCTTTCTCCCCTTTCCCTGGGCACTTTTCTTGTGCATTTCACATTTCAAACAGCAACATGAAACTGTGGATTAGGACTTTAGAGGCTGCATATGCACGCTAACTTCTAAATGCTCTCTTTCTTTAAAATTAGATAACTGTGGATTCTTCTGCACTTTATAGTTTATCTGCAAAAGCGCCTTGTTATGAAAAAGCTGCTTTAAAGATGAATGGATAATGGGCAGAACTCAGAAGAATGTTTGCGTGTGTCACTCTCGGGCTCTCTTTGACCTTTTCCGTGGTGTTGAGAAAAAGTGGAACTTTGGAAGACAGTTGTCCTTTTAAATTAGGTTCTCTGTTAAAATGACGTCTAGGCATGCATATATATTTATAAAGGCATATATATTTATATATATGTAAATGTACAGGATTGAAATTCAGGATGCAGGCCTAATGGCTGATATTATAGTCAGCTTTATCACATATTTAATTTTACATTACTGTAAGTCATTCTGTGGAATATAAGGAGAAATTGGATGTAGCATTTTTTTTCTTTTTCAATAATCCGGATTATCTCAGGTATACATGACAATTACATCACTTCCGTTACAGTTTTGGAACTTTAAATTTAAATAATTATTCAGCAAAAACCTTGCTGTCCATTATTGGTCTTCTCTTGTTCTCATTCTTTTATGATATATGAAGCTTTTTTGGCCCTTGAAGGACAATACCAACACACTGCCATTGTGTGGGAAAGAGTGACTGAGACATTCCTTAAAATCTAGGCAGATGAAACAGGTTTTCAACAGGTTAGGTGTCACATTGAGTATGATGGTGAAGCCCAAGATGAGGCCGGCATGAGACAGCAGCATAGAAAGGGAATGGTGACAGTTAGAGCACGACTCAGATAAAGCTGTTAGGCCTAGATAGCATCTGTGACCCATGATTGGGGTTCGATTCTGTGTCTTTATGGACAGCAGGCTTAGGAAAGTATGATTGGATGTGTTTGTCAATATCGGTTAGCGCAAGGCAGACAAAAGACAATCAATACGTAACATATGCTAGCCGTTCTGGAGATAAGACGACTTACAACCATTTGGCAGGAAGGGAAAACATCAATATCAGCTTTTCAGAATAAAAATTAGAAAATAAATTCTCAGTTGAAAAAATAAAACTAACCAATTTGTTTTGGGTTTGACAGCTAATGGGATCCTGGGGGGAAAAATTGGAAGTAGAACGACGAGTAAAAGGCTAATAAAACAATAATGAGCAAAAGGAAATGCAGAGTTAAAATGAGATGAGCCTGTTGCTGAAGATGGATACGTGAGGATTTAGTAGACGGTGAAATCGTTTTGAGATGACAGAGAGTATCCTTGGTTCAGGGTCACAGCCAAAGGATGAACCAAGTGTCATGGACTGTTATTTAGCTCAAGGCCTTGTGACCACCCACATGCTGTTAGCACATGAGGAGACACGAGAAATCAATAGGCCTACACTCTGGAAAAGTCACATCATGCCAATATGCTGTACAATGTCCTTTCTCCGACATTCTTCTTTAATAACCCATAAGAAGTACACTGCCATTATGTTGACCTGACCTTTTGGAATGGGAGGGGTATTGGAAGTCCTGAATGAATTGGATGCAATTATTCCAAATAAGCCTGTTTCCCTCCTTTAGCTGGCGCTTGTGACAGACACGTACATCTAAATTGATTATGGTACACTTATTACAGGGACAGTCATTGTGGAGCAGCCTGAGGCTAAGTGTTATGCTCAAGGGTGCACTGACTCATGGATCACCTTGTGTGGGGTTCAGACTCTTTGCTTTCCAGCCAACTGTAACAACTGTAGGTTGTTGAGTACCCATAGGAAGTTTTTGAATTTGTATTTTGGACAGATAATTTCTTCTTATTATCAATGTTGAAAGAGTTTTGCTGCTTAATATTTTTGTGGAAACCATCCATGATTAATTTTTTTCAGGATTCTTTGATGACTAAAGTTAAAAAGAACAGCATTTACAGTAGTCAACATTTGAAGTGGATCAAAAAAGTTAACCAAAGTTGTCCTAAGACAAGAACGGGTATTGTTCAAAATTCATACTTTGATGAAAGGTTTTGATCCACTTCAAATGTTGACTACTTTATTTGAAATAGAAATCTTTTGTATCATTATAAATGTTTTACTGTCAATTTTGATTAAATTAATGCTTCGTTGCTGAATAAAAGTAAAGTGTTAATTTCGTTAAAAGTTTTTTTACTGACCCCAAACTTGTAGGCTATATATAGGTGCTGGTCATAAAATTAGAATATCAATAATCAATAATTCAACTTAACAGGTGAAACTAATATATTATATAGACTCATTACATGCAAAGTGAGATATTTCAAGCCTTTATTTGTTATAATTTTGATGATTATGGCTTACAGCTTATGAAACCCCTGAAATCAAAAATTAGAATATTACATGAAATCACACAGTAATTACACAGTAATACCATGGTCATTGAACCAGGTTTTGGTTCTTTTGGCAGTGTGGGCAGATGCAAATCCTGCTGGAAAATGAAGGAAGCATGAAGTGCTCTGAAAATGTCCTGGTAGACGGCTGTGTTGAGTGGACAACACAGTGGACCAACACCAGTCGATGACATGGCTCCCCAAACCAACACAGACTGTGGAAACTTCACACTGGACTTCAAGCATCTTGGATTGTGTGCCTCTTCATTCTTCCTCCAGACTCTGGGACCTTGGTTTCCAAATGAGATGCAAAATTTGCTCTCATCAGAAAAGAGGACTTTGGTCCACTGTGCTTTATTAAATCCAGAGTCTACGCAGCCGTCTACCAGGACATTTTCAGAGCACTTCATGCTTCCTTCATTTTCCAGCAGGATTTGCACCTGCCCACACTGCCAAAGAACCAAAACCTGGTTCAATGACCATGGTATCACTGTGTAATTACTGTGTGATTTCATGTAATATTCTAATTATCTGGGATTTTGATTTTGTGGGTTTCATAAGCTGTAAGCCATAATCATCAAAATTATAACAAATAAAGGCTTGAAATATCTCACTTTGCATGTAATGAGTCTATATAATATATTAGTTTCACCTGTTAAGTTGAATTCTTGAAATAAATCAACTTTTTGATGATATTCTAATTTTATGACCAGCAACTGTATTTGGCTTCTCTATTGCCGCATTTTGAAACTTTTCATTTCACATTTGAAAGTAACTTAAATCAGTGGAAACTACAAGGCAGCCAAAACTTCTATTGCTTTATATCTTCTTTGAATAAATGTTTTTATTTCTTACCTTTTACTTAATGTTTTTGTTTCTTTGAATCTTGAATCTACATGTGTATTATCTTTCAGACTTTGAACACAACTGCAGTGCAGACTTTCTCTTCTGAAGAACAGTCTTTGTGTGGATTTGTCCCACAAATGTCCCACTCCTTTCTTGTAATATTTGCCTACTTTGATTCGGAATTGTGATTTTTTTCTTCTTCTTCTTCTTCTTTTGCAAACTCAATTAGGCCTAGGCCTAAGTGTTTGGAGGGTTGCCTTCAAAACCTGTACTTTATATGTCTTCCTTTCTTTCCCCAGTTTTCTTTCTTCTGCAGAGACAAATTGTCCCAAAGGCAGTAGTAAGTCCTCAGTTTGAGGAGAGTGAGATCAGTTTAGTTTAGTCACATCCTTTTTATGGTTTTCTTTTATCTCCCTGCATTTATCTGGGCTGCGTTTCCCAAAAGCATTGTAAGCCTAAATAGATCGTAGAACCATTGCCACCAATGGTCCCTACGATCAACTTAGCTCATGATTGTCATGGTCATGTTCTGTTTTGTTTAGTTCCTGTCGTGTCTGCATGAGTTCTTGTTAGTTCCTATAGCTACACAATACCTATACTGTAATTCGGTTCAGCTGCTCCTGTTTAGTTCCCTCTGTTAACCTGTGTATATATACTTCCTGTTTTGTTCCCTGCCGTCAATGTTTAATATTACATAGGAATATCTGTTTCCCCTCAGTTTTCCCTTGAATTAAAGTATTTTTGTGTTGTATTTTCCTGCATCGCGTAGTCATATACTGCTACTCCTGACAACGGTTCTTTTGAGAAACGCAGCTCTCGTGATGTCACTGTTACTTTAGTGAAATATGATGCATGGAAATATATATATATATATATATATATATATATATATATATATATATATATATATATATATATATATAAAAAAAAAAAAATATATATATATATATATATATATATATATATATATATATATATATAATTTTTTTTTTTTTTTTTTTTTTTGAGGAGGCACTGCTTCAATTCTCTCCTGTGAAAAACACCCATGATGTGTTAATCACAAAGGCTGGCAGCTCTAAAACAATTGCAGATACAGTGGATTTGATGATTAGGCTTTTTCAGATGTTGGTCCTCGGCAATTAATTGTTCTGATTACTCAAGCAAAAACCACAGATCAGCGATTCAATGGAATTAGCAATAGTGCATTTAGATAGCTTAATGAAATAATGAACATACTTGTTAGCTCTTTTTTAATGATGTGAAACAATTGTCTAAATAATATTATTATCTTTTCTTGTAATTATAGATTACCAGATTGTGGTGACAAATTTATATTCAAGCCTGACTAGAAGACTAATTGCATGTCAATTTCTGATTTTCTACACCTAAATGTCAAAAAGTACATTGTCCTTTTCATTTATTATTTTATTTTTTAGTAAATTAAATCCCCCTCAGCTATTTTAGATATGCCCTGGTTCTCAGCAAGAGGTTCCAGGTGTGTGTGTGATAAATGTTCCAGATGTTTTATTTTATGTGCGCTGTATTGCAGACAAGGCAGTGGTTTTCTATATGAATGTCATAGGGACATCATCACAGTGGTTATTAGGCCTACACAAATCAACACAATAGGCTATAACATTTTGTCATCATGAAAATAGGTTCCTTAAAACAGACTCAAGGATGATACATGTTTTTGAAGCCTTTGTGTTCAAAGGTTTTGACATTTTCTGAAATAAAATGCGTCCCTACGATCAACTTAGCTCACGATTGTCATGGTCATGTTCTGTTTTGTTTAGTTACTGTCGTGTTTGCATGAGTTCTTGTTAGTTCCTATAGCTACACAATACCTATACTGTAACTCGGTTCAGCTGCTCCTGTTTAGTTCCCTCTGTTAACCTGTGTATATATACTTCCTGTTTTGTTCCGTGCCGTCGATGTTTAATAGTATATAGGAATATCTGTTTCCCCTCAGTTTTCCCTTGAATTAAAGTATTTTTGTATTGTATTTTCCTGCGTCGTGTAGTCATATACTGCTACGCCTGACAACGGAGCGTAGTCTTTCTTTACAAAGTGACATCGCCAACTACTTGTCTAGTATGCATAATACAGCATTATTTGTCGTTTTCGCGGATCTGTGTGAACGGGGATCGTTTTGATAACTTTGTCATCTGTACATCTTGTCATCCGTTTTGCATTTCCAAGCATCCAAAAAAGACTTTGTCGTGTAAATGAACGGCCAAAACTCATAAAAAGTTTTACGTTTTTAGTTGAAAAACAGCCCCTTATACTACAGACTCTCTAACCATGATACCTGTTAGATGTTTGTTATACCTTACAAGCATTAGCTCGCTCAAGTTGTTGTCTATTGTATCTTAGTCTGATCCCTTGTGTGTGTATATGCTCTGGAAATCTGTCAGGCAAGCCCATTGTTACTATCATCAAGCCATAATGCAATTCATTAATTCATATTATTTTTACCATTTTATTGATCATATTACCAGTTGAAAGACTTGAGTTTCCTGCTGATTAACTAATAATAATCCTACCTGTTTTATCTATCTCTCTGCCATCATTTTGTCTAAGCCTGTGCTGATGAAACTTGTGTATGCTTATAGACAATATTGTGGTGTCTGTCAAGCTTGAAAGCAGTGGGATGTTGTCTGGAAGTGTTTGTCAGTCAAAAGACATACTATCTTGTCATCTTTGCTGAAGATGACTAATGTTATGAGCTTATTGTGATTATGAATGCAGCTGTAGCTTGATAATCTCATGGTGTTAAGAACATTTTCTTCCAAAGGAACTAGAAGCATATCCGGAATCATGAACCATTACAAAGTAGTCTACAGATGCTGGCAGCATAGCATGGGTCTCAAAGTCTGCCTCTTGACAGCATATAATGCAGCAACAATCTGAACAGCTGCTAACCAAGAGTCAAAATCTCAGCTTTCACACATCTGGATGGATACACACTCTTAAATGTGTCCAGATGCCTTTGTAGATTGCAGAGAGTGTGCTGATGGAACATGTCCGATGTTCATGGCCATGGGTGTTATTCTTTGGAGTGCTGTTAAATTGGTTTGCACAGGGCTGAATAGATGCAGGCTGATTACTGGTCATGGCAGTAAATGCAAAGCCTGGCAAGACTGATCAATGTGCTTGACTCATTGAGCTGGCTCAGCAAAAATCAGCACTGGTGACCAGATGCATACGTGTGTGATGCAAAAAGCTACAAGACGTTCTTTATCCACATACCAGCACTGCTTTTAGAGTGTGAAACACTACAGTATGTCCTCTAATTCATTTACCTCTGGCTTCTCAGACAAGGCTTAAAGGGATAGGCTAGTTCACCCAAAAAAAGAATATTAGCCCATGATTTACTCACCCTCAAGTCATACTAGGTGTATGACATTCTTCTTTCAGACGAATACAATCGGAGTTATATTAAAAAATGTCCTGGCTCTTCTAAGCTCTATAATGGCAGTGATCCATCGAGTCAATCAAAGTGCATCCATCCATGATAAAAGTGCTCCACACGGCTCTGGGGGGTTAATAAAGGCCTTCTGAAGTGAAGTGATGTGTCCATGTAAGAAAAATATTCATATTTAAAACTTTATGGAGTGTGGAGCACTGTTATCATGGATGGATGCATTTTGATCAGCCGATCACTGCCATTATAAAGCTTGGAAGAGCCAGGACATTTTTTAATATAACTCCGATTGTATTTGTCTGAAAGAAGAATGTCATATACACTTAGGATGACTTTAGGGTGAGTAAATCGTGGGCTAATTTTCATTTGTGAACTATCCCTTTAAGCATTAAAGCATAGTCCCAGACTTAAAATATGTCAATGCCATTGTTTTGTCTCAAGTTAGTACGTTTTTTTTTTCTTTTTTTTCTCTAAGGCACGTTTATAAACGCTGCTTAAATTTCCTAATTGAACTAAGGCCTAATCCTGGCTTAATCTAATCCCTGTCTGTGAAAGGCTAGAATATTATAAAATATATAAATTATCAGATAATAGATAAATATTGCGCAATTTTTACTCCCTGATTTGAAATGTCTGGGGCAATATTATCACTTCACATTTTTGCCTTGAACACTTGCAAGTTTCTCATGCTGGTGGTAAGTGTATGGACAGAAAATACTCTCTCTGATACAAATTGGAATGACAGACAGATTTTTAAAATGCAAATTTGACCTCTTTTCCAACAGCACATTGCTCATCCAGGTTTAGATTCAAACTATTAAACAATAAAAAAACAACATCATTCTCAGCAAACTTTTGTGCCGTAACTGAGTGAATGTGATGCTTATAGGATTATAAGGTTATGGAAGAGAGTTTTACTGGGAAAGCTGAAAAATGCAGATGAGGGTTGTCAAAGGAGGATTTTTTTTTATTTTTTTTATTTTACTCTGACTCGGCTTTGTTGTATTTGTGTTTTTGTAGAGCTGTGGAAATGTTTGTGATCTTTATGCACTTTAGGATCAGGCTGAAAGCTGGTTGCCTTCTTGAACCGTTTTGAAGTCCAAATGCATTTATTTAGGTTTTGTGCTACAGTCTAAAGAAAATCAGCATTAAGTAACCATTTTCAACCTTTTAACTCTTGACTCTTTTTCATAATTGAAATCATGATGTTTGTTTCATCTCTTGTTGTCTTTTGTTCTCCGCAGCGAGCGTTGGCGTTATTACCTGCATGTTGTCATTTTTCCTCAGAATCAGGAGTGACTCAGTTGAGCTCTGTCTCCTCACAGAAGCAACACACTGACTAGAATGCAGCAGGCTACCAGCAGGGAGGAATGTTAAATCAAGCTCTAAACACGACTTTAGGCTCCAGTTCCCCTGATGGCAAAGAATTCCATTTCTCTTATTTGCATATTTCGTATTCTACCCAGAGAAGGAAATCTCAAATGTCAGATTTTGCTTACACAAACTTGATAATAGATGGGCTAAAAGTGATTAACAAATTGCTGTATTAATTGCAACAAACAACAAATGTAAATGTATTAGATTTTTATATACCTAGGCTATTCAAAAGTTTGGGGTGGGTATGAGAAGTCTCTTAAGCTCACCTTGACTGCATTTATTTGATAAAAAACAGTAATAACAATTAGGCCTATATTGTGTAATATTAATACAATGTAAAATGTAATTAATTCCTCAAAGTTGTATTTCTAGCATCATGCACCAGTCTTTAGTGTCACATGCTCCTTCAGGAATCATTCTAATATGCTGATTTGGTGCTCAAGGACAAGTTCTTATCATTATCAATATTGAAAACAGTTGTGCTGCTTAATATTTTTGTGGAAAACGTGATACATTTTTTTTAAGGATTCTTTGATAAATAGAAAGTTCAAATGAACTGCACTTATTTGAAATCAAAATCTTTTGTAACGTTATAGGCCTAAATGTCTTTACTATCACTTTTAATCAATTTAGCACGTCATTGCTGAATAAAAGTATTTTTAAAAAATCATACTGACCCCAAACTTTTGAATGGTTGTGTATGTTTAGCATGTCACAGAAGAAAGTCGAAAGCAGACGTCCTATCCGAACAAACCATTGATATTTCAGAGTTTTATCACCATCACAGAAGGCTGTTATACTCATTTAAAATCTCACACTTGCAGTGTAAACGTTATATAATATCTGTCTGTCTTGTATAAATTGGATCATTATTTAGGAAAGTTGTAAAATAAGATTAAATCCTCTTTGGTTTTATGGACATTAACACCATATCAAACAGCTGACACTAATATTTCCCCATTTGCTTCTATAATGAATTGCAGTACTCATTCCAGATTAGACATACAAGTTTGGTGCTGCGTGACTTTTCTGGGGACCTTCCGTTTAGATTGTGTGTGTGTGTATGACTGCATGTGTATTAGTGGGTGGACCGGTGAGTATGTGTGTGAAGTGTGGAGGTGAATGCTCCATGAATAAAGGGAGGTAATTTAGTTGCCTGCAGCAGTTGTGTGCAGTCTGACCTTATCAGAGCAGCCTCTGTTTTTTCTGCTAAACCTGGTGAGTCACCAGCCACACACACACACACACACACACACACACACACACACACACACACGTTATAAGAAATTGAATGATATTGTCAGGGGAATGTGTCCTATGAGAGAAGGAGGCGAGAGACAGCAGTGGAAATGTTAATGCGGGTTTCACCTGCCCAAGCGGAGAGCTGCAGCCGCTCACCAAGCATCCATCAGATGCTCTCAGAAGCAGTTTAGGAGCCCAGAGAGAGCTAGAGAGATGTGGCCTCAGCTTGGGCAGGTGATTGATCACCTTCGTGGAATTACACCTTCTCCAATGCGACGTCAGCCCGAGGATTAATGAGCTGCTCTCTCTCTCCCTGAGGTAGAGCGGTTTTCAGTGATTGAAACACAGCTTTCATAGAAAGAGATGGCTGAGGACTCACAACTCACTTCCCAGATGAGAGTGTGTGTGTGTGTGTTCTCAGGTCAACGGCAGATAGAATGGACTGTGCTGTCATCATCTTCCTTTACTTACAGGAAGTGCTCACTTGACCCTGTGTGGTGAACATTTACTTCCTGCCTGGTCATCACAGGCTGAATGCCATCTGTTAAAATTCTGCTGCCATCTAAATAAATTATTTCACAATAATTACAAAGAAACGGCAAGTACCACATTAAATTAAAAGTGAAATTTTGAAGTAGAAGGAAAAGTATTTTCTTGTAAAACGTACTCCAATAATCGTTGTTAGCCTATATTTACAACTTTCAAAAGTTGTGAGCTGTGCTTCATATATATCTAGAGTCTACACTATTGACAATTGACATTTTTTGCTTGTGAAAGTTTTTGCTTGACAAAATTTCCTTAAATGATTTGTTCACGAACTGGACTTCAAGTTCAACTCACTGATTCAATGAGCTCAACCAGCTAATGGTTAAATAGCTGGCATTTGTAATTCATGTTTACAGCAAGAATAGGCTATATCAATCACAAATTCAGGATATATTTCATTCAGACAGCTCGATTCCATCATGCAAAAGTTTGTTTGTGGCCACAGAGATATGCATGAATGTGCCAAAAGCATGATTCTCATATAAACACATTAGCATAGTTGCATTGTTAACCAAATGCTTTATACATTAATTTAAATTTGAACAGCCATTGCAATTAAGCAAAACAGCACCAGTGTGTGACTTGCTGCATGAATTTATTCAGATGAAGTCAGAGTTTAACGCCAAGGCCTGGAGCAAAGCCCCAGGCTGCCACATTCTCACTGCAGGGGCCTTCATGAGTTCAACTGTTTTCCTGAATAAACATCTCTTATTTCATTTTCTTTAGCTTGTCACATACTCAGTATCCCATATGTTGTGGTGAATGCATCAGTTTATTTATGCTGCTAATACATACTTTGTGTGATCTGGTAGATTGTATTTTATGAGGCAGACATTGTGAATAATTTATGGTTTGTTGTGTGTCGCTATAAAACAGATAAATGCTTCTTCCAACATCAGAAAGAAAGCAGATTTACATTGGGATGAAAGAGGATCAAACACATTTCATTTTCTGTGATGGTTTTAGGACTGCCATTCCCTCTGATGACACAGTATCTGACAGGCTTTCTCTCTCTGTGTGTTCTATAGGTGGTGGGCCCTCCGGCGGCAGGGGCTTTCAGAGAGAGGCCAGCTAAACCCACGGCCTTCCGTAAGTTCTACGAGCGTGGAGACTTTCCCGTCGCCCTGGAACATGATTCTAAAGGCAACCGCATTGCATGGAAGGTAGATAAAACATGACTTGTGCTTCTGTTGTCTTTCTAGTATGTATCTCTATTCAGATGTTCAGAGTCAGACACACCTTCTTAAATTCACATGCACATTAAACAACCTGTAGCTGATTTCTTCTTTTAGATGCCACTTTCTTGAATGATTCAATTACATTTGACTTGAATATCACTTTTCTCAATACATATTGTACTAAAGCAACAAACTGTCAAATATGACTAGTGCTCTTTTTACTACATGAACTGAATTTGCCTTGACTAATTTACCTTAAGACACAGTCATGAGAGGATCCTCTATATGAGAACATTGCATCATAATAAATAATTGTGCTGCTTTGCCCTTGATTTTGTAGAAGTAAAATATGAATAAGCAGTTTTGTGAAAATATAATGACAATGAAAAATTTATTTCTTTTCAATAATTCAATTAGTAATTCATAATTGTATTATTATGATTTTGTTTTCAAGTCATAACACTTTATGTATGAATTGCAGTTTTATGCACTGCTGACTATGCCCTATGCAGATAATTCAGTGAGATTCGACTGTGTTGCTGCTATGTCCTGAAATCACATATGTCTGAAGCTGAAATACAGTGCATTCTTTCCTCTGTCAACTTCTGAACTGGAGTCATTTCACAATCACGCACTTATGTATGCAAGCAAGCGCTTCTGTTTCTCCCCTCACTGTACTGTAAAGTTTTCTCAACGGTGAATGACACATGATGTAGGCCTAGTCCACAAACGTTGTCTCTGGTCGTCTCACTTCTGGTCTGTGGGATCATGTTTTCAATGCTAGCAGGCTAAAGTTAGCATTTCCCAGATCACCTATCGCACCTTTAATATACACTTAGGTCTAGGGTCAGTACGATTTTTAAAAAATCATTCATTCAGCAAGGATGCATTAAATTGATCAAAAGTGATAGTAAATGCATTGTAATTTTTCAAAAGATCGCTGTTTCAAATAAATGCTGTACTTTTGAACTTTCTATTATTCAAAGAATCCTGAAAAAAAAATGATCATGTTTTCCATAAAAATGGTAAGCATCACAACTATTTATTATAATATTTATAATTATAAGAAATGTTATTTGAGCACTAATCAGCATAATTAGAATGATTTCTGAAGGATCAAGTGTCACTGAAGACTGGATTAATGATGCTGGAAATACAGCTTTGTCATCACAGGAAGAAATTACATTTTAAAATATGCCAAAATAGAAAATTTTGAATTGTAATAATTAGTGCTGTCAAATCGAGTAATCACGATTAATAACCTAAATGTATTTGTTTACATAATATATGTGTGTGTATATATATTATTATACTTAAATGTATATTACTTGTCTGTGTGTGTGTGCATAGCTGTGTATATATACTGTAGATTTACACATACCCACACAAAACAAAAACTTTTATGTTAGATGTGATTAATCAATTGTACAGCACTAGTAATAATATTTCACAGTTTTATTTTTTACTTTTTTTCAACCATTAAAGGAACACTCCACCATTTTTTGAAATAGGGCTTATTCACCGTCTTTCCTACATTTAGATAGGTGGGCAAACGCATTTTTGACTCAGTGCATGCATTGTTTTAGTTTGGCAGCGCCGCCACTAGCTTAGCTTAGCATAATGAATGGAATCTTTTGTTGCCAGCTAGCATGTTGTGAGTAAAAGTGATTAAAAAAAAAACGATTTAGGCTACTTCTTGTGGCCTGCGTATTCACAACGAGTACAAATAGAAATGCAGATTAAGACTAGGCGATTTCCTAGGCAGATATTAACATGGGACTATATTGGGGTGAAGCACAGCGAAGCACTGCTAGAGATATCACGCAACATCAACATACTGGCGTGAATAGTAGCTAGCTGGCTATTTTTCCTACAGTAGACATAGTGAATGGCGATGAACATGGCGGATTTTGTGAGAGACGAAGAGGGTGACTTCTCAGACAGTCAAGATCCAGAACCATACCTCTATGAACCAGAGTTTCAGAAGAGGAGCTGCGTCCTTTGGAAATAGAACGACAGGAGAAGGAGGTTGCGATTGCTCAACAGCCTGAGGACGTGAGGATGAGAGCCAATAAGAACTGGTGGTGTGAGTGTGGGGGAATATGCCGACCTATGCCATCTGAAATAGAGTGTCTGTGCTGTGGCGAGTGGGACAAGGTACTGCCATCGATGACCAGGCTCAACGTGGGGGGATTTCAGGTGTTGCGTGATATCTCTGCGCCCAAGTAGCAGTGCTTCGCCTGTGCTTCACCCCAATATAGTACCAAGTCAATATCTGCCTAGGAAATCGCCTAGTCTTAATCTGCATTGCTATTTGTACTCGTTGTGAGTACGCAGACAACAAGAAGTAATTTGTTTTTTTGTTGTTGTTGTTTTTTGGATCACTTTTACTCACGACATGCTAGCTGGCAACAAAGGATTTCATTCATTATGCTAAGCTAAGCTAGCGGAGGCGCTACCAGACTAAGACAATGCATGCACTGAGACAAAAATGTGTTTGCCCACCTATCTAAATGTAGGAAAGACAGTGAATAAGCCCTATTTCAAAAAACGGTGGAGTGTTCCTTTAAATGCATGGCAAGCATTAGAGCATTCAAAAGCATAAAAAAATCAAACTGACCCCAAACTTTTGAACGATCCCCATCTTCATAGGAAAACAAACGTGAAAGAGCTCTGATCAATCAGAGGGATGTTCATTGTCCCCACTGTACTGCAGTCTTACAGCTTGTGGCTGGTTGACCTAATAGTGGACTGTTACTAGTCTGTGTGTGCCTGCAGGTTAGACATTGTGTTTATTTCATGAAGGCCGGCAGTAGTGTTATCACTGTTAACCTGCTGTGTTCGCTCTAATTCAGAGGGATCAGAACAGCCCCTTACAAGCACAACTTACAAAAAACAGACATTCACCTCTCTCTCCTTCATGAGTATTTCTCTTTTTCCAGGTTGCAAAACTCAAAGCCTCGGCATGAATTATTAAAAGCAAGTTTCAAAGTGAATTTTGCTACGTTTTGAAAAAATAATGTCTCTTTTTCTTTGTGTTGTTATGAAATTGCTGGGAGCCGACAGGAAGTGGTGTATGAAATTGTAGCTGTCACATCTAATGCATCTGTAATGCTTATTGATTTTCCTTCTCATGCTGCCGTTGATTTGATTCTGCTTTTCACACGCAGTATTTACACGCCTTCGCTCCATAAATATAAAACACGTATCCATGAGTAAAATCATGCCCCCATCGACCCCTGTGAAATAAGGGGTAACAGGTCACCTAGAGGTCATGCTGAGGCTGAGAGCATTCGTAAGTGTTTCATTAGGTTTAGGTTAGTGTAAGTGGTATCAGCACATGTGCGTATGAAAGGCTGGTTTATTACGTGAAGTGTTAGCACAGAGGAACCCTTGGGGCAATAGTTCAAGATGAGGTGACCAGATCAATCTGTCTAAAATAGAGGTAGAGAAAGCAATAATAGAGTCTTGTTTTCGTCTAGCTGGTTTAATCATGTGATGTCAGACCAACATGCTGCAGATCTGTCATTGGGTCAATGATACGACACTCCGGATCTATTCATTTATTAAAAAAATACACAAAAAAATGCAATTATTCGTCTTGAATACACCTGATTCTATATGAGCATGTGTTTAATTTCTGAATTAAAATTCAGTTTGATATTTTCATACATGTCAGGATTATACAGTTCTCTTAATATCATAGTTAAGAAAAAAAGCATAAAAAACCAACATGCAAATACATTTAAAATTAATGAATTAATGATAGCCTACATGGGAGTGTCAGACCCTCATGACAGTGTGTCATAGTCAAAAAATGTCTTAAAGTATCAGATAATTGGACTTTTGACAAAGCAAGGTATGTTTAAGATGTAATATGTCATGTGGTGTGACTTAAATATATATATATATATTTAAATAGAAGGAAGTAGAGGGATGTATATATATATATATATATATATATATATATATATATATATATAAAAGTTAAGATATGTGCTCTCAAATGTTTTCAGAGTTTGAAATTGTTACATTTCTTTATGGTTACACCAAATGACATTTAGAGTTATTAACTTTAAACTTTTCTTTAAAATTAAATAAAAGTTTTTCAAAACCAACAAGTGAAAAAGAGTGAATGAATTTGTAAGAATTGACCTTTGTGATTGCCAAAGATGATGTATGCCTTTTAACATCTGTATCTGTATCTCATGTCACCTCATCTCGTCTCATGTCCTCTGTTGAGTGTGTATCCCCCTCTCTGTGCAGCAGGGAGCAGCAGTGCATTCCTGCAGGCGTTTTAAAGTGTTTCCCCTTCTACTCTCCTATGTACCTCCCTGTCTTTATGCTTCATGGTAAACATGGTCCTTTAGAAGGCCCCTTCGAGTTGGTTATTACTGTGTGCGTTTGCATCTTTAAACATTGAGTTTGAAACTTTTGCTCATGTGTGAGCCTTCAGATGTGTGTATTCAGACAGGAGATGTATGTGTGTGTGTTGATGTATGAGGACAGACGCTGCTGTTTAAATGTCAAGGGCAGCGTTTAAATGCACAGGGATGTGAAGTAGAGAACTGATATTTTTAGAGTCCTCACAATTCTCTCGTGCTGTCTCCGCAGTTAAAGCTTTGACATGTGGTGTGTTAAGAACATGTGCGGTAGACTGATAACAGTAAGCAGGAGGTCTCTCTCTTTCTCTCTCTCTCTCACTCTTTTTCTCTCTCTGTGTGTTTGTGCATCTCTCGCATTTGGCCCTGTTGCTATCAGAACAGTCCATCAATTTTATGGTGCTCCAAAGTGTTTTTTTTAGGGATCTCCATTGAGAGAGAGAGAGAGAGAGAGAGAGAGAGAGAGAGAGAGAGAGAGAGAGAGAGAGAAGGAGGATGAGAGAAAGATCTGATGACCTGGTCACTGATAGGGATGATAATCTGGCCAGTCCTCCCCCAAAAAAGTGTTTCTATATGCTGTTCGCATCTAAATGCCAACTGCAAAGAAGAGATTATAGATTGAGTGCTTTAGTGATCAAATTAATATGTTTAAAGGTCCCGTTCTTCGTGA
The DNA here is from genome assembly GCF_964197995.2 of Scardinius erythrophthalmus. NCBI lineage: Eukaryota > Metazoa > Chordata > Actinopteri > Cypriniformes > Leuciscidae > Scardinius > Scardinius erythrophthalmus. Next base: position 14,969,375 of record NC_138239.1, on the reverse strand, counting down.
TCCCATGTTTCAAACTTTAGTTAGTGTGTAATGTTGTTGTTAGAGTATAAATAATATCTGTAAAATTATAAAGCTCAAAGTTCAATGCCAAGCGAGATATTTTATTTAACAGAAGTCGCCTACATCGAACGGCCCGTTTGGACTACATCCCTCTACTTCCTTCTTTAATGATGTCAGTAGAACAGTTTTTTTGAATAACCTCCGCCCACGGGAATGCTCCCTCAACTCTACTACCGAAATTCGTTTATGTACTTGCGCACTTCTTATAACTTACTGTGTTTACTCAGCTCTTACGGTGATTTTCTGAAGTAAAACTGACGCTTCATCTTTTGTGTGATGTACAATAAAATTTATTAAACTCATCAGTATATGTTTGATCATCATTCGGACCTGGTCCGAAACAGCAGACTTGTAGGCTGTTAATAAATAATGGATACATACAAGCAGATAACAAATACGTTATAATAACCGTAATTAAACTACTAAACTATACCTGTTCCATCTCTATACAGCACTCTGACTCTGTAGGCATTATTGTCCGACTCGAAATGAACACCGTTACTAAAGAGTTTCTGATATTATCATCATTCCGTGAGATGAAATTGTCCTGAGAGACTGAGCGCGAGCTCATGAAGCTCCGCCCCCTGTGTCGTCCAGCAGCAGCTTATTTGCATTTAAAGGGCACACACTAAAAGAGCGCGTTTTTCTGAGCCCTCAAAAATGACAATTTAAACATGCTGTAAAAAATGATCTGTTGGGTATTTTGAGCTGAAACTTCACAGACACACTCTGGGGACATCAGAGACTTATTTTACATCTTGTGAAAAGGGGCATAATACGGGACCTTTAATGCTAAATACATGCTAAATACAATACAAATACAATGTCATATTTTGTTTTCTGTACTTAAAAAAAATAAATGCTTGAATCCATTCACTACAAAAACATTCACAAAAAAAAAAAAAAATAGCGGAGTATGAACTTCTATTCATTTGTTTCTATGGAGTCAATGACGCTTACCTCATTGCCATGGCAATGATTAGCAATGAAGTGAGATTACCTTTTGGGAATTTTTGGAAAATTACACCAGACTTCTCAAACTTCCCAAAACTTATCAAACAACAATTGAACATGTTATACCAGACTGCAATAAAAGGCAAGACAATTAACATACTGATTTAAAAACAGCTAGCAATCACTGGATTTAGGTGTTGGTTGGGGAATTGTTTCACACTAAGACGAATATTCAGTGTTAAAATTCGGTGCAATACATTTTAATTTGAATGAATGTTAATGCTGTTAATGCATCTGTTCAGACCGACATGAAATTTTACAAAGAGGTGTTCTAATCTCTGTGCCATTGAACTTGTGATAGATACTGGCCAACCAATAGGATTTGTGACTGAATTGACAGATTTTTTTGTGCCAAACGTGTGTTCTTCTAAACAGGCTTTTAAGGAATTTAATGATTCTGTTTCTGTTTCCACTTAACAAGTCTGGTTCCCTATGGTTTGTTTTTTGAATGACTTGTGGCTCAGTGTGTACAAGTCAAGAACTGATCTAGCCAGTGATTGAGTCATTATACCAACGCATTCTCATCCTTGAGCGTCATATACTGACGCTTTTGACATTTTGTTGACATCGAACGCACATGGCACCCTTTAGCGTCAATATGAGACGCACAGAGCTTTGTTCGGTTATGGGTAGGTTTAGGTCTGGTGTAGGGTTAGGGTTAGACCGCTAGGAGGCGCCTTCTGGCCCATTTCTATCTGCGTCTCATATTGACGCTAAAGGGTGCCATGTGCGTTCGATGTCGACGAAATGTCAAAAGCGTCAATATATGACGCCCTAGGATGAGAACGGGCTGATTATACTGATGCAGATCCTTAAATCATACATTTGAGTATTTGAGCCTTTGTAAGAGGTTCATTCAAATAAACTAGCTCAGAAGAATCTTTTGATTCATGATTCAAACCACAGACTCTTCTGACTAAGAACAGGTTCCCCATCCATCCATCCATCCATCTCTGTGTTCTATTCTATCATAGAAGCATTTCATTGCAAACATCAATATAAACTTGCTATCATGCTACTGGGGGAGTGGAGTGGAGTGGAGTGAGTGGCGGGGGGGGGCCGGGGACTGGGAATCAATTAATCTGATCAAGTGCTTTAGGAAATGGAGAGGGTTAGCGATCTCATCCATTCAATCCCCTGATTGAATTATGCCATGAGGAGGGGGAGGAGAAGAACTGTATGCGTAAGTGTATTAGTGTGTGTAACACTGCAGACACATCGCTGAGGTGGGTTTTTTTTATTCCCCTTCTATTTTATCTCCATCTGCACATTAGCATTTTAATGGGCGGTACCTTATGTGAGCACAGACCCTCTCCTGACAGCTATATGACCCGTCCAAGGAGAAGCATTACTCTCAGGAGTTAATCCCACGGTCCACTTTGGAATCCGAGAGCAGCCTCATTATAGACCTGGCAGGGTGTACACCTGTTTAAATACAGAGAGAAGAGAAGACCTGCTCCTTCCGGATGCCTTCAATCATTTTGCAAAAACACCCTGTCACTAGTAGTTGCCCGCATAGATTTTTGTACAGATCAGGCAGTCCAATAACAACCTCTTGCCCTTCAAAGGGAGATATTGAGTTGATATGGAAAAAGGTGAAAGCATATTTCCAGTGTCGTTTTCAAATGCTAATGCTATCTTTGGCATGGGCACTAAGTTTTGGATACTGTTTTGAGTCAATCAACTGAGCCATACATGCCATGCCATTAATCACTCTGCATGAAAATGACATAGTTGATGGCAGCACTATGACTGTCATGGGCTGTGACGTCAAAGGAAGCATGAAAGGGAATATAGTCCTCATTTACTCACCTTTATGTTATTCCAAACCTGTAAGACTTTCTTTCTTCTGCAGAATACAAAAGAAGATTTGTTTCAATGGTTTATGTTGGTGCTGTATATTTTTATAATTAATATTATAATATTTTAACTAGTTTTGAATGGCCGTCAGAGGAGAAAGATGCCTTTTGCCCACATAATGATGTAGTTACGGCATCTGCCTGCAGGGGCTAACTACCCATGCTAACCAGCCAAACCTTGACCCCCCCTTGCTTAAGACCGTAGCCTGTAACTAATCACATAACCCAACTGCAATCAGCAGAGAGGGAAAAAAATAAAAAGAGAGGAATGAAAATGAAAGACCACTCTCTTGAGAATGGAGAGTAAGTGCTTAATTAATTTTACTTATGGGCTGCTACTAGAAATGTGTTTTATCGATCAACTACTGTACATTTGCTTGTAGCCCTACCTAATGTAATGGCCTGGAATAACTCCAGAAAGGCATTGTGGCAATTTATAGAAGGACATTTGAAGATTTGGATGTCAGAAACTTCAAACTGATACAATGTTTGTATGGCAACAGTGTCCAGATCTACTGGGGTTTAAAGCAAAGGCAAAAGAATGTGAAATGCTGGGAAGTTTAAAATTGGATTTTCTAAATCACTAATGATGCTCTTTCCAGCACTCTCGTGTTTTCCAGCCCTGAATAAAGAGAGTCTGTCCATGCCATTCACTATAAGGAGAAATTTAGAAGTTGCAGTGAGCTGCAGTCTTTGATGTATCTGAACTTAAATATGGGTGCCTTTGAGAGCCCAGACTTTGGCCGAAGGAGCGAGACACACCGGGGATGGGTGGATGTCGGATCAGTCGTTCTGCCCCACATTGAGCCACAGAGCTGCAATTGATTGACATGCTCATAGCCAGCAGGCTGCAGATCTAAATGGAGCTTTTAATTAACTAAATGGAGCCAAAGCAGCTGGATGCCAAACACTCCTCAGCATAGAGAATGAGCAGGGCACACACTAATGTCAAATACTAATGCTAGCAGCACACCGGGGCTGGCTGAGGGGAAACGGACTGGGGGGAGTTAGACATTTGATGTTCTACCTCCGTCTGCCTCACTCCGCAGTCTAACTGTCACTGTCATGCTGGTCTCGTCACTATCTTAGACCCCTGTCACTCACTCCGTCCCCTTGCGCAGAGCTTTTCCCCTTTTTCTTCTTTTTTTTCTTTTCTAAAAGATATCAGCCTCTTTCTCCACCACACTCTCTCTCCCCACTTGCTCTCATTCCTGTCCACTCATCCGTTCTGTCAGAGGTTAATTGGTTTGGAAATGATTCTATTCATTCTGGACCGTAATGCTGTTATCCTGAGAAAGAAGAAATACGCCACACACGCACTTAAGCCTAATTTAAAAGAAAGGATGGGTGGGGGGTGGAGGAGAGAAAGAAATCCAATTTAATCTATTTTTTTTTTAAATATATTTTAGCCCTGGCCTGTGCTCACAAGTGTTTTATTTAACTTATGGCAGAATTTCATTACCTTGAAAGCTTTCCCCCCCCTCTTTTGAGAGGATAGACGGTCCTAATGTCTTTCTTGTAACCTCAAGGTCGGCGTGTTTGGATTGGCGTCCCTGTGATTAATGCACTGTAGGGTGCGCAGGCACATACCGGTATGCGCTTGCCGCAGATGAAAGTGCCCCTGTCACTGCCCTTGTTGTGAATCAAGAAAGACATTCATATTCAAATTCAGACACCCACAGGGCTGTTCATGTCTCCCAGGTGTAGCGACACCTCTTCCCTGGGCGCAACTCTATCTGGCTTCTTTCCCTGTCTGTCTCCCAAATGGCTGCTCTGTAACTTTCTGCGACTGATCTGACCTTCTCTCTCCCTGCAGCTGCTCAGATGATGACTGCCTGTCTCACTGACTGCCTCTCCGGCGGTTCCTGTCTTCCTACTGCTCTGCAGTCACCTTACAGCTGTTTTCTCTGTCTACAGTCTCTCTGATTGTCTTTTTCTCTCTGTAACTGCCTTGGCGGTCTCTGTCCTCACATGCACCCTCTACTCGCTGTTCCATCTCAAACTGAACTAAAAATACTGTACTGTTGGTCTGCCAGTCTGACAGTTTCTATCTTTTTTCCATCCATCCATCCGTCCGTCGATCCGCCTGTTTGTTTGTCGGCCTATCTACCTGCCGGTCTGCGTTCATTCAGCCATCCATTTCCTCTCTGTCTGCATCATCCATCTGTCTATCTGCCTGCCTGTATATCTGTACCTGCATGTCTCCATCTATCCATCCATTCATCCATTCAACTGCCTGCCTGTCTCTATTCCCCCATCTGTTGTTCTGTCCATCCATCCATCCGTCCGTCCGTCCATCCATCCATCCATCCATCCATCCATCCATCCATCCATCCATCCATCCATCCATCCATCCATCCATCCATCCATCTGCCTGTCTATCTGCTGAAGTATCCACCCATCCATCCAGTGTAAACCCTTATGGACTATATTGGATGCTACTGTATGTACCACATCATTTTGTGATTATAGATAAATTTTTGTTTTGTTTTTGTTCTGTGAATTTATTTATGAAGATAACTAAAGCTACGGTAACACCACATGCTGAATGAAAAAGTGAAATATCATTTTATCTCTCCAGGCTTAGTAGGTCCCTCTCCCGCATGACATTAATTTCTGATGGCAGTGTGAGGAGGTAGGTTGTAGCCTCACCACTATCTCTTTCTTTCTTTCTTTCTTTCTTTCTTTCTTTCTTTCTTTCTTTCTTTCTTTCTTTCTTTCTTTCTTTCTTTCTTTCTTTCTTTCTTTCTTTCTTTCTTTCTTTCTTTCTTTCTTTCTTTCTTTCTTTCTTTCTTTCTTTCTGTGACTCAAATGACATTTTAAGGTACATGAGATTAGGCACAGTCACCTATTTCTGGTGCTCTGGGGTGTTCTGAGAACCCCCAGATATTCGCAGAACAGTGACTGATCTTCAGTCAGTTTAGCTATTGTTTGTGTGATGTGATTGTATGGTTGGTTCAGACTGAGAAACCTGAAAAATGCTGAAACCTGAAAAATGGCATACGGAATACACAGAGGTGGAAGGCGTTGAGGCATGCCCGATTCTGATGTTTTGACAAGATGCCTTTATTGTGTGTGTTGAAACATTCTTCAAAATATCTTCTTTTGTGTTTTGCAGAAGACCGCAGGTGTGGCTAAGTAAATGATGACAGAATTGTAATTTTTGGGTTAACAATCCTTTTAAATAACAATTGTGAGTGTGTGTGACTTGTAACCTACAGTATTTAAAATTAGAAATAAGCATTGTAGTCCATTACTATGTGCTTGATCATGATTACAGCTCATTTGAATTTGTTCTAGATGATTAGAAGCACAGGGATCAACATGAACCTTCAACCTTTTGCTTTCCAGCTCAGATCTGTCCACTGCACCACCCTACCCATGATTACCTACATTAGCAGCTGTATAGATCTGTCTCATCCTGAGTGGATGCCACTGAATTTGTGTCTAGGTCACATTGTAAAGCTCATTAGCGAATTTGTCACACTTTCCTCCATTATGGGGTCTGACTGCCTTTGTGTCCTGATGGATGTGGCTTTGAGTCACTACATCAGAACTGATGATCCTGCCCCTGAGTCCTTATCTCCCCACCTAACACACACAAAGATGCAGGATAGAGGAGAAATAGAGATGAATATAGAGAGGGGATGGAGGAGAGAGAGGGGAGGAGTTGCTGACTGCGTTCGTCTTTCTTTTCCTTTCTTTTCTGATAATGCGAGAGTGATGGAGGAGACAGCGAGCTATGTTGTCAAAGTGTCACCTTGCTTTGTTCTCGCCGTGCATAAAAGGCAGAACGACTGGGTAGGCCAGAGAATGACGTGACATCCTGCCGGCTATATCAAACACCTCCTTTCACACCAACTGCTCTCAACAAACGGACAGCTACTGTCAGTCTGTGTCACAGAAAAAAAGGGCAAAACAAAAGGAAAGCAAGGTTGAGGGAAAAACAGAGGGAGAGACGCGAATGGTGGTTTGTAAGCCCGCAAGAGTGGGGCAGAGGAGGTAGTGCTTTATTAAAACGCTGAATTATTTATGAGGGGCCAAGGTGACAACCACATCTCTGACCCCAATATGGCTGAGAACTGACCCAGCACTGTGACTAAATCTTATTACAGCCCCAGAGCACCTCTGACTACGGCCAGCGTATGTGAGTTTGTATTGCGATGTGTGGCTGTACAGTAAGTGTTTGTTTTGTGTCTCATAATGTAGGGGTGTGTGTGTTTTGTTGTCACTAGCATGAGGCAGAGAAGTAGCCAGGTTCCTAAAAGTGCTGAGCTGTTGTATTTGTCTCCTCCCTTAAATTCCACATATCAGCATATTTTTCTCTTTGTCACAGAGGTCCTCTGAGACACAGACCCCCCCCCCCCACACACACACACACACTGTTTACTTTTGCGTGTGTGTGTAAGACCCCCTTAAACTGGCATGTGTGAGAGATACAGACCCCCCACAGACCTGTTCACAGGAGGTTTGAACAGTCTCTGTGTGGGTTTCCATTATCTCTGCACCAAGTACCAAGCTCTGTTCCAAAGCCTAGTGAAATGCCTTGTTGGCTACCTACAGTAGGCAGCATCATAACTGATATGGAAACTCATTAGTGACTGATATGAAATCCTCTACATGGGCAGGAAATCAGAAAAAAATGACTCGCAGTTGATTTAATAGATTTTGCCGTTAACTAGCATGTTGCTTTTAAATTCATTAATTTTTCATTACATTGAAATTTTGTGTTGATGCTAGCATTTCTCTGTCTTGGATTTCTTTCACTAGCTATGCTTCCATCCAAAGTTGAGAATTTAACATTTGCGCAAAATTGGAAAATCGCATAAAACATAAAGCAGCGTTTCCATCCAATGTGTTCAAATTGGCTCAGAATATCTGTAATAAAAACGGAAGTCGCTGTAATCGGGGAAGAAACTGTGACTTTTTTCCCCTATATCATAAATGACTTGCATCTCAGAGCGCACAGGCAGAACACAATAAACGCTGTCATGTTATCTTGCGTTCGGATGCCTGGTGCCTGGTTAGGGAGTGCAATCATGCGAGACACTTCTGGGAGGTCATCATACCAAGTCATTCTGATGATAGACTTTGGCTCAGGCATTTCAGAATGACCAAAACAGCAGTTGAGATGTTGTGCAATGAAAAAGGTCTGCTGGTTAGTCCAGTTATCCAATCACAACCACTGTTGAGACAAAATCACACAAGTTCTTTTTTGTGCATCGAGGGATTTATTCAGTAAATGTGTTTCCATCGTAGTTTATGCGCATGTCTTCTTATCGGATAAAAAAATGTATCCACCTTAATTGAGTGCATTTTTAGAACTTATGCATGTCTTGGCGCTTCACAAAATGCGCATAAAAATAGGTGGATGAAAACACTGAGCATAAAACATAAATTGAATAAATGATAATAAATAAAAAATGTAAAAATATACATTTACTCTCATTTCCTGCAATGCTGCAGTGAACACCTGTACCTTCCGTTCATGTTGCTTGTTAGGCAAATTACTTATTTCAGATATCTGATGTCTCTCTGCAAAGACACCGGGCTTTAGATTGTTTTGTTGAAAAATCACTTTTTGTGATTTTGTGAACATACAGCTATTGTGAACCATCTGTGAAGCGAAATGCTAGATTGATCCTTAAGAAATGACCTTTTTTTGATGACTGCACATCCTTGATGCTTTTTCTGACGACTTCAATTCATCAGCACTACAAATGTTTTCCACCGGCTCGCTGTCACGGTCGCGTTCAAGGGGGCCTTGTGGTATCCGACAACCCGCAAGGCTTTACACGTACCGTAGTTAAGCTTCATTATTAACCATTCTGCACTCCACGTTTTCAACTATTTATTTGAATCTACAAGCTCTTGCTGTGAACTCTCAGCATTTTTTAGCCAGACTTTTTTAGTTCAGCATTTTTTAGTTCCGTGTATATATGTAAAATTGTGTCTCTTTGTGAAGCAAGCACTTTGATGTTGCATCCGAGACTTTGAAGTGCTCGAACACATCCGTTGGTCATCCTCGATTTCTTCATCTTTGATCAGGTCCTTTAGAGCAGGGGTGACTAGTTAAAGAGCAGTTACTTGATGTCACACCATGATTCGGTTTACTTTTCTGATGCGCAAGGGCTTCAGAGCCCAGACAAAATCATTTTTCACTCTCTCTGGTCTCTGATGGGATGACAGGAAACCCTGGAGCTCGAATTTGTTGGAGGAAAATTAGAAGCAAAGTATTCATTCAGTCCTCAGAGCCGGCCCGCCCTCTCCCCCGCTTGGAGAAATGGCCTCCATTTTCCACAGTCTTAATGACCTTTCATAATGGCTCTTTGTCAGGGCTTTTATTTATGACAAAATTCAATGCAATCTGTCAGTCTGGGAGGTGATGGCGTTTATAAGAAATGGGCACACTAAGGGAGACTCCATTATGAGAAACATTGTAGTATTGCTTTCCATCTCGAAATAATAACAATAAAAACAACCTATGAGTAAATTTGAGCTTTAATGAAATTAAGCTGGAGCCAAATGGTGCATTTTAGAGAGAATCAAAGTAGGATGGAATTGAGTAGGGCTGTATAAAGATGTTTATTGGAAGTGTTGGGCACTCAGAGCTGCATTTGATTGGTCGGTAGAGGATTGAGTGTGTTTACCATCTTATAGTCTACTCCTCTGTCTCAATGAACGTCAGTGCCATAGTCCAGCATCTCCTGTGCCACCTCTGAGTCACAAGCAGCCCCTTTCATCTTCCTGTCTGAGCACTTTAATAACCGTAATGGCTTTCACAATAAATGACCCTTGGCCCAGACAAGAGTACGCATTGCAGGGTTTGAGTCTCACGTGAGGACGCTTGTTGTTACCCATCCTCCCCCCAAAGGCTGGGGTCTGCGGCAGCTCCAGTGCTCAAGCAACGCTAAATCACTTCCTAAGTGGACAGAAATGTTCTGGTCCTGAGCCATGGTGGTTCCGCCATTCTGCTTAGCATCTTTTTCCCATTCCCTTCCCTGACAGTTAGAGGTGAGATGAAGTGCTGTATTATTTTGAGTCTAAATGAAGATAGGTTGACCCTTCTCACGCCTGACTCTGACAGCCTGTCCACCTGACGGTCATGTCTTTCGTCGCCTCCTCATGTTTCCATGCAGATGTGATTTTATTAAAGGCACTGGGGCTGAGGACGTGGCTCAGCTCATTTACCATCAGAGGGCATGACGAGGACAAATGCAAATTGAAGTAATAAAGAAAAGGTGGAAAGCGTCCCACAAATAGACTGAACATATCAGCTTCAGTCAAATCAATTACAGCTCCTAATAAATTTTGTACTGATTTCTGACGGTGTGCGCTGCTATACGTTGAGATGTTTTTATTTGTTGCTAGCAGTTAGGGCTTATGCACTTGAACACGAGGCTGTTTTTCTCAACAGAACCTTGAAATTATGAGAACAATTATGTTTGATTAATGTGAGAGCTGGCACATCCACATGAAATTCTGTCATTATTTACTCACCTTTGTGTGTAGTGTAATATTTATGTAGTATATTTTTATTTCAGCACCATATCAGTTATTGGCTGATTTTTCATATTTTTAGATGTTTTAATCTAAGAATTTTTTTTGTTGTTGTAGTATGGAAAAGAACTGCATAAATATTCTTCCTGTGTGTTCCATAAATATCTCCATATGTGTTTGGAACAACAACAGTTTAACATTTTGGATGAGCTATTCCTTAAAAAGTCAATAAAAAATCCATTCCTTAAATTCAAAATGATTTTGTGTTTTTCCTGTATTTAATCGTTGTAATGTGATAATATAAGTAATCTGATAAGATCAGTGATTTGTGATTTTTTTTTTTCCTTCTTTTTCTTCTTGATCGCAAGGACACATACACCCCGTGTCTTTGTGTGTGTGTGTGTGTGTGTGTGTGTGTGTGTGTGTGTGTGTGTGTGTGTGTGTGTGTGTGCATGCTCAATGATTGCTGTTTATTCTCCTAATACAAGAGAGGTTAAAATAAACTAAATGCTATGCTGGGTACTGCCAGATATGCTTGAGGTCAAATTTTCGAGCTTTGTAAATGAATTCCTGCATTAGTTCTATGATATTGCAGTTCTTTTATCAGAGGTGAGAGAGATGTTGAATGAGTGATCGAGAGATAGAGGAAAATAGCACAAGTGAGCTTTTTAGTCCATTCAGGGAGGAAAAGTGCTCCATTCACAGCATTTAATGTGCTCACATTCCTTTACACTTCCTCCACAATCCCTTTCTCCTCAAGAGCCGCGCAGGTGTCTGGAGCAGACACACACAGGAGCCTTTTCTTCCTCCTCCTCATTTATATTCTGATTAAGAGCAAAATGACACATCAGTGGAGTTTTTTTCTTCAGCGCATGGTTCCTCTTCACTGCATTGCCCCTCTAGTCCGGGTCTGGCTGTGTAAAGAGCTCAGCTGCAGTTAGATGCGGTCTAGAGGAAATGCATTTGTTCAATGATCTGAGCTTTGTGTGTGTTATTGCCCCTGAAATTGATTGATTCTGGCACATTTTTGTATATGCATACACATTAAATTAAAATATATAGTTCACTACTGTTCAAAAGATTTTGAATGTTTTTTAAAGAAGTCTCTTATGCTCACCGAGGCTGCATATATTTTATCTAAATGCATGAAGGGACCATTCTAGATACAGTACCTGTCAAAAGTTTGGAAACATTAAAATGTTTGAATGTTTTTGAAAGATGTGCTCACAAAGGCTGCAATCAAAACTACAGTTAAAACAGTAATATTATGAAATATTATTACAAATGAAAAGAAGTGTTTTCTTTTTTAATGTATTTTTAAAATGTAATTTCTTCCTGTGATGTCAAAGCTTTATTTTCAGCATAATTACTCCTGTCTTCAGTGTCACATGATCCTTCAGTAATCATTCTAATTTGCTGCTCAAGAAACATTAATTATTATTATTAGGAAAGGAAATGTGTGTGGAAACTTTGATGAATCGAAAGTCCAATGAACATAATTTATTTGCATTTATTAAATTTATTTATTACATTGATTAAAGCATTTATTAAATTGACATCTTTTTGTACCATTATAAATGTCTTGCTGTCACATTTGACGAATTGAATGCATCCTTGAAGAATAAAAGTATAAAATACTCTCTTTTTTTAATCTTTCCACAAATGTTTGAATGGTATCATTGTTTCCACAAAATGTTAAGCAGCAAAAACTGTTTTCAGCATTGATAATAATAATAATGATAAATGTTTCTTGAGAACCAAATCAGCATATTAGAATGATTTCTGAAGGATCATGTGACACTGAAGACTTGAGAAATGCTGGAAATTCAGCTTTGTCATCATAGGAATACATAGGAATTACATTTTTATATTTATTAAAATAGAAAACAATGATTTTAAATTGTAATAATATTTTACAATATTTCTGTTTTTACTGTATTTTTGATTAAATAATTGTAGCATGGTGAGCATAAGAGACTTCTTTCAAAAACATGAAAAACTTCAAAAAAATGTATAGGTACTGGATGGAGGATGTAATAGGTAACTAGATAAGCTATGACAGTGAATAAGAATCGAGAATGTTTTTCTGGACCTTTTAGAAACTTTGGATTTTATTTTTGTTTAAAAACATATAGCCTAAGACAGTCTGAATCCGCATCTACAGTACTGTCTGCTTTAAGGAAGTTTGTTTCTGTGATTTATCAGCTATGCTGGCAGAGATTTCAGCATCCAACATTCTGTCCAAAGGTGAGAGGTTTCTGCTGAGTTTGGTTTTCTCTTCTCTCTCACTCAGTCTCTTTACATTCTCGGCTTCTCTCTCTTGGCTGGAGAGCTCAGCCAGATCCTGCGTCCCGTGTAGGTGTGTGGGTGTTTGGTCTCCAGAGGGGCCTGACAGCATCCCTGCCTGCTGTGTTATAACCCCGCACTGAGGCCGACCCCCTGACGACATGGATCGATACAGCACAGCAATGAAGTGGCCCATCGATTAAGCCCATGACAGGGCATTTAAAGGTTTAATCTGGCTAACGAGGATAACCTTTCCCTCAGAGGCAGCAGCCTGCATGAGAGGAATGTACTTAAGGAAATCAGGAAGCCCAGAGCTGGATTAGATGACCTTTAGCGCTTTCAGACATACAGTATTTCTGGATGAATACATCCAAAAATTTACTTTTTGCAAAACCTTCCAATTTTGGACCCTGTATCCAGGTGGTTTATTAACCCTTGGAGCGAGTTCCCCTATATGCAGACTGTTACATTATTGGTGTCTTTATTGCTGTTCTTATTGATATTGTTGTCTGTCTGGATGCTTTGGACAGTTTAAAGGCACAATATGTACGATTTTTGGATTAAAATATCCAAAAACCACTAGAACAATGTCATATATTTTGTTTACTTGTGTACTTACATTATCTCAAATGTTTCTAAGAATGTTTAAATCCAGAGAAATAAGCAATTTTAACCAGGACACGGGCCGTGTCCATGCGTCATACCCGTGTTACCCTCGATTAACGGTTTTATTCTGTAGAAACCATGAAAACACCAAAGATGCTTTAATATATTATGTGTTTTATTAGACAGGTGCGCAACTGTTTGGATAACTTTATTGACAGAAAAATAATCATTGTTATATACACTCACCTAAAGGATTATTAGGAACACCTGTTCAATTTCTCATTAATGCAATTATCTAATCAACCAATCACATGGCAGTTGCTTCATTGCATTTAGGGGTGTGGTCCTGGTCAAGACAATCTCCTGAGCTCCAAACTAAATGTCAGAATGGGAAATAAAGGTGATTTAAGCAATTTTGAGTGAGGCATGGTTGTTGGTGCCAGACGGGCCGGTCTGAGTATTTCACAATCTGCTCAGTTACTGGGATTTTCACGCACAACCATTTCTAGGGTTTACAAAGAATGGTGTGAAAAGGGATTTTCCCTTTTCCCATTTTCCTGTGGGCGAAAATGCCTTGTTGATGCTAGAGGTCAGAGGAGAATGGGCCGACTGATTCAAGCTGATAGAAGAGCAACTTTGACTGAAATAACCACTCGTTACAACCGAGGTATGCAGCAAAGCATTTGTGAAGCCACAACACGCACAACCTTGAGGCGAATGGGCTACAACAGCAGAAGACCCCACCGGGTACCACTCATCTCCACTACAAATAGGAAAAAGAGGCTACAATTTGCACGAGCTCAACAAAATTGGACAGTTGAAGACTGGAAAAATGTTGCCTGGTCTGATGAGTCTCGATTTCTGTTGAGACATTCAGATGGTAGAGTCAGAATTTGGCGTAAACAGAATGAGAACATGGATCCATCATGCCTTGTTACCACTGTGTAGGCTGGTGGTGGTGGTGTAATGGTGTGGGGGATGTTTTCTTGGCACACTTTAGGCCCCTTACTGCCAACTGGGCATCGTTTAAATGCCACGGCCTACCTGAGCATTGTTTCTGACCATGTCCATCCCTTCATGACCACCATGTACCCATCCTCTGATGGCTACTTCCAGCAGGATAATGCACCATGTCACAAAGCTGGAATCATTTCAAATTGGTTTCTTGAACATGACAATGAGTTCACTGTACTAAAATGGCCCCCACAGTCACCAGATCTCAACCCAATAGAACATCTTTGGGATGTGGTGGAACGGGAGCTTCGTGCCCTGGATGTGCATCCCACAAATCTCCATCAACTGCAAGATGCTATCCTATCAATATGTGCCAACATTTCTAAAGAATGCTTTCAGCACCTTGTTGAATCAATGCCACGTAGAATTAAGGCAGTTCTGAAGGCGAAAGGGGGTCAAACACAGTATTAGTATGGTGTTCCTAATAATCCTTTAGGTGAGTGTAGCTAAACACAGTCTTATTGTTTAAATCTCGTTTTCTTGATTTACTGCGAGTACCATGTTTTACCATACCTAATATCAATCTAGCTCACTGCAGTGTGTAACAAGTGTCTAGTAGCCACATAGTGGTGAACGCACAGAGTAGCATTATAATATAACTTTCAACACACGCACACAACACACGTCTGCGGCATAATAAAAGCTCGACTGCTCTATCATTATGAAATCACGGAGTCATCAAGCTACGCCTTTTTTTTTTGAATAAGCGACCTCTAGTGACGAAAAATTACATGGTGTGCCTTTAACACACCCTGGTGAGATAATCATTTCTGCATTTGTCATGCACACGTCTGAGTGTAAAGAGTCATGACTTCAACAATGCTTCATAAAATATTCATGTGTGCAGCTCCTTTAGATGTGAGTGTACTGTAAACTGCAAGCTGTGAGTCTGCTCATAAGCTGCGTTTGTTATTGCTGAGGACGTTTTTAATTTCATGCTTTTGGGCTGTCAGCCCTATTTCATACTGAAAAGCTTTGTAAACTAAACTTCACCCCTCTCCACACAGCGTCAAGGCTCCACAAATGGCTGTAATATTTTCTGCCACTTTTAAGTCCTTAAACGACAGTTAGTACTAATGCAAACGTGCAAACTACTGTCGCTGGATCTCTGAATGCAGTTAGAGGCATCACAAACGCACATGCATCACATTGACCGCTGAACATGGATGGCTCTCTGGCTATGTCACTGGATGTTGTGAGATTGAGAGAGAAAGACAGAGATGGGAGGAAATTATGCAATGATTATGCAAAGCTGTCATTATAGCAAGTTTTGCAAGCCAAATTAGAGTTGTTGTGGCATTTGACTATACAAAACTCCCTGCCACAATATTGTAGATGGTTTTCAAGGTGTTACAATGCAGTTGCTAAGGTGTATTGTGTGGTTTTTAGCTTTTGCTAAGCAGTTGCTAGGGTTTTTTAGGTAGTTTCATATTGGCTTAAATCCCATATGCCTTGATATGCATTGGGTTCCTCTTTCAATGTACTTTACATGTTTTCTGACATGTTACAAAAGATTTATATTTCAAATAAATGCTGTTCTTTTGAACTTTCTATTCATCCAACAAACCTGGAAGAATGTATCACAGTTTCCACATAAATACTAAGAACTGATAATCATAAGAAATTTTCCAAATCTAATCAGCATGTTAAAATGATTTCTGAAGGATCATGTGACACGACTGGAGCAATAGCTGCTGAACATTCAGCTTTCAGCTACAGGAGTAAATTACATTTTTATAAAAATGTAAATATATTAGTTATACAGTTATTTTAAATTGTAATAATATTTAATTATATTACTGTTTTACTGCATTTTTGATCTAATAAATACAGCCTTGGCGAGAATGAGACTTCCTTCAAAAACATTTAAAAATCATACCAACCTCAAACTTTTGAAGTTTGAACTTTGCAGTGTACATGTACACATTCTCACTGTGAAACAAAACAGAACCGATTACATGTGCAAGATCAGTTTAACAAGTATGTGTGTGAGACAGAAGGCAATATAATGAAAACACAGGGTTTGAATCTCAAGGGTACAAACCACTCTCTGTCCTCAAACAGCCTCTTAGAACATGAAACGCCTCATATCTGCTGGAGGGGTGAAAGAGTCAAACTCTCCTGTGAAATGAGGTGTGGGCATTTATACACACACACACACACACACACACACACACACACACACACACACACACACACACACACACACACACACACACACACACACACACACACACACACACACACACACACACCATCATCAGCAGACGTAATAACTTTAAATGTGTATGACTCCCTGTGAGCAATATAGCAGTACCATTACAAATCAGTACAAAGAGAACTCTCTGTATGTCTTAGAGAGAGAGAGAGAGAGAGAGAGAGAGAGAGAGAGAGAGAGAGAGAGAGAGAGAGAGGGAGAGAGGGTGTGCAAGAAAATGAAGATGATGAGGACGCTGTAGGAGAGGAGTTTGTGAGTACATTAAGGTTTCAGAGCCAGCCCAGCATGTATGGCCTCAGGCTACCTGCTAATACTTTCATGTGAGAGCTGTACATGAGAGAAGATGAGCTTCACCTGGAGTGAGATGCAAACTTAAGAGTCCTTCCTCTTACTTCCTATAGAAATACAGATTTTTGACTGCTGATCTGGGTCTTCCCTTCAAACAAAGTTTTTTTTTTTTTTTTTTTTTTTGTCTGTCCATGTGCTAAAGTGCTATCTGCATTGCCTCTCCAACCACTGGACTGGAGAACTGCCTGCCACAGCATGCCTCCTAGCCAAGGCCCTTAGGAGTGTGTCACTGAAAAAAGACTACAAATTCCCAAGCCACAACAGTTGCCCTGTTCCAAAATGTAGTGAGTTGACATAGTCAGCATTTTATGCTGAGTTCACACTGAACGATTTTAGGCCCGATTTTCGCTCGTTGACAGGTTTTGGGAGATCGCCGACAAATGCCCGAAATCATAGGCAAATCGGTGCTCGTTCACACGAGTGCCAATCACCGTTAAAAACATATGTTCTGCATATGAATGTGAGTTGTATGAATGAAGTTTGGACATCCGCCATATTGTCACTGTCATGTGACCTACTACAGCGTCAGTTGTCTCGCTTAACTGATTTCAGTCTCCTACTGTTTTTTGAATACTACATATTCCGACATACTACTTTGTTGGCGTACTGTTTTTCACATACTAGGCTATATAGGGAAGTATTCTGTTCCACAGAAGAAAAAAAGCCATAGCCTACATGTTTAGAATTGCATGAGGGTGAGTAAATGATGATACCATTTTTGTTTTTGGGTGAACTATCCCTTTAAGGTTACTGTACTTGTAGTTATAGCTTTAGTTATAACACAATAGAAGTCTGCAGTATGTGTGTGCAGTGCGCAGGCGCATGTTTTTATGTGCGTCCTATGCTCTGGATTGAACAGGCTCAGATTTACGAGGATACAAAAGCATTTAGATCGTAATGTCTTCCCGTCAAGTTGTTTTTACGACTCTGCTGCCGTCAGCTGTGTGGTTTTAGCTTGTTTACAGCTGATAGTGGACTAATCATGACCAAATCATCAAAGCTTGCCTGACCATGCAGCTTATCAAAACCACCATTTTATGGTTGAAGACACAGGAATTACTCCCTGTTGTGTGTTTTTGCGCACCGGCATTTTAGCACGCGTGTGATGTAGGCAATGTTGCTTAGTTATTGCTCTTTCTTGGCAGTACTGCATGTGGCATCTCAAACTGTGCGTTTATCCTTCACATTCTCTCTATTTGCATAAACTTACTAATCATTTCACACATCCATCGCTGTTGTTTTATTCGTGTTGAAGCCGTTGTCTCCCAGATGTCTCTGACATTCTCTCAGCGTTCGGAATTGTTTGCACTTTTAAGTCATAGTTTTTCCCTACCAGCACTCTGGAAACAAATCTTTGATAATAATGAATCAAGGTTGTGGCAGCCATTAGTAAACTGGCAGTGTGGAATGGTAGTCTTTTACAATCAAAGCTATCTGTGGATCACTGCAGCATACACATACAGTGATTTTATGAGGAATGATCTTCACATCTTGAGCTATTTGGATTCATCACGGCTCGTTCATGTGTGTTCAGTGTTCCCTGTCCCCCTGTCAGAGAATAAACCAACAATAAGAAGTAATAAATGAATGCATGTATAGCATGTCTGACTTGTAATATAGTTCTCTTTGTATGGGCCACAGCCTTCATTTTTTTAATTGAGCTGCTGATACATCAGAAATGTAAATGCTTGCTCGTAAGAATGATAAGGTAACTATAACAATAACTAAGTTTTAACAATCGTTCTAATTGTGTGAGAATTGGGAGGTCCACATCACAACTGTAATGATAACGACACAGAGGAACAATATCATTGGAATCACTTTCAGAGCATTTTTTTCCAACTGATAATAACAATAAAAACAGCCAAATTGACAGCCAATCAGAATCCCCTTGAACATTTAAAGTGGCAGATGACAACTGCAATATACGCTTAGAATAAATTGAACTTTATCGTCCATTGGTTTGGACGCTAATATAATTATCATTATAGTTATCGTTCTTGATGTGAACAGGCCTTAAGAGTCTAATTAATTAATTCAATTAATTCTACACTGTAAAAAAAAATTACATCCCCAAGTCAAAAATTTCAAGTGACCGATAACATCTAAATTTTTCAATTAGTCTGACGTATTATTTCTCATTGAGCCAATGTTAACAGACTATTGCAACAAGAATTTCACTTGGGCCAGTTGAAAAATTTAGATGTTATCGGTCACTTGAAATTTTTGATTTGGGAGGGTTAGAAATTTTTTACAGTCAGATCTGCATTGTGCTTTTGCTTTTGAAAGGGGGTGTGTCTTAAAATTTGAAAGTCAAAAATGTATTGGTTGTTCCCATTAGTGAAAACATTAAGAAAAACAAGTAAAGATTGAGAAAAGTAATTGTCAAATTCTTTTTTTGAATTGATTGAAAAAAATATTTATTAATTTATTGTATATGCTCATTTAAATATAATATTATAATTATTTGTATGGAATATTGTAGTATTTATTAATAATGATTTATCTGTGCACATATTTTTTTAATTCATGTGCCCCCTCGTAATCTTCAGTCAGATCAAATCATAATCATTGAAATATCTGAGTTTTCAGCTCAGCTGATCAATATAAGTTAGTCAAACGGATTGCTTTTGCTTTAAATGCATAAATATTCCGGACAGCCATAACAACCATACTGTCTCCAACTTGAATTTTAATCAGTATTAAAACAATGATGTCATTCTTTTGTAAGGGGGTGATATGTAAGGGATAATGTAGAGGAAGCGGAGGGGTCTTGAATCAGCCTGAAGGGGTTGTATTCGTTATAACAACCGCCTCGCTCTACATTATCCCGCTTATTACATGGCTACCTACCAAATAAATCAATAATTTGACACAAAATATTGATTTAAAAAGGAGTTTATTGATTTAAAAACGATTGTATTGCTTCCGCTAAAGCAAATAGTCCGTTCCGTCCCTACGGTTAGAATCCTGCGTCCATAGCAATGCTCTGTTTTTCATGGCAACGTTGTGTTATACTTAGCAGCGGTCTGTTACCAAGAAATAACAGACCGTATTCTACATTAGAATTCAACCAAGCCATGTAATAATGTATTATAATTCATTATTATTTTCTAGTCTTTCCCAATGTAAATACTGACTGGTGACATATGTTTCTTATACCAAATGATGATGAGTAGATGATATATGCTCTTTTACACATCTGATATATGACAGTACAGTATATAGACCTGATTCACATCCTATCACCTTGATTCTTTTTGTTGTTTTACGTGTGCCATAAAATGCAATAAATAACTGGGACAAAGATATAGAGAGGGGAAATTATGGAGTAATGATATCATGTGCCGCCGGGTGCCTGTAGGAACAATGAGGGCTTTATGTTGCATGGAAGAAGAGAGCACAGATCTCTAACGGATTCACAGACTGTGAAAAAAAAAGCACAATGTTGCTCTCCATGCTGTCATTTCAGCTTTTATATAGCATTATAAAAATGATACAGTAGCTTTCATAATACAATGTGTGCTATACATTTCTGCAGAATTAGATAGTCTTTGAATCAAGGTTGAGAAACCGTTGTGCTTATGGGATGTATGCGAGCAGCTGAGGTGTGACCTCAGTGCAATACCTCAGCCAGCTGTTCTTACACATTAGCACAAACATCTGTCAGAAAACTTCTCCTCTGATTATGATTTCATTAAAACATTGCAAAAGAGCCTGGAGAGATTAGGAGGAGGGATAGAGACAGACAGACAGACAGAAAGGGAGAGCCTAATAAAGCGGTATTAAGAGCAGCTGAGTGTGCAGATTGAGCCCTGGGCACAGCAGTGGTCACCGTCTGCCCAATCTGGAGTGGTGGAGAGCTGGTCTCTCTGAGGCTCTGCCTGCAGCTGCACTCTCACTCATCTGCTCATTAAAACTGCTACACATAATTGAGGCCTATTTAAAGTGGCCAGACTTAAAGGGTGGTCACACTGATTTGCAGCTGGAAAGCAATAGGAAGTCATTCATTTACAGTGAGATCATCCATCCATCCATCCATCCATCCATCCATCCATCCATCCATCCATCCATCCAAAGAAAATTGTACACACACACACACACACACACACACACACACACACACACACACACACACACACACACACACACACACACACACACACACACACACACACACACACACACACACACACACACACACACACTAATAAGGGTCACTGTGGTGGACAGTTGGGAAACACATTGAGGTCAGACACAATACACACATTACACACACATTCACCTATCTATTGGTCTGTCTGTCTGTCTATCTCTGTGATTAGATAGATAGATAGATAGATAGATAGATAGATAGATAGATAGATAGATAGATAGATAGATAGATAGATAGATAGATAGATAGATAGATAGATAGATAGATAGATAGATATTCTATTAGAGATGTCACAGTTTATCTCTTTGATGTTTACAGATAAAAGTGAGCTAATTATGGAAATAAATGGGGTTATTAATAAAACAGACATGCAGTGCTCTAATGAGCTTGTTTTGTGTATAATTGGTCAGCATCATGCTCAGTTTAATTAGTCTCTGAGCTATTGTTGACTGGAGCAGTTTGTGTTTGAAGTGTTAGCATCACCAATAGCATTTGGGAGGGGAATGGGCGTAGCACTTCCTGCTCCTTTTACTGGATGGTTTAGTCAAAATTACCAGTCAGTTTCCAAGTGTTTAAATTTTAAAGTCTCATAAAGTGGCCGACATAAAGGCCACACAGCATTTTGATTTAATAATGAATGAAGGCAATCAAATCAGCATGTGTAATGGGTTTGGCTAGAGTCTCCGGGCGTTCCTGGTCCGGTACTTATTAAAAACATCCTCACAGGGAGAGAACAGAACTGATAACTCAGTATACCTATTTGCCTCTAAGCATTAAACCAGCCACTGAGGGAATCAAGTCTAGACCTCTTAACGCTCCTCATTGCTAATGCTCAGGGAAAAGCTATTTTTTGTTAAAGAGAGTGTTGCTAATGAACTCAGACCTAATCAGGAATGAAGTGATAATTGCATTTACATTTATACATGGGGCAGTTGCTTGCTTTAGCAACCAAGATGGCAACTAAAAGAGCATATATCTGTTTCAAATCCTAGATGGCAGATGAGGAGAGAAAAATGTTGATTATTAATATTAATATTTAACTCAACACTGTGAAGAGCATTAAAATAGTTTGCCATTATTTACTGGTACTCACTTTTAGCTTAGCATCATGCTAACAACAAACTATTGAAATGAATTATGGGTCAAGTCTCCCGTGCAGAACATTATTTGTGTAGCGTTTGATTATGTAGAGTGTTCCAAATCCATCACATCCTACTTAGTTATAATGGTTATAATGCTGCATATGTAGGCAGCAAGCTTACTAGGATTTGACATTGTTATTTTGTTTGTATGATTTACATTAGCAGTTAGCTCACTATTCAAGTCACGTTAAAAGGAGATAGCTTCTGTGCTGGTGAAATCTCAATGCTTTAAATCTTTTGGTAACCAAGTTTATGTCTCTTTGGTCTCCCTGTCTGTCTCTCTCATATCAAGACTCCTTAGATATGATCAGAGTGCTGTCAGTTGTCCGGATTTGTGCGTCAGCCGACTGACAACTGTGATTACATCTGATTATAATGATGACAGATGGATGTGATGATGACATTTAGTCAGCACTTAATATTTTATACACTCTTTCATGTCTTGCCATCTTTCTTTTTATTTCTTCTGTTTTATGACTATGCCACCTCAGGCAGGGATCAGTTATCCCCCGTCTGTACTGGACACTGATTTAGAGCCCTTAAACCGAGGGATGTACCGTGTTCAGCACGGAGCAGCGTTAAACTTAGAAGTAGATACAGAAAGGTCTAGTTGCTTGTATTAATATGCGGTCACATTTACCATTGCTCAGCGGATTTTGGCGGGTCATTTTAATAGGTATTCATGTGATAGGGGATTTCGCAATAAGGACAAAATATTTCCTCAGATATCACTGTGTTGGCCTACAGAAATCTACTTGGTTTTGAAGTGACATCTTTGCGAGTTGTGCTTCATGCATTATACATCATACACTAATGACAATAGACCCTTTTTCCTGCAAAATTTCGCTAATGTAACTGCACTTTTATGTCAGCTAATACAAGCATACTCTTGATTGATTTCAGAGAAGTTTCAACAATGAAATGAGATAAAGGTAGGCTTTTAGTAAAGTGTTGTTATTGAATATCCCTACGTGCCGGGAATTACTAATAAACCGTGTAAACAAAACATTAGTCATTTAAATAGCCTTCTCTATTATGCTGTTTTTTTTATTATTTATCATTTGACAGAGTGGCAAGCGCATTTATAGAAACAAATATTGGATACGTGACTGAATCCGTCATATAGCATGCTCTGTCACATGCTTCCAGAAAAGGCTTTACTGTGAATACTGTAAACATTTATGCATACAAAGAAGAAGAGAAAATTGCCTCCAATTCAATATGTTCTCCAATTATCATGTGTAATAGGCTGTGAAATCCTCATATCTACGCAGTCGGTTGGAAAGGCAACAGAAATGGCCTGAACACTTAGCCTAGATTCTCTGCCCTCAGTGTGCTAATGACAGACAGCCCTGTCTCCACCGCTCACAGAGAGAATATCAGCCATATTTCATTCAAAGGCCTCACAAGAATCCTCATATTTTCTCATTAACTCACTCCTTTTCCATTTCTGCCAATCTTTCCCTAAGCCCAAAAGTGATTAGCAAAGCCCAAAAGTGAATTCCACTTCCACCTCTCTCTGCACCCTCCTTATTCTCTTTATCTTCCTCCTGACTATAGACAGGATTGGCACTGTTCTAAGTTACTAGAAGAGAAAAAGTTTTTGTTTCGGTTTTACCAATCATTGCTAACCGTGTTTCAGTGAACAATTCAGCTAGAGAAACTCCATTTATGAAGACAGACACAAAGAAGTGACAGGAAATGATGGAGAAAGAGGAGGAGCGGGGCTGAGAAATGTTAAGCCATATTTAAACTCACATGGCCCATATGAGTACTAGTTCAAGAGCTGGATCCTGGCATAGGTAATATTGGCCGTTGCCTAGGGCAGCGGTGTTCCACACTCAGCTCTCAAACATGCACTTCACTTCTCTATCACTCATCCACAGCAGTTTCACGCTCTCCGTTCTGCCTGTCCCTCTCGTTGAAAGTTTTGAATTTACTTGCTTTATTAAAAAGTATATTCCTCTGAGATCTGAACTAAAGACTTTTATTGCTGACACTTTTTATATAAATGACTGTAACTGTTTTTAATTGTATTACTGCATGTTTGAAACTTGAATTCTTATTTTATTCTTTCAAAGTTCATTTAATTTAGAATTTTTGTTTTGTTTTAGGTGTATGTACATAAGCAATTTTTTCTTCTAGGTAGGGGATACACATTAAAAAAGTTTTTTGCATTTTTAAATACAAAAATTGGAGTACGTTTCTACAAAAAAAAAATAAAAATACATTTCAGTATTTCTACTTTAAAATTTCCCATTTAATTCATTGTTATTTGCAGATTGTTTGTAGTTATTTTTATGTATTTTTTATGGCAATTTTTATCAGCGTACCTAATATCTGATTTAGGACACTATATGAGTCAGGACCTTTACTGGCCTGTTCAATAGGTTGGAGCACATGTACTACAATAGACCATAGCTCAGTCAATATCAGTAGCGTAGCCAGGAATCACAATGTGGGTGGGCCCAGAGAAAATCAGGTGGGCACAGCCTAAAATGCATCTGTTATCAAAATAGGCCAACACAACTAACTTACACCTGCTTGAATACACCACAGTTTAATCAGAGCACAAGCATGTAAGTCATCATAAGCAGTGTTAATAAAGAACATAACGATAAGAACAGCATTTTCCACTGCGCGCGGCCAGGCCACACCACACACACACGCGCATCTGACAGATGCGAAACAACATCATCAAATCAGCAGCAGGACAGTAGTGGATAGTGTGTAAAAACCAAAAACAATGCCTAGTCATAGTCTGGCTCAGCGGCCACATAAACCACGTTATATAAACAACATTGACTAGGCAACTACATAAACGTAGATTGGCTTACTTTTGATGACTAGCTTATAACAGGAGACGACGGGGCTGGGGGTCGCACACAGTTTTAAATTCGAACACATTATTCTCTGAGTGTACACACACCGGCGGCGTCTGTCCGCTGCGCCCAGCAACGGCTCAGGACCTTGTTCAAAATCCTGCCGCGCCACAGAGCGCTATTTACATAGTTTTATATTAAATTTACATTTATTTGTCTCAAATCGTAGTTAATGAATCTGACTCCACCCTGGGCTGCAATATACGTTTAGTTTTATATTCATGTACAGAAATCAGCTGCTTGAATGAAAATTGCTGACATTATCGGATTTTCAAGAGTGAGAGTTGTCCTAGACGCGGCGCTGCGCGTCCAGTGTGAGACCCCCTTAAGAGTTGAACACTGCAATGATTTCGTTATAGTCCAACGATTCAGTCAATTCTCCTGAACATCTGCATTATCTTCCTCCTGTGGTGGCCGTGGTCTTTTTGACACAAACTTGTTGCTCTGTTTCATTTTAGTTTATTTAACATAACGTTCCTTAGCTAAACTTCAGTGTCCCTCTGTGAAATGTGCTCGTCGTTGTGAAGGGGGGATGGGCTGTTCGCAATCATCTGAGTCTGACTCCGAAATGCGCTACGCGGGCATTTCGTCATCACCATGACAACCAAACAAGAATCAAGAAACATTAAGATTTATTTTTATAGGTCAAAATTGTTATAATCGCAACATAATTTCCTAGGCTACCTTGTGAGGCCACTGAGTGACTAGATGGGCCTGACTGACAGGTGGGTGGGCCCAGGCCCACCCAGGCCCACCCGTAGCTACGCGAGTGGTCAATATTTACGTGTTTTTTTATATTTCTTTCTTTCTTTCTCTCTCTCTCTCTCTCTCTCTCTCTCTCTGTGTTTGTGTATGTGTGTGTGTGTGTATGCTCTTCCCCCTTCCGAATGCATTTAGTGCCTAAAGAAATGAGAGGAAAAATGTGACTTAGAAACAGAATGAGAAATAAGAATGTCTATGTATCGTGAGTGTGTGTGTGTGTGTGTTGTAGAGAGCCGTGTTGGCTCAAGCTGTTTGCGCCTGCAGCTTTTTCAATAAACCCGTCAGAGACAAACTCGTCTCCGTCTGCTGGCCGCTCACTGAGTTTCCTGACAATACCTGTCAACTCTCTCCTACCTCTCACAGCCTCATGGCTGCAACTCCAGCCTGTCTGCTCTGGAGCGCTGCCGTTACAAGCCATCACCATCCTAGAGCTCTTCAGAGCTGATGTGTGCCGATGGTCTCTCTTGACATTAGCTTAAGTACATGAAGAAGTGTTTTTGTTTGGTGATGGAAAGCTGTGGGTGAATCACACAGAATTACAGTTATCCAGGCCAACGGTACGTTACGCACATTATCACAGGCTTTGGATTTCTTTACCTTAGGTGACTGGAGAAGCAGAAAAGCTTGCCTCTTCAATGTAATACGATTTTCTCGTTCCTATATGTCCTACTGGTTTATTGTTCTGCTCATTTTGCTCAGCGAATATAGCTTTAGTAGTAAGGTAGAGAAACGTTTTATATATTATCACATTACATTACATTATACAGAATGTATGTGTGTTTACATATTATTTTATTATAAAGCAATTCAGGGCTCCAGACTGCGACCAAATGGTCGCATTTTGCGACCAAAATTTGAGAGTGTGCGACTGAATTTTACACCCAGTCGCACATGTGCGACCAGTAATTTATTTTTTAATTTTTTCACGTTAAACGTGGAAGGGGCGCGAATGTGTGGCAGGCCAATGAGTGTGAGAAGAAAAGGGAATGGCCACTGTAACTGGCTAATGTGTGGAGGGGGAGGGTCCTAGAGATAATCGAGCGCGCGTAAACGTCAGTGGGAAGGAAGACTGGCTACGAGAATTCAGCTGGTTGAGGTACTGTAAGGAGATGAACTCCATGAGCTACGAATGTGGCAGTCGCTACCCCAGAACTGCGGGGAAAACGAAATTTGCAGACAGTGCAGGCACTTCGCAGTTTAAACACTCAATCTCAGCCTCAAGCATAGAGTATGCCGTGACATGTTAATAAATAAAAACAAAATGAAAGTGAAAAAAAAACTGCGCTACTCAGCACTCATTCTGCTTCACAGACCGTTTAATAGTTCGAACCAATAATAGACAGAGCTCCTCTCGCCAGTCGCGGGCCGATCGCGATTACGCGAAACAGTTAGGTCGTGGAGATCCCGTGAAGAAATCCATTGAGTTCGCGACAGAATTAATAACATTGCTGCGAGATCAAGTGAGAAACATTCAGATTTGACGCAGAATTCTCTGTTATAAACCATATAAGATCAAACAGCGCTGACGTGGAAACCAGGAGAAACATGTGCAATGAGCGAACAAGTTATAGAAGGCTTGGTCCACAGATCAGCAACATTCACCTTGGATTTAATGTAGTAACAACTGTAACTATGGTATACTGTGGTTATAACAGTAGCCTACACATATTTTTCCAGCACTTCAAAACTATATTATCATATTTAAATGTTATTTTTTAATGTGTTGACCAAAACATTTTTTGTTCTTCCTTTAAAGATTGTACCTATTTATAAAACTAAAAGTTTCAAGAAGTAGGAAAACTCACACTTATTTTAAAAAAAAAAAAGAAAAAGATTAAATTACTATTGTAAACATAGCTGCAGAGGACGCTTACTGGCTATTTTCACTCCATAATATCTATTTTGTCACTCATTTTGCTTTTGAATTAATATTAAGACATTATGAATGATAATAATTAAAGTTAACTTTATCTATACACCTCAAATTAAGCTCAGTGCTTTGTCATCCCACAGTGCTACCAAATACGTTCTGTAGAACTTAGTGCCGCTGCCCTCAAATGTTAGTCTGGAGCCCTGTGAACTTAAAATAAAACTGCACATTGTAATTTCTGTACGTTAAGGCTATTTATTATCAAAGCATTTGTCAGTAATAGTTATTTTGGGGGGAAATGTGAATAATTGCATTGCAAGGTGATTTAAGGTGTGCCCCTAAATTTTCTGCTTGCGCTCCTAAAATTTTAAGTCAGGGGCTACAGCGCTCCTAATAAAAAAAGTTAGTCTGGAGCCCTGCAATTTAAATGAAAATCATTACTCAAGGTAATAATTAACCATTATTATTATTATTACGAGGAGGCAATCATCATGCATTAAAATCATTTAATGCACAGCTAACCTTGGATTATCCATTACATATAGCATATGTAAACAGTACTGACAATGTGACTGACACAGCTCTTCCATATGCCCTGCATTTCAGCAGGTGATTTCATCACAACCATCTCAGAAAAACTGAAAAAAAAAAAAAAATAAAAAAAAATTCTGATTTCCTTTCAGAATGAGCCTCTAAATGCATACACCCCCCTCCTCTCATGCTTGAAAAAACACTCCTCTATCTTACAGCCACAGTCTGGGAAAGAGAGAATGTCAAGTTATTTTCCTCCCTCTGAAATGCAATGACATATTTCAATTGCACAGGTCACACTCTCATAGCCAGGACATTGCTCTGAGCATTTACCTCCACTCACATGGAGGGCAAATTTCAAACTGTCATAATGTGTGTCAGGCTGACTGTCCAACTTGAAATTTGTGTAGTATTTCTTGTATAGTTCATGTCTATATTGCGTTCACTACAATCTCACACGTCCTCAGGTACTCAGAAAGTGTCCTTGAGTTCCTCCTGCCTACAGTGAGTGCCTGTGATGGTATAAACTCAAGTGGCCAGTTTGGTCATTCATCTTCATGATAGACACCACGGGTTGGCCGTTCCCCCCTACAGGTGTCTTTGTGCTCGGCACGCTGGGAGAAATGTGCTGCTGGCGCTCACATCAAGCCTTATGTCTCACCTCAATGCCAGAGCGTGTCTGGACTGCCGACAGTTAGTTTCAGCTCTGCCTCCTCCGTTCCACTGCAGCCATACAAGCTCAAACTACACCTGCCTGTCTTTCTGCCCAATCTGTCAGGCATTAAGAGCTTTCAACAGCCCTGCTCATGGGCAGATACAGTTTTAATGGCTTCCAAAAGGATCATAATTGCAACCATTCAACAGAAACTCTTTCAGTGAGACCAGCACTTTACACATTTCACTGACTCCCATGTTTGACTATTTCCCTGCACCTGTAGTTTCAGTGCTCACTTATTTGCCACTGAAATCTTTACTGTCGTCATAGTGACTGCTATATGACTCTGGCCTCAGTCTGGCTGACCCATTATGATCAGACTCGCTCTCTTCAAATCCCACTTGACATTTCACTCATGTCTTTTGAACAGACAGCAAATGAAATAGCGTGTAAATAGTAAAGAATGGGTTAGAAATACATCTTAGATTGCATTAGAAACACCCAATGGTGTCTCTTCTGAGCCATTCTACCGTCTGTGGTTTATGACGCGGCATGTGTGACACTTCTCATATTTCCCTGTTTTTGCACTGGTGACAAATCATTTGTCTCCCCTTTAACATCTCAGGCAGCCCTTAATCAATATGTTACACAAATAGTTTGACAGACGTAAGCTATCAAAATCTTTCTGATGGACAAGCGCTCACACACCAGGAACGAGCACAGTTCAAATTTTTGTCTGTCTTTCAGTTCAATTGAATTCAATTTGCCACACCCCACAGGATATTGAAAAGCAAAATTAATAACAGCAAGTGGAATTTATTGAATTAGTGAACATGTGTGGATACTGTGATGTAAAATGAAAACACTCTGCTAGCACTCTGTTGTAATTCGTGAAACAGGCGTGGAAGTTATGGCATGATGCAGACACAGTATAGGACAGCCTTCAGATTGCTTTTATAAAATGGTTAGACATGCTACATAATAACAAAACATTCAATATTTGATTGAGATGTCATTTTATTAGGCAAATTTATCAAGTATGCTCTGCTGGAAGAGGGAGATTGAGTGACAGGAAGAGTATTCTATTTTTATAACTTTATGTATTAATTTTCCACAAAAAAAAATATATATACATACATATTTAATTAAATGATGATAAAATAAAAATAATTAAGGTACAACTTTTGTCATTTGGCTTGGTAATCTACTACACTACCATTAGATTTTTTTTTTAAGAAATTAATATTTCTTTAAATATTTAAAAATGTCTATTTCAAAACAATGCGGTTCTTTTGACATTAATAATAACAAGAAATGTTTCTCATCACCAAATTACTGTATTAGAATGATTTCTGAAGGATCATCAAGGTGGCTCTGAAAATTCAGCTTTGCCATCACAGGAGAATAAATTGCATTTTAAAATATATAGGCTATTATAATAGAAAACAGTTATTTTAAATTGCAATAATATTTCACAACAATACTTTTTTTTGTATAATAAATGCAGCCCTGGTGAGCATTAGAGACCAACCCCAAAATTTTAAACGCTAGTGTACAATACCAAAATGTTTAAATCATGAACAAATATAAAATGGTGATAAAATAAGGTACAACTTTGCAATTGCGGCTTAATATTTTATACATACTCGGCTGTCTGTATGTAAATAATTCTAAGTTTCAAGTGACGCTGATACATAAAATGTATTCTAGAAGGGCTGTTTGTCTTTCTCTCCAGGGGTGTGAGTTTTGTAAAGATGACTCAGCACACTGTGTTATAATCAGTATATGTGTTGGCACTGAATTCACAAATAACTAATGATAATATCCCTTCAGGACCCACATCAGGTGTATGTGCATTCATTTTCAACATGGCCTTATAAACTTCCTTGGAGATCTGCTCAAACATACATTTCTGCTTTTCTATCATGTTAGAGACTTTTTATTGACTGCTATTGTCTTCATACTGAGTTAATTATATGCTCTAATCTTAAACCTAACCCTCACAGTAACGCTTCTGCATGTTCAGATTTTCATTACACAATTTAGTAAAGCCATTGTTGTTGCCTGATTTCCACAATGTTGGTGTTGAATATCCATGTTGGGACATTTATTCCGCACAATGTAGGCAAAATCTGATCCACCCACTCATACACTCGCAGTGTTCCAGTGATTAATGCTACAGGCAGAGATTGTGTCCCACAGACATCACCCCAGTGATGCGAGACATCTGTCTGTGGTTAGCTGCATGAGTCTCCTCTTGCTTTTCATGTTTTGAATCACTATGGCTCTCTCTGTGTGTGTTTGTGTGAGTATCATCTCTCTACCAGCGCACGGCACATATTTGCTTTTGTATTTGAGTTTTGCTGTATGACTCACAAAGATGATCTTGACCAAGTCAGAAAAGGTCAAGGTTAGCCAGTAAATTGGCTCTAAGCAATCCGCCCTCTTGCTAAGCTTATGATGCTCTCTCTCTCTCTCTCTCTCTCTCTCTCTCTCTCTCTCTCTCTCTCTCTCTCTCTCTCTCTCTCTCTCTCTCTCTCTCTCTCTCTCTCTCTCTCTCTCTCTCTCTCTCTCTGTGCGTGCTTTGATGTCTGAGGAGGGGTTTGATGAGGTCTGGCCACTTTCAACCTAACAGCTCCTGATATCAGTGACACAACGACTACAAAGAACAGTTGTAAAGGAGTCATGTGACACACACATACACACACCCTTCACCAACTATCCCATCATTAAATCAATCAATAGAAGAAAAACATAATAAACAACCCCAAAATGCATTGAAAAAATATATATGTATTAGGTTCTTAATCAATGTATATTTTCCCCCAATAAAATATTTAAACAATTTTAAAATGTATTTTAAAGAATTAGATTTCTTTTTACCCTGTTTTCAATTTTTTTATTTTTTTTTTCGTTTAAAACAGAAATCTAACATATTTAATGAAGTTTATACTTAAAAAAAGGAAATATAATATGCCAAGAGTATGGAAAATAAAATTAAGTCAAGATATATTCTCTTTAATCTATACTTCTCTTAGGGCCTGTTTACACCTGGTCACCTGGCCTAAATCTGTTACGGTAATTTCCTTTTATCTCTGTAAAGCTGCTAGAAACAATCCATATTGTTAAAAGCGCTATATAAATGAAGGTGACTTGACTTTGATTTGCGATACTTTGCACGTTGGCTTGTTGAATAGATGCTCATCTGCGGTGATGCGTGTTGCAGTAGCGCCTGATATCGGGCTATAACATATAGCCTATAACACGCTCTCACGTGTATTTTTTAGCATTGTTGGGAGGAGTAAAAATTACATATGTGGTTTCAACAACCAGATGCATTTACACTTGTCCAGTTTCATCTGGAATAAGGCCCAGACCTACTGATGTGGTTTGAGTGATCGGATTCAAATCCGTCTCGAATGTGTTTCGGAGGGCATTTACACTTGGTCTTTTCACGATCGGATAGCTATAAGTGGCCAGGTGTAAACAGCCCCTATTATAATAGACAAATATATATATATATATATATATATATATATATATATATATATATATATATATATATATATATATATATATATATATATATATATATATATATATATATATATATTTTTTTTTTTTTTTTTAAGCTATTTTTACTAGAAAAAAAAGACAAAATAGTGATTTAAATTTTTGTTTCAGTGTGAACACAACATCATGACACCTACTTGACAGAGACTTGTGACAGAAAGAAGAAAAGAAAGAAAAAGACAGCAGTGTGTGTGACTTTATGTCCAATACTCAAGGACAGGAAACAGTCCTGATCTATTCACGTCTGTTTCCATGCTCATAACCCAAGGAGAACAGGTGCGAACGTGTGATCCAACAGGAAGTCACATGTTTGAGTGTTCTAAAGCCCCTGAACAGCTGTCCCCCCAGTCTTCCCTCCAGAGTGTGTGTCGGCATGCTTGGGGGCACTAAAACGGGGGCTGGTCTTTATGTGGCTTGAAGCCTGTGAGTATGTGTTGAGGCTAATATAAGGACAGACGCAAAGAGGGGTTATTTAAAAACACACAAACCCTTTGGCCTTCCATAGCTTAGAATAACACTGACCCTGCATGTGTGTTTGTGTTTTAAACAGGTGGAGATTGAAAAACTGGACTACCATCACTACCTCCCCCTGTTCTTTGATGGTCTGTGCGAGACAGTTCACCCCTATGAGTTCTTCGCTCGACAGGGCATCCATGACATGCTGGAGCACGGTGGCAGTAAGGTCCTGCCTGTTATTCCACAGCTCATCATACCCATCAAGAGTGAGTGGCATTAAGATGACACCTACTCCCTGTCTAGTACTAATTCCTGTCCTAAGTAACTCTTCTTTTTGTTGTTAGTCACAAAATCATTCAGTGGAGGTCAATCTGTCCCTGGTACATAGTATGCACTTCATCTGCATAAGAAACCAAACAGCTTGGAAGAAGAATATAAGAAGCATTCCGAAGCGAGAAAATGATAATAATTAATATATGTAATTAATATATACACACTAAATAAATCTGGTTTATGGAATGGTGGTAAGAAGCAAACCTTGAAATGCTGAAAATGTTTATCATAGCTGGAGTCTGGCCTAAGTCATGTGAAGGAAACGACAATTTAAAGGAGAAAACAGTATGATGAGAGCAATATTTGCCATTAATGCTTTATTGTTAGCCAAGGGTTGTTGTGAAGCTGTTACTATTATGGAATAAAACTTACTGTCATTTTTTTTTACTTACTGTAAAAGAAACACATAAATGTTTTTGCAACAAAGCAAAAAGACCCCTTTTAAGTTAATGTAATTCCGAATTTGAAAACATTTGTCATTTTGTATGTTTTTTTTTTTAATGGTTTATTTTTGCTTGTCTTCCTGTTCATAAAAATGGTATTACTTAATAAATTATATTATATAATGCATTTTAAGAGCACAACTGGCCCTATTGTCAGCACAACAAAAATAAGACAAAATAACACAGAACACTATCAAAATACACTTTTCTTTGCAATAGACTGTGAAAACTTCTGATAAACTAGAAGGTCATGGATAGAAAAAAAGAATGAATTAAGCTAATTTTCAAAACAAAAACTGATCGTACACATACAGCAAAGGTCACTCTGAAGAGAGTGAAAACCAGAAGGTCGATGTTCTGCACTGGCCCGATCAAAGCCCAGAATCAAAAAATAAATGAACTCTTATAGGATGATTAAATAAAACAGTTCTCCTCCTGCTTGATTGAAGTTTAAACTAGATTAGATAGATGGATAGATAGATGGATAGATAGATAAATGAGAACAGTTTCCCCCCTCTCTCACAGGAATATCTGCAGATATGTTTGTATCAGGAGTTAAACTAATGTAATTACTGAAGAGTCTAAATGTCATGATCCTGTGGTATTTAGAGTAGGAAAAGGTATATGAGGTCATTCATTTTTAGAGCCTAATATGAAGAAGGAATTAATGGTTCCTTTATTTAGAGAGATTTAGAAACAGATCTTCACTCCTCCAGACGCGTCACACATCATGCATTATTGAACACTCCTTCGGTGCAAATGTCACACCGCTGGAAAACAGTTTGCCGTGTTTGTTTGGTAATTAGAATTTCATCGTGTGCTGTTCAGATATAGGAGAGCAGGAAGTAAATGAAAATGATTGTTAAAGTACAGCACACAGCTGCCACTCAAAATAAATGTCTTTATTCTGTGAAACACATAAGTCGGGGGGGGGGTTATGTTCCACAGAATGAAGAAAGTCATACAGGCTTGGCTTGAAATGACATGAGGGTGTGTAAATAAATTCATTTTTGGGCGAAGTGTCCCCTTTAAAGGTGGTATCAGTGATTTCAGGCCCAAAAATATTTTTATCACATTCATCTAATCTTTCCTAACGATCCGCTAGCTGCCCGCCCCATAAGCATGCCGTCAAAAAACCACGTCTCTGTAGGCAGCCTAGGCTCTGAGATCTGCACACAAAAACAAATGGTTTAGCCAAACAATCAAAACCAAAACAAATAGTGTTCCAACAACAAACATTTACATTGTCATGTGCAGTGTCGTGTTTGAAATAAAATGAAACGTGATGTAATGGTTTGTCTTACTGATGACAAAACCGAAGATGTTGCTCCCTGAAGCTTTTTCAGGATTACAGTGAATGGCTTAGATCAAAACAATAACAAAAGCTGCATTCTCTACGTGCTTTCTTCCATATCTGATAATCCAATGCATAGCTTACCTGATAAATGCCAAAACAAAGGAAAGAAAAGCAAAGCAAGTTTGACTGCAGCACTATAGTATAACTACTCAAATGGTCTGTAACAGACAAAGCAATAGTGAGACATGGTGAAAACATTGTTACTCACACTTGTGTGTTGTCACATTACTGTCAGATCCAATATAGTCAAAACTGCATCAACTTTTATTTTCAGTCCCTCTGAAAGGCCTGTGTCAAATGTGTCTTGTTTAAAACGAATCCGCGGTAAAATGAAGCGAACAACCTAACAGTGTCTTACTGACACGATCTGACTGGAACTTCATCCACGCTTTCTTATTATGTTAGGAATATTAATGAGAATAATCTCTTCTATGTCAAAAGTTTCGATTTGCAAATTAAGGATTTTTTAAAGAATTGAATGGACACCTTCCATTTAGAACCCGTGAAGAAAGCATTTTTCAGGTTTTGGACATAGTCTGAGAGCAAAAAAGTGCAAATATAACACCCTAGTAAGGGTTGTAACAAATGGCAAAAGTTTCCACACATTGTCAAAATATTCATGACCTCAAATTGTGTTTGGACTTTTCTCTTTCTGTCTCTACATCTGTCTGTGTTTGTCTACAGATGCCCTCAACACGAGGTGCAGGCAGGTCATCTGCACCACGCTGAAGGTTCTGCAGCACCTGGTTGTTTCAGCAGAGATGGTGGGTGAGGCGCTGGTCCCGTACTACAGACAGATCCTCCCCATCCTGAACATCTTCAAGAACATGAACAGTAAGAAACTCAAACACATCTACAACAACTTTGGGTTGTTATAAAACGTTATATAAAATACACCATTCTAAAGTTTGGGGTCTGTACGATTTCTTTTTTTTTTTTAAGAAATTAATACTTTTATTCTGCAAGAATACATTGATTTCGATATGTATAATGTTCCAAAAGATTTTTCTATTTTAAATAAATGCTGTTTCGATATTTCTATTAATTAGATAACCCTGATAAAAAAAAGAAGTCAAATATCACAAATATTCCATAAAAATATTATGCAGTTGTGCCATTATGTGACACTGAAGACTGGAGTAATGACTGCAGAAAATGTAGCTTTGCCATCACATGAATTAAATACATTTTAATATATATTAAAATAAAAAAATGTTATTTTAAAATGTAATAATATTTCCAAATATTATTTTCTGTATTTTTGTTAAAATAAACCCCAGCTTTGATGACTTATATACATAAAAAAATAAAAATTACAGACCCCGATCTATTGTACGAAAATAATTTATTTTCACATGATGTCACAACAGAGCTTTCTGATGTACAGTAAATGTTTCTGAAATACATAACTAAGATAATTCCAACACTACATGGATGCACCATGAGTGTGGTATAGATTTCAGCTGTGCGGTTACAGGTATGTGTATTGCCAGTTTTGAATATGGCTCATTCAATCTGATGTCGAAACTGTCGAAACTTATAGTATGTTTTTTAAGACTACATTCTTTACTTTTTCTGCTGCTTTGGTTTTACACATTTAACCGTTTTTTGTATCTCTGATCTGGCCACATAGAAAAACACTGGCAATTAACATTGATTTTACATTGATCCCTGCGGCCCTTGTCTTGCTAGAGATCAGTGCTTGTCTTTTAGGATCCAAGCCTTCAGCTCTGATCTTTAAAGCTGTTCTCAGATCAGCAGGCATCGGCACTGCTCTGAGTCACTCTTATTGAACATTCTACATCATTACTGAATGCTTATGCCGACTTTTTACATGCCGATGCCAATACAAGTCTACTGGTGCCTGTATTTCCATTGATTGTGTCGTTTTATTTGTCTCTCTTTGTCATCTGATGTCTGCCATCCTTTCAAATATGGTTCTGCGGACTGACATGACCGTTCTGTATTCATTGTGTCCTGGTGTCGGACAGTTCACGGTTCTTTTCACCGCCTTTGTCAGGCAGACTATAGGCCTGCCAGACATCTTCAGACGTGAGGACAAGCATTGTGGATCAATCACCTCATCACAGGCTTAACCAGCCGAAATGCTGCCACCTCACTCCTCTGATCAATATCCAATTTGAATCTTTTGTCTTCTTAATTCCGTTACATTATCTGCTAATGTTTTGTTTGAGCAAAAGAAGGAGCACTGGAGGAACAGAGAAAGCTCCTCTCATTAGCTTCAGGCTCCATGCTAATCTCCTCAGTGAATTACCGATAGGTAAAGACTCTTAAGTGTTTAATGCCTGGTTTACAGGCTCAGGTCAGGACCGGTTAGATCCAAATATCAGCTTCAGAAATCATTGTGCATCTTGTCAACTTGAGAAATGAGCAGCTGCTATTTTAGTCTTCATAGTTAAAGCGTAGTTAAAGGGGTGGTTCACCAAAAATTCTGTCATTATTTACTTACCCTCAAGTTGTTCCAAACCTGTTGGAATTTCTTTCTTCAAAAAGAAGATATTTTGAAGAACATGGGTAACCAAACAGTTCATGGACCCTATTGCCTTCCATAGCATGGAAAAAAATACTATGGAAGTCCATCAACTGTTTGGTTTCCGACATTCTTCAAAATAACGTATTTTGTGTTCAGCCAGAGAGATAAATTCATAGATGTTTGGAACAACTTGAGGGTGAGTAAATGATGACTGAATTTTCATTTTTGGGTGACTAAACTATCCCTTTAAATAGCCTGATTGTGTGAGAGAGATATCTATTTGGAGAGCTGTAGTTAACTGATGTTGGGCTAAAAAGGATCTGACTTTTTCTTTTCCTGACTTTTTCTTATTCCTCTGGGGGCAGTCTGATGCTGATTGTGAATACCCTGAACCGGATCACTCTTAGAGTATGTCATGGGCCATGTGTGTGTGTGTGTGTGTGTGTTTATGCGTTGTGGCAGTGTGGCCAGAGGGAATTTGTGTCTACATAGTGGTCTTTTGTTCCCCAGGATGCAGCTGTTGGCGCTTGTGGTGTTGTGTGTCCGTGTGATTCGTCCTGCTTTCTGTGCTTTACAAATCTTTTTTTTTTCACAAGGTCACATTTGTCCACATTTGTTGCTGTTAAATAAATAGCCTAATATTCTGTTTAAAAGTTTGGGGGCAGTATGTTTTCTTCCTTTTCCAAATGCATTATTATTTGTATTCAGCAAGGATGCATTAAATTGATCAAAACTGACAGTAATGGCTTTTATATTACTCTTCTATTTTTAAAAGAAATTCTGTTCTTTTGAACTGTCTATTGATCAATGTATCATGAAAGAACATAATAAATGTTTCTTTAAGGAGCTATGTGCAAGAATTTTCATCTATTAGGCTAATTGCTTTTTGTATTGCCAATGTGTGACCAGCTTGTAATGAAACTTAAAAAACTAGACATTCCCCGACTTCCTGGGTTTGTCTATAAAAGCCTGTAGACTGATTTTTATGTGAAGGACTCGGGATGTTTGTTGCCGGGAAAATAACAAAACAGTGTATTTTTAATGATGTCATCTGCTGACATGATGCCGGTGAATTGCAGAGCTGGTGCAAACACTTTTCTCATTCATAGATGCTTTTTTCCAAAGTGTCTTACTGTAAATTTAAAGTATACATTTGATCAGTTTGTGTTCCCTGTGAATCAAACCAAATGATCTTGGCATTCTGAGCTAGGCTATATAAACTTTAACATTTTTGAGTAGACTATTCCTTTAAATATAAAATTAGTGGTAAATGTGTTCTAGACAGAACTCTTTAACCCTGGAGTAGTCATAAATGAACTGCTTCAGTGTGCAGTTTCCCCAATGTTATTTCAGTCTGTTTAAATCATTAAGAGTAAGGAGGTTTAACCTCTCATAATTCAATCAATATGTAGCACTGCTTTTCCCCACTTTCTATGGCTTTTGTGGTCTCTTGAGCTTCAGATAAACTTTTTCCTGATTGTAGCCATGCTGCATTTTCGCTTGTGTGTGCACTTGTGTGAGTGTGTTTGTGTGCTCCTGTACTTGAAACTACTGAATATGCTGGAACTGTAAATGCATGCGAATCACAGATGCAGTTTACACGCTTCTCTTGTTTTCCGGCTGGGATGAGTCCTGTTGTTAATCAAACACGGTGACGTCTCATACGAGGAACAGATCTGCTCCATCATGCAGTAGATTACACACACATGTGGCAGTAACTTCATTTCCTGCCTGCTTGCCTCTGTCCAGTACACACTCCTTGAGGAGAACACACTCCCTGCTTAGCAGGACGCTTTCTGACAAATGTGTGTGAACAAATGTCCTGCTAATGATGCTTAACGACCCCGAGCTGTTCTGCCGTTAGCCCCTGCTTCACTCCTGTGCTCTGCGTGCGTGTGTGAGTCTTTTTATTGGCCTGCATTATCTTTGTGCTGTTAGTGTGCTTTCCACATTAATCTGCGCCCGACCTGCTGTGATACACTCTGTTTGGTTCTTTGAATCTTACTGATGGGAACGCAGACAACTCTAAGCGCTGACACACCCACACAGAAACAAATATACCCTAGGCAGATGAAGGAATTTGTAAAGCATTTTATTTGAAACAAAAAAAAGTGTCCGTGGAATGCTAGTTCTGCAGGGTCAGGTGGTATTGTCGTGGAGATCTGGCTATGTTGTTCCTTGTGTGTCCATGGCAGAGGTGCTATTGCTTATCACGTTGCCAGTTGTGCTTTGTACCTCCACTAGCATCTCCTCCTATTGTGCGATTGGCTCTGGAGGGCAACAATGAATGACACACAGCAACGTGGCTTTATAAGGCTACGTTCACACTGTTTAAATGTCCCATTAACACAGCAACTTACAGTAGCGTCTTGAATACTGTCTGTATCAACGTGCAATGGGGCCCATATTCTAACCATAGCAACAATGACCAAAGTAATATCAAAGATGGCAACGTCCATAAAACTGAAAAGCGTTTATATCTGGGTGGAGGGAGCATTTGAATCATGCCGTTCGCACGTAAAACACAAAACTGATGGGAGCACCTCTTGTGGAGAACAGGGACTGTATCAAAAACCTTCAGATGACACACAACTCATATCTCCGTAAGTTATCAAAACCACACATGGAAACCCCTCAGAATGTGGTTGTAAATTTCTGGGTGTGAGTTCGGTTATAGAATGTGTTATCACTCTTGTAAATATCCGTACTGTGTGTGAACTGTGAACGCAACCATATTAAGGACTGACCATATATCACATATTCATTCAGTAAGTGATAAGCAGGTCCAGACAGAATTTTCTTGCAAGCTAATAGTGTATTCAAATTAGCCAAAATATTTAATAAACAAACACAAAAGGGACAATGGAAGTGTAGAATGGGATGTGTATGGATAATGTACAGGAGTGTCGCTTAAACTGCCATGGCTTAGGAATGAAATGTACATGGTTAAACTAGGGGTTTAGGAAAAAGAAGCGTGAAGTCCGCACACTGAAAATAGCTGCTCCAAACTAATTTTATTGATAGCGCAACGTTTCGACCATCAGTGCCCGGTTGCATAAAGCACCTTAAGTGTAATTTTCCCTTAAGTTCGCCCTTATGTTTCCCTTAAACCTAAGGGTGTTGCAGAAAAAAACCCTTAAGTGTTACTTAAGGGTTTCTTTAAGTGAAACGTCATAAACACTTAGAATTTCCCTTAAATGCTGTTTTTTCACTTAAATAATCCCTTAAAAAGCGTTAAGTGTTGCATAAAACCCCTTAACGGTCATTTCCCTAAGTATAACTTAAGGTTTGGAAATCGTAACCTTAAGAGTAACGCGGACAAAAATAAGACGACATGGCTGAATTTATGGAACCAGCTGAAGATCATTATGTGCCAAGAAGAATTTTTAGGGATAGGGAGAACCCTTTGGACCATTTTAGCGATGAAAAATTGTTGCAAGAATACCGATTTGATCGACGCGCAATATTTGCGCAATACATTGCTAACAAACTAGAGAGCGACCTTGACCATGTCACACATCGCAACCACTCTTTACCTGCGGTGTTACTAATGCTTAGCACTGCGGGTTTTTTTTTTTTTTTTTGCAACTGGGAGTTTTCAGTAGTGGGATATGTTTTACATGTGCATAAATCGGCTACCATTCAATAAATGTAGGCTACAATTAGTGTGTATCGGATTTTCAGGTGATATTCTCAATTCATTCAGTTAACGACGCTCTGAGGTAAAGTGTTCAGACTGCAGACTTATAGCAACGATTATATTTAATTGTACAGTACAGTCATAACATAACGTACAGACATTATCTTAATTCCATAATGTCCTTAAACATAACAATATTGCTGGCCATAAACTGAGAAAGTGCGCGTCCGGTGTGTGATACAGTTGTCCTAGACACGACGCGCGTTTTAGTGTTTTGCGTATCTATGGCAACAACAGACTTTTATAACGTGAATCCAGGATCGCTGTCGTGAAACACTTAAATGTTTCCCTTACCTAAGAGAACCGTTTAAGAGATTATATGCAACACCCTTAAGTTATTCTCTTAGGTAAGGGGAAATCGCCCCTTAAGTATCACACTTAAGGGAAAAACTTAAGGTGCTTTATGCAACCGGGCACTGGTCTTCATCAGGCACAATACTCATGTGGAATAAACACCAACACTTTTATAGAAAAAGGTGAACATGTTAATTAGACACATACTCAAAAAATGTGACAAACAATTAAAAAATAAAGGGTTTTTAATGCCACAGACTCAAAAATCCACTTGTGATAAAAGCTATATATTTGAAAGCATTAAAAGACATTTATACTTTTAAAAATATTCAAAATATTTGTGAAATTATATCTGGAAAATATTTACATTCTATTACACTGACACTAAAACTATGACTGTAAATTAAAAAATACAAATATTTGATTAATCTCACAATTTCTGACCAGTCTTAAGATTCTTAAGAACATGTATTGTGAATAAAAA
Organism: Scardinius erythrophthalmus; assembly: GCF_964197995.2. Lineage (NCBI taxonomy): Eukaryota > Metazoa > Chordata > Actinopteri > Cypriniformes > Leuciscidae > Scardinius > Scardinius erythrophthalmus. The sequence continues at coordinate 14,927,338 of NC_138239.1, read as the reverse complement.
ATTTATTAAATTAGTGAAGGATTTTTTATTTTTTATTTAGGGCCTTTTTCCTGCTGTAGCTTCCCCCCTAACCACTCGCTTGTGTGTACAGTATGCATAAACTTATACACTAGAGAACATATGCTCATATTAATACAGTATCTTTGTGCTAGTCCATGTTTTTGAGAGATTTCTTAATAAATTCTGGTTTACCACTGCTGATACGAGACCCTCTTCTCCTGTAAAACTATATTCATAAGAACATGCTGACACAATGCAACGCAATATAAGTTTCATACCCTGCTCCCTATAGGCTTGTCATTTTCCTGTCGATGTCACACGCCTTCCTCTCATGGGGGATTTGAGCCAATCTGGCCTCCTGCAGGACTCTTAAAGCAGTGATGAATTCATCACCTCAGCCACTGCTGCCCCCAGAGAGAAGAGAACAGCTCTGTGAAGCCCACCATTGTACAAACAGCTCTCTCTGTGCCCCCCTGTCCTGCCTCAACATCCTTAATATGTACTTAATGACACTGCTTTCACACAGACAGACAATTTTTTATTGTATTATACACTCCCCGGCCAAAAAAGTTTGGATGTTTGCATTTAAATAGGCAAATGCCTTTATTGCCATTTTTGCAGTGATTATTATGTTTCTAGCATGTTATATGTTTGGCAACAGTTCTTCTAAGCCTAATTGAGGGAGTGTGTAGCTTTTTATTTCTTAAAGCTACAGTCCGTTGTTTTTCCTCTTTGTCGCCATCTCTGTTCGAAATCTGCAATTGCAGTGATTCGTATCAACTTTACGTGAGTTGTGCCTCGGCACAGCACTGCGCGGATGAATTCAACGTTTTAAGGAGAATGTGCGGCTGTCAGTCACCGCGCCAGTGTGGATACTGTCATTTGGAATCACAGATTTTACTTTTTGGAAGTATGACCATAAGAATTTTCACTGGAAAAGTAACATCCACTTTTGTTCTGACCAACTAAATCACGCTGATTAAATCAAACGATCGCTTATCATATCAAACCGTGCAAATTATACTTTGTTTTCAAATTGTTAATGTTAACAACATCAGTATCGCGTGACTACATTTAATGCCCTTCTGATATTTGACCTTCCTTTGCATTTTACAACGGGTGAATCTCCAGTTGTCTCTGGTGATTGTCGTTTGAACCTTTCTGGATCCGCCATCAAATTGATAAGTTTAATTATATCAACTGCTGTGAGAAAAGGCTATAAATCTCCACCTCCAACATCCTCACACGCAATATAGCCTACTATTCTTTATGTGTACAGATGTGACGTAATTATTACAAGTAGGGATGGGCATGATTAATCGACGATCGATAATCGATCGTTAAGAATTTCGTCGATCACGTTTATTTGTTATCGATTAATCTAATGCAGGTTGCGTTGCGTAGTGTGAGTCTTGAAGCAATGGAATTGATTTTAGCGCGGAGGTACCTGTGCATCCCGGCAACGTCAGTCCCCTCAGAGCGGGTGTTTTCAGCGGCTGACTGGCTGTCACCAGGTTGCGGTCGCATCTGATCCCAGATCATGTCAACATGCTTATCTTTCTCAACAGAAATCAGTGGACTGGTGCAGAAGTTCTATGGGAACTTCATGCGTTTTCTCAGATCGGATAGCTATCTGATTTATCAAAACGATTCCATTTACACCCGGTCATATAAATGTGTTTTTGCAAAACGGATATAAATCCGATCTTGAATTCCCGCGCTACATATTTAAATTGTTGCACGTCCGAAAGCAACTGATATGAGCTGCATTTTATTGATCATCAGCGAAAATTTCTAAATCAAAGACTGCAACAATATTGCGGCAACAGCCCTGGTAAGATCATTTCGGTTCTTTACTTTTAATGAAGATGATTGTGTTTTGATGAATGACTTTCACTTTGATTTGCGATAGTTTGCACGTTGGCTTGAATAGATGCTCATCTGTGGTGATGCGTGTTCCAGTAACGCCGTCATATCTGGCTATAACATGACATATAGCCTAGGCCTATAAAACGCTCTCACATGTTTATTTCTTAGCATTTTTGGGATAAGTCAAATTTACATAATAGTTTCAACAACCAGATGCATTTACTCTTGTCCAGTTTCGTCTGGAATGCGTCTCAGATCTCCTCCTGAAGTGGTTTGAGCGATCGGGTTTAAATCCGCCTCGAATGCGTTTCGGAGGGCATTTACATTTGGTCTTTTCACGATCGGATAGTTATCCGATCACAGAAAACGGATGAAGTGGCCATGGGTCTCTGTTTAAGAACGCCGGCTCGCTGTTCCGCTGTTTTAGAGCACCGCAGGGCATCTTCAAGTATAACGTTACCGAACGTGCAGTTTCAATGCCACAAGTTGATCTTCTTGTAATAAAGATCTCATCGAGGACAAACAAACTGTATTTTTGTATTTTCATTGCATTTTTAATTTATAAAAAGTTGAAGAAATAATGAATTTCAATATAAAAATATTAATGATTAATCGATAGTCGATCGTTATAATTCTCCCGACGATCGACTAAGAAAATTTAATCGAATGCCCATCCCTAATTACAAGCTTACCGTTTTGAAACGAGCTAAGGCAAGCAGATCGTTTTGAACACTGGCTGGTTATGTACTTGCTCAAAAAATTATTTTGGATCATTTTTAACCCAAAAAAGTTACTGAATGCAGCTTTAAGCAACTTTTAAGAAAATAGATAATTTGCCTATTTAAATCCAAACAGCAAGTTTTTTGGATGGGCAGTATATATATATGTATAGAAGCATACGGTGTGGATTTGCCTGCAGGCTTCCGCAATGTTTATCATCAGCAGGTTGGAGGCTCCAAATCAGTCAAATTTGAGACGGGCCCCTTGGGTTTCCTGCCGAGCAGCGGCTCCAATTTAAAGGTCAACTGATAACGGCCCAGGCTCATGAATACCCTAAGACATTCTCCCACCTGTCTCTCTCTCCATACGTCTGGCTATCACTCACATACACACGGATAACCTCATGCACCTGTATTTCTCTCTCTCCTCCAGACTATCCTTTTTGTGTCTGCATGGCCTCTCTGAAATTAACTATTTTCTTTTTTATTATTTCTCTCTCTTTTGTAAGACATTGTCCATGAAAGTTTTTGTAAAGAGTGTTTTTCAAAGGACAGCAAAGGCACAGTAGAGGTCACACAGTGATCATAGTTTTTGGCATGTAACTAATAGCCTAAATGTTTTTCAATTAGGGATATACTGTACATGTTATATATAAATGTATCGTATCATATTGGATACATATTGACTGGAATTGTATATTTTATTGTTCATGCATATTTTCTCTGTGTTTTACATTTAGATTACCTTTTCTGTCATCTAAAGTTCGCTTCCAGTTATAACACTAATATTTTAATAAAACTGTCAAATGTGATCTTTACCATATTTCACACAATTTTTCACACAATTTAATGTTGTAATGATTTTAATATCGGCACATCATTAAATTAATTGTGCTAATGCCTAGTGCTAACTGCTCTCTCTTAAGGCCCTTTCACACTGGACGCGATTTTGACGCACGAATAATTCGCGCCATGGGTTTATTTTTTGATCAGCTGTTGTTTAATGAGTGCTTAATGAGTGCACCGAACGCGAATGTGCTGTGGCGAGAAAACGACTTTTATTTTTTTTGCTTCGATGTCGATTTTTTTTACTTTTGCGGCGACAGAATAGGCTTCAGCCAATCATATACTACAAGGACAACGATTTGAAAGACAATGTGTGGCATAGCATTGCCAACCAACTCGGTTATCTTGACTGTGAGTATGTTGTGTTTTAGTCGTTGTATAGTCATGTGCTGTGTAGGCTAGCAGGCCAAACTACATTTGGGATAGAAAGCTAACACTATTATTATTTAGGGCTAACACAGCCCTAAATGTAGTGAGACTATTTAGGGCTGCTTTTAGTATACTATACATTCTTTGTGTGATATCTACAGTTTCTAGTTGAATGATTTTTAACTTACTTCGTGTGTTACATGTAATGTGTAGTTACATTACAAAACGCACTGTGTTTAGTTGAAGACGCAAAAAAAAAACTGCGCACATAAGCATACTCCCCTTCAGACTTTCTGTTCTGTAAGATTGGGTGCACCCAAAACCTTCTTTTCTTTCTTTTAAATAAAATGAAAAGCTCGTCTTCACTGGATGCTATGACTATGATGATGATGAAGTGTTCATGTTTTCTCAGCTGTCGGCGCGATTCGCGCGAAAGTTTTGGAATGTTGAAGCTCTCTGAACGTCACAGACGTCGCAAATTTGCGTCGCGGCTGATGTGAATGGTTTTGATGCGAACTATTCGCACACGAACTATTCGCTTTTTCGTTTCGCCTTTTCGTTACGCATCCGGTGTGAAAGGGCCTTAAGTCAGCGTTGCTAGCATAATACATAGTCCTAAGTTAAATCCATTCTAGTTGATATTATTCTACAATTATTCTTGAGTGCGACTTCAGGGCTCTCAGTTGTCCAATGTTCTGACAGGCATTATGTCTGGATCTGGACAATTAGTTACAGGACTGAGTGTGTGCATTAAACATTCTATGTAATAGACTTTTAAACACAGACTTAAATTCTGCGATCTTTGAAATGACAGATGGCCTAATTCACTTTCTCTCGCTCTCTCTATTGATCGCTCCAGTCTTTATGACTTGTGATCTGTCTGTGTATTAATCAGTAGAAACAGTGATCTGCCATCAACTGATGTGCTTTAACCCTAATGTTTGTAGCAGCTCTTTTTTGAGGCTCCTCTTTAGCTGGGCTTCCTTATTCAGTAGACCAACACTGCTCCTTATGCCTTTATCTGATCTTCTCACAGGTAAATCAAAAAGCCTCTCTTTTTTTTCCATTTTACTCACACCTCTTCTTTTGTGCTCCATCTAAGCTGCGCATATGCATGACCACGTACTTCTGATGTAGCTCCCATTTAGACTCAAATATATGTGGGGAAATAGCTAGTGCTTTCATGAATTAGAGTGAAATAAATGGGCAGTATTTTAACTGGAGTCTATTCGCATGTCCATTGATTTTTAGTACGGATCTAAGGCTGTGAGAAATGTTGTGTGGAAACAGGGCTGATACATTTGCAATATAAAGACCACATACTAGTACAAAGACTTAAAGTTCATAATGGCACATATGGAGGCCTACAGAGGCCATGCACTACTATTATTTAAAGTCTTGTCTATCTTTATAATCTTGGGATTTTCTTCTTTTTTTTCTTTTTGAGAGAAAGAGAGAGGGAGAAAGAACCTTAGGAAAATAACAATTTATGGCCTCTGGATAACATTATTTATTAAAAACAACTTTTTATTGTGATGTAATTTAATCATATGTATTTTATAAATGTATAATCATTAGTGTGAAACGGTACATGTATTCGTCCCGAACGGTACGGTGCGGACGTCACGGTTCGGTGCATGCAGTCACACAACGAATACAGTCGATCCACACTCCAATCCAGAAGGGGGCGCACACGGTAATGCAACACTGTTTGCTACCAGTAAAAAGCACAGAAGAAAAGAGATGAAAAAAAGAATCATCTCCTGACTGACGTTACTACTTTCTACTCAAGGACCTTGACAGAAATGTAGTGGAGTAAAAAGTACAATATTTGTCTTTCAAATGTAGTGAAGTTAAAGTAAAAAGTTCGCTGAGCACGCACAGACACCTGACCAGACCTGCCTTCATATGAATACGATATAAAATAACTGTGAAATTTAATTTATTTATACTCCTGGCTTTAGGGTCACATGATCCTTTAGAAATCATTCTAATATGATTAATATGCTGATGAAATATTTCATTTTATAAACCCCATATGAAGCATCAAATGTCATTGTCACATGATTTACTTGCGTGAGTATTTCCTTCCTGTCTGGTGCAGTAGTTAATGTGTAGTGTTTAGGGGTGTAGAGCAAATCCCTATAGTGTCTTTACTAAAGACTTATGTTAAGTCTCATGATGCAGCATATGCATGAGCACACTAGAGAATTAAGCACACAAACACACACAACCAGACAGAAACACATGTACTTCATGATAGACGACTGCTGTTCTTGCTGTTTAGCTAGTGAACTCATCGGTCACCACTGACAACTCCATCTGCGCCTATGCTATCATATGTACACAATCACACAAACCACACACACACATGCTGTGTCTCCTATGACAAAGCTCTTAAATCTGTGCGGCTACCATCCAGACTTCATTTCCACTCTACAGCACCTGTGTGTATCCTTAATTCAGTGTTAGCCCTCCAGTCGAATGCTTCCTTATTCACTACCACCTGAGACCCAGACACACACACCCCTGACACCAGGCAGCTGAAGATGGTTCTATTTCAATGCAAATAGCATCTCATCCACAGGGTTGAGGTCTGTAGATTAGATTTGTGAGTTTTCCGTCTAGCTGTACTCTGCAGCAGGGACTCTTTTAATCGGCTGGATTGACTTCTTAATGCCGTGGTTTCTGTTTCTGAGTTGAGCAGAGTTTGGTTTAATAGACTACCGATCTCTCGCCACTCCTCTGAATGCAAGACCCTCGCTGAGAGCTGAGCTTGACTCTGTAATAGTGACTGGAGAAGATAGGCCCTGTTCACACCTATTAAAATCCCATAGCAAATGGACAGCTGAGACAGATCACTGTTTAAATCTGGTGTATTTAGTACTGTGCAAAAGTCTTGGGCATATTTGATGCTTCAAAAAAGCATTTAAGATGCTTATGCATATCTTTTGCATTTATGTGCCAGTAGGAACTGTACGTTTCCAAATATTCCTAGCAAAAATTTTAATAATACACTGAGACTACATACAGTGTACATCACTATGTTATAGTATATTGATGATCTGTATATCACATTTCACAATACATATCTCTATGTTTTTTTTTCTATACTTTGTCTGGCATATCGGATTTTTTTTTTTTTTCAGTGAGCTCATTGCAGTGCATTCTAGGATTCCCCCATGAAGGATTTCCCCCCAATTTATTTATTTACTTGTCAGTACTGAATACATAGTTGATATTTCTCTCACTTGGTCTAGAATAAAGAATAATATAGATTTTTTTTTTAGTGTGTTTGTTGTAGTGCATGCAGGGCAATCCCTACGTGAAGGATATTTGCAGCGCTGCAATAATTTGGTCAAAATTCGGTATCTGAGGCTGCAAAATTAAGCTGTCGCTGATTTAGAACAGCCTTGATATCAGGAATGCCTGAAAATGCTGCCTTTGTAGGCAGTACAGGTTTTGGAACAGAGGAGATTATACCAGAGCAGTTTAATGTTATAAAGCACTGCTTCACTCCAGTGTTTTTGTTCTCATCTTGTATCCTCAATCACACAGATTACAGCCAATTAATCTCTCACCTTTGTGCCACTCCCACAGGATTCTGACCTAAATACATCAAGATGAGTTTTTAATCTGAGTGTGTATGGTAAGGATAGTGTTCAGAAGACTGAGTCTCAGAGTGTGCTTTGATGACCAGGCCTCTGGTGGAGCCGTGAAAGATCTCGTTTAAAATCAGCATGGTTCCTTCATCTGTCACACAGCAGTGTGGTTTGAATCAAGAGTTCTGACTCGCTTGGCATAAAAGCAGAAAAATTAGGCAAATTTGGCTTGTGGTTGAGTATTAATCTTCCTTCATACAGTATGGGAAGTAGAGAGATCTGCCATGTCTATATCTCTGTTACTAAACTTAAAGGGATAGTTCACCCAAAAATGAAAATTAGCCCATGATTTACTAACCCTCAAGTCATCCTAGGTGTATATGACATTCTTCATTCAGACGAATACAGTCGGAGTTATATTAATAAACATCCTGACGCTTCCGAGCTTTATAATGGCAGTGGATTGCAACCATCAGTTTGAAGCTCAAAAAAGTGCATCCATCCATCGTAAAAAAAAACTCCACACGGCTCCAGAGGGTTAATAAAGGCCTTCTGAAGCGAAGCAACGAGTTTGTGTGTGAAAAATATTCATATTTAACACGTTTCAAAGTAAAATTCTAGCTTCTGGCCAAACGGCCATACGCAGTTTACTTGCGCCTAATGCACAATTTATGACGTCGGAAGTAGCGTAGTGCGTCATGGCGTAGTGTAAATATTAGCAGTACGTGACAAGTTGCGTAACTTTTATGTACTTTTTTTATATAACACCGATTGTATTCGTCTGAAAGAAGAATGTCATATACACCGATGACTTGAGGGTGAGTGAAACTAATTTTCATTTTTGGGTGAACTATCCCTTTAAGCCTTGTTTACACATTGCAGTTTTTTGTTTTGTGTGGAGTTTTTATTTTGCTTTTATTTTTTTTTCATTTTATTTTGTTTGTACTTTGGCAATAGAAATGCACTAATTTTGTCACAAAACACTACATTAGAAACTGAATAGAGAATAGAGAAAATAAGAATGAAGGATTTTAAGGAAAAATGCAGAAGAAAAAATGTTTCTGGTAATGTTCTGTTTAAGACTGGAGCCATATTTGAACAAAAACAGTACAAACATGACTCAAACGAGTACCATTGCCCACCCATCCTGTGTTTCACTTTCATTTCCTGTTTTCCCTGAGAAAGAGAGAGAGGGTGAAAGAGAGACTGGGCAAAGAATAATAACATGATAGAAACAAGCATTTCCTCGGAATGTGTGTCTGGCTTGGTGAGAGCTGACCGGAGCTCAATGCCCCGAGGCCCACAGCTGGCCCCTGACCCACAAATGAAGAATTAGCAGAACGGCCTGGCAATTACAAACCAAAATCCATGGGCTGTGAATGCCAGAGAACATTCCTGCACTGGGAACGCCTCCCCAAAGCTCTTCAATTTGATCCAGACATAAAACATTCTCACATGCATGCAAGAGTAACCCTTGAGAGTAAAGAAAAAAAGAGAAAGCAGGTTGAAGGGCAAATAAAATACTCTCGCCCCCTTTCCTCATTCTAAACCAGCCAGTTTTGACGGAGAACCTCAAGATGGAGGACCTCCCTGCTGAAAAGACCAATATGGAAAGGTCAGGGGTGGTTATTTCATGATCACATAAATAAACTGGAGATGAGGACAGTATAGTTGAGGTTTCTCTTTGAGAAGCAATCCAGCTTGCATTTTTCTGCTATAACACCATAGAGAAAGAGAAAAGGAGAGAGAGAGAGAGAGAAAGATCAGTCGCTGTGATAATTGCATGGTTGAGGTGGACGGAGGTTAATGAATCTCTCCTTCATCACGCTGACCTTTCCAGTATCAACCCTCTGTTCTTTCATATTTTAATGACAACCTTTAAATAATTTATCTAACTTATTTCCCTTCATTAGCTGTCGCCTGTGACATTTTCCCACTCCGCCTCACATCTTTCAGGGAATATCGCCATTGATTTTTTTTTTTTTTCACTTGATATTTCTTCAATCATGATTCTATTAAAAATTAAGTTATCACACACACTATTTTTCTCTCTCTCTACAGTGCATGGTTGAGGTTTGAACATGCGGGAGATGTTTGTAATCAGAAACTAATGTGAGCTCATTAAATGTACCTGGATTGACAAATTATGAAAGAGAGAGGGAGAGCGTTTATCGTTAATGTACAGGCTCTTGTGCTGAAATAAGGTGTAGCGAACCATCTGGTGTGCAGTTATGATGCACTGTGAGACATTTATGACTTTACTGTAAATATTATCAGCAGGGAACTGATAATAATGCTGTTTATAGTAACAGTACCTTGGCAACTATTGTTCTGAATTCTTCTTGTCAACGTTTTTAATGTGTCAGCTAAAATGATCTAACAGCTGAACACTGTCACTGTTTTTTGTTTTTTCATGTTTACTAGGTAACATTAGGGATAGATTGAACATTACAAATGTGTTCAGGAATTTATTGCTATCTTTGAGTTTCCTGTATAATTATAATAACTGCATATTGTTTTTAGCAACATTTGATTTTGAAAATCAATATATTTTAAATAATTTTAAAATATACAATATTGTTCAAAAGAAGGATTATGTGACACTGAAGACTGGAGTAATGGATGCTTTGAAAATTCAGCTTCGCCATCACAGGAATAAATTTTTTTTTTAAATATATTAAAATAGAAAAACTGTTATTTTAAATTGTAATAATATTTCACAATATTACAGTTTTTGCTGTATTTTACTGATCAAATAAATTAGCATAAGAGACTTCTATAAACATTAAATTAAAATTATAAATATTAAAAATATAAATTTAACATTATGAATTTAAATTCATACAAATTTACTTTTGTGTGTGTGTGTGTATGTGTGTGTGTGTGTGTGTGTGTGTGTGTGTGTGTGTGTGTGTGTGTGTGTGTGTGTGTGTGTGTGTGTGTGTGTGTGTGTGTGTGTGTGTGTGTGTGTGTGTGTGTGTGTGTGTGTTGGGACCATTGAAACCATTGGCAGGGCAAGTAGAAATCTAAACTATCGGCCTGACCAGAAATCCTTACTGTTGAGTCCTGTTGGTAAAGTAAGGTTTGTTGTGCAAAACTAAAATGCTGTCTTGGCTGGTTGCCAGAGTGTTCATATGTGGTCGCTAATGTGTTTGAAGTGTTGAGTTTGCTATGAGGTTGCTAGGTGGTTGCTTACTGGTCCAGTTGGATTGGTCCAAAAAATGCTCACCCCCCAGTCACTCTGCTATTCTGATCTCAAGATATGACCTATGCCTCATTTTTAAAGCAAGTCTATGGGACTTTTATTGCCAAACGAAAATCAGACATCTAATGAACGTTTAAAAGTTAAAAAAGAACTTTAGAGATAAAGAAAATAGAGATTTTTTGTCTGGTAATACAAGAGAGAAAAAGATTAGACTTTTTTTAGGGGTGATATTGAGAAAATGAAATGCAGAACTACTCCTGATTCCAGATGTGGACATGAATGGATATTTGGTTAAACTCCTCTGGCTCACAATCTCAGTTTGACGGGAAACCCTTGTGGGGAGAGGAACAAAGGAGGGAGGGGGAACTCCTGCTGTCTCAGACACTCTAATGTCTCTTAGTAACCAGCCAAACTGCCGCACCCCCTCAGTGCTTTCTGGTGCGTGCTTCACCGACAACTTCCATCTGAGCTTTCCACTATTTTCATGATAAATGGATCAATTAGAAAGACGGTCCGTTCTGGCCGTCTTTCCTTTCGCTGGACATCTGTTGTAGTTTTGTTTTTTTCTGCACTTTCTGCACTCAAACTTCGGGATACTCCAGAAAATCTGCTTCTGGCAGGGAACGCAAGCACATATGTTTGTTTGCGTGCATGCCCAACTTTGCCCGCGCTCGCTGAGGGTGCCATCCGTGTCCGCGTGCCATCATGTATTGTGGTTGTCAGATGAGGGTTCAGATTCTTTTGACAGGTGTTAAGCACAGGAAGAACAAGGAAATTACAGAGAACGGGAGAGGGAGAGATTAATTAATCAACGCCATATGTGGCTGCTTGATAGTTGAGACAGCATCTGTACATTCACAAACAAAGTAACGTAATTAAACACACTGCCATTTATGAGGTACTGTACTGCTGTGTTTACAGGCTGATTTGATTTCGGTGAGTAATAGGGCTGAACCTCAGCTCTGATTAGAGTAAACAGATCTCATCTGATACGACACCAGCAGTTAATGGAGCTGAAATGAGAAAAATGCAATTCGATCAGTAGGGAAAGAATCCAAGTCCCACAATTTCATCCCAAGATGGTCATGGCTAACTTCCTGTTTTGCAAACTGTATTTTTGTGTGAAAGGTGCCCTGTATGTGTTTGCCTTGAGGAATGCTTGAGGTCTCTCTCTCTCTTTCTCTCTCTCTCTCTCTCTCTCTCTCTCTCTCTCTCTCTCTCTCTCTCTCTCTCTCTCTCTCTCTCTCTCTCTCTCTCTCTCTCTCTCTCTCTCTCTCTCAAAATTCAAATTCAAATGAGCTTTATTGGCATGACTTGTACAGTATTGCCAACGCATTGGCCATTACATAAATGGACATTACATACACAAATAATCAATAAATTCAATAAATCAATCAGTAAACAAATGTATGAATACATTTATATAAAAAAAAACACTTTGTACATTTGTACCAACATTCAGACAAGATAAGGATGATTCTGACTTTAGTTTTGTCCACTGGCTGACTCTCGTAGTTTGTGGCAGACTGTCACATATTTTGCTGCTGTTGTGATTGAGCTGGAGTTCTCTCCCAAAATATGATTTAATTTTTCTGAATTTGGTAATGCCATAAAATTTGGTTCTAGTTGTTGGAATCTAGTGAAATAGTCTGATCTAATGCTGTGATAGTGATCACAGTGTATCAGGAAGTGTTCTTCTGTCTCCACCTCTCCCTGAGAGCACAGTGAACCCAGTCTCTGCTCTCTCGGCTGCCATCTCTGCCTGTGCCGGCCTCTCTCTACAGCCAGACTGTGGTCACTCTGTGGTCTTTCTCATTTTATGCTCTTTCACACAGCTCAGGTATTCTGCTGGTGTGTAGTCTCTTTTCAGGTGTAAATAGAGTTCCATCTTCTTTTGTGATTTAGTTGCATCTTTCCAATAGGTAATGTAATTTTGTTTTTGTAATTTAATAATTTGGTTGGGCCAGAGAGTGCTGTGCTGGTCTGGCTGTAGTTTCAGCATCAGCTGTGAGAGTGCGCTCCGGTGCCGGTTCTGCTCCTGACACTGCAGGGCCTCAGCCTGGTATGAGCTCGGGTCACTGCGCTTCAGGTGCTGGTAGAATTTCACAGTTCTTTTTTGGATAGTGATCAGCAGGGGGTATTGTCCTAATTCAGCTCTGCACGAGTTGTTTGGTGTCGCTCTGTTTACTTTTAGGATGCTTTTACAAATTTGGGTATGCAGAGTTTCGATTTCCTCTTTTTCCCATTTTGAGAAATCTTGGGTTTTCAGAGGTCCCCATATCTCGCTGCCATACAGAGCAATGGGTTCAATTATTGCTTTTAGGATTTTTAGCCAGGTTTGAATTGGAATTTCATGTCGAATAGTGTTTTTAATCATGTAGAAGACTCTCATTGCTTTCGCTTTCAGTTCATTCACAGCCTGATTAAAGTTCCCTGTTGAACTCAGCTTTAGCCCCAGATATGTGTATTCGTGGGTGTGTTGGAGGACTTGGTTTCCTGCTCTGAAGACGTATTTATTTTCCCTACACCTGGATCTATTTTGAAAAATCATTATTTTTGTTTTAGCTAAGTTAATTTTGAGAGCCCACGTTAGACTGAATGTCTCTACGACGTCGATGAGCTGTTGCAGTCACTCTTTTGTTTCTGACAGAATGACTAGATCATCTGCAAAGAGGAGACATCTGATCTCTGAGTCCGTCAGGGTTGGGCCGGGGGCAGTGGAGCTATTTAAGTCTTTGGCTAATTCATTTATATAGATGTTAAATAGAGTGGGGCTCAATGGGCAACCTTGTCTGACTCCTTGATTTTGGTGGAAAAATTCTGTTCGACTATTCCCTATTTTTACAGCACATTTGTTGTTTTTATACATCAGTGTTTCCCCTAGGTTTACAGGTTTGGGGGGGGGGGGGGGGGGGGGTTGGTTGGTTTGTTTGGGGAAAATTGACACAGACACTATCTATCTATCTATCTATCTATCTATCTATCTATCTATCTATCTATCTATCTATCTATCTATCTATCTATCTATCTATATATCTATCTATCTCTATCTATCTATCTATCTATCTATCTATCTATCTATCTGTCACATAAATTGTCTGGGAGGGTAATGGTTTGTAAAAGTTAAAAAATGTTAACATAAGATATCTCTTTAAAAAAATAAATAAACATATTTAAATCTTTTTAAAATTGACTTTTGCAAATAACCTTTGTTAAATTTATAGAAGTATTTGTTAATATTAATGGACCAGAGCTTAAATAGTTTTATTTTTTAACTACCAACTAAAAAAAGATTTATAAATACTAACAAATATATTGGTCATTCATTGTTCGTTAATGTTAGTTAATACATATATATGACAAACAAATTTCAAAAGGGCTTTTTTATGAGAAGTTTTTATTTCTATGATGCATTTATTGGAGAGAATAATCCTGTCAGACGCACCACTGCTGTGAACGCGCGTTCACGTAAACACAATTTAAACAATGTATTATTCAATGCATTACTTCTATATAATTATATATTAAATTGTTCAAGCAAGTGGTAAAATATTTAACCATGTACTTATATTAAAATCTTTTGTATTTAAATTTTAATACAATAAATCTTGCATGTCACAAAGAACTTGTTTTTCCACCTCCACGAATGAGACGAGTGTTGTTCATTATGTCGCCTTGTTGAGGTAAATTGTAGTTTTCCTTGCTTTAACTCAGTCTTAAAGTGAAAAAAGTAGTAATTAATTAAATAAATTTATGGTGAGATTACTACATTTTATTTAATTAATCGCACTTATCGTGAAATTACTACATTTTCAGGTCAATCGGTGTTCATTTTGATCACGAAACATGCGCTGTCACTTTAATTCAGCGTTTGCAGCACAGCAGAAATAGACTCGGTGCGGAAACGATCTCTGCACTGCTGTATACACACCGCAACTGGAACGGATCGATCATCGACGGACTGCATCCGCGTGCAGTGTACGGGAAAAAAATACTCACCGCAAACGAAATATATGTGAACCGGGCGTTAGACTTGGAGCAGGAGAGCTACTCCGGCTGCTACTCGCAGTAGAGCGAGTGTTGCCATCTTCAGTTCAGCGACATATTTCCCGCCGCGCGCTCTCTATGGGGCGCCGTTTGTAAAGCGACTCACGCTGAAAATAACAGCAACATTTTGTCACATTTAGCTTCAAACAATGTTTAAAAAACTGGTACGAATTTTTGACGTCACTTTTTACCACATTTACAACAATATTTGTCAACTTAGAGATATTTTAAATAGTTAAATCTAAATATTAAATGTTACACCTAAATGTTAAATGTTAAATCTAAATGCTAAATATAAGTCTAAATGTTAAATCTAAATCTAAATGTTAAATCTAAATGCTAAATATAAATATAAATCTAAATGTTAAATATAAATATTAAATCTAAATCTAAATGTTAAATCTAAATGTTAAATGTTAAATCTAAATCTAAATGTTAAATCTAAATGTTAAATCTAAATGTTAAATCTAAATCTAAATTTTAAATCTAAATGTTAAATCTAAATCTAAATGTTGAATTTAAATCTAAATGTTAAATCTAAATCTAAATGTTGAATCTAAATGTTTCGGGTGAAACTAAATATTTAACTAATATGCAAATTCAAAATGCCGGTAACAGGAAGTGCCAAAATAAAAGCTCGAGGTGGTCAGTGTGTGTTTATAGCATGGTTTATAGTGTCAAATAACGAATAAAAAACCATCTCATCCGAGGAAATGGACTCTTGGACATGGATTATGGTGATAATAACTACCTAAAATAATAAACACGTTTGGAGAAACTTTATTTGAAGAGTAGGCTAGTGTCACTTTTATGAAAAGTGCGGGACTTATGACCTGTAGCCATAATAGCCAGCCACTAGGGGGCTCACTTTGACTGAATGTCATGTTATTACTCTCATCACGAAACTCTACAGTTTCTCCAAACGTGTGTATTATTTTAGGTAGTTATTATCATTATATTATAGTTATTATTATGAGATGGTTTTTATTCGTTATTTGACACTATAAACCATGCTATAAACACACACTGACCACCTCAAGCTTTTATTTTGGCACTTCCGCTTACCGGCATTTTGAATTTGCATATTAGTTAAATATTTAGTTTCACCCGAAACATTTAGATTCAACATTTAGATTTAGATTTAGATTTAACATTTAGATTTATATTTAACATTTAGATTTAGATTTAATATTTATATTTAACATTTAGATTTATATTTAACATTTAACATTTAGATTTAGATTTAATATTTAGATTTAACATTTAGATTTAGATTTAGATTTAACATTTAGATTTAGATTTAGCATTTAGATTTAATATTTAACATTTAGGTGTAACATTTAATATTTAGATTTAACTATTTAAAATATCTCTAAGTTGATAAATATTATTGTAAATGTGGTAAAAAGTGACGTCAAAAATTCATACCAGTTTTTTAAACATTGTTTGAAGCTAAATGTGACAAAATGTTGCTGTTATTTTCAGCGTGAGTCGCTTTACAAACGGCGCCCCATAGCTCTCTGTCCGCTAGTGCTCAACTGTATGTGACGCAAGTGTTTGTTTGTGTGTGAGTGTGCGCACGTGCGCACTCATTGGGATAATTGTAAACGCGCAAACACAGACAGAAAAGACATGCCATCGTGGAAATAAGATAAATAACATATTACTTAAGGGCCATGTAGTTTTTTTTTTATATAAAATAACAAATTGTAATCTGGCGCTATAAAGAAAATCAAATCAAATTTACTTGACCTCCAAGGGGGGGCGGGGGGAGCCGTTAGGAGGGCGGGGCGCCCCCCTTATATAATGGTAGGGGAAACACTGTACATGGTGTTTATCAGATCAAATGTTTTCCCTCCAATCCCATTTTCCAGTAGTTTTAGGAAGAGTCCTTCGTGCCAGGTCGAATTGAAAGCCTTCTCAAAGTCAATAAAGCAAGCGAAGACTTTGGATTTATTCTGGTAAACATGTTTATCAATGATGGTGTGGAGGGTGTAGATGTGGTCAGATGTTCTGTGTTTGGGCAGAAAACCAATCTGACTTTTGTCCAGAATTTTGTGGGTTTTGAGAAAGTTCTGCAATCTTATATTAATAATCGAACAGAATATTTTCCCCAGGTTGCTATTGACACATATACCTCTGTAATTGTTTGGCTCATATTTGTGTCACATGCTTGTCCTGTCCTGTGCTGCACATGGGTGTTTTTGTTATTTTGGGCCATGTGCTCATGTCATTGTCTGGTCCCTCCCCCTTGTTATCTGATTATTGTTTGAGTTCTTTCACCTGTTCCCCCTTGATTAGTTTCCCTTTATTAGTTCCCTCTTGTTTGCAGTCTGTGTCGATCGTTGTCTATGTTTTCCCCCTGTGTTATGTTCCTGATTTTTTGCCTTGTTTTCCCCCACGGGGAGTTTTTGTTTGTAGTTTGATTTTTGTTAATTATTTAATAAATTTCCTTACCTGCACTTGTATCCTCGCTTCACTTTTGACTTTCCGTGACAGAACGATCGACCAACATGAGGATTCAGCAGAAGGACTCCCGCCAACCACCGATTGCCCCTGTTTCCTGCCCTCACTATGAGCGAATCATGAGATTCAGTAATTTGGCTTCTCTCCGACAACAGGGGACCAAAATGAAGGATTTCGCCCTGAAATTCAGTGCGGCAGCGGAAGGGCTCGGCCTTGGGGATGCAGCACTTAAGGACCTATTTAATTATGCCCTTGATGAGCCCAGAAGTTACTGGACAATGATAGGTCTGGAATGTCTGACTTTTGAGAGATTCTTAAATTACATAGAGCGTCAAGGGAATCCACCAGCTGGGGAAGTTGCAGATCCCCCAGAGGTAGCCGTAGAATCTGCGACGGAGACGGTAACTCCCACACCACGCTCTCGGAAGCGGAGGAGGAGGAAGCACATGAGTTCCATCCAGCCAGAGACTGTTCACGTCACGTCTGCTGATCCAGAGACTGTTCACGTCACGTCTGCCGATCCAGAGTCTGTTCACGTCATGTCTGCCCAGCCAGAGACTGTTCACGTCACGTCTGCCCAGCCAGAGACTGATCACGTCACGTCTGCCGAGCCTGTGTCTTCGGACAAGATGGCCGTCGCCGAGCCTGTTCACGTCACGCCTGCCGAGCCTGTGTCTTCAGACAAGATGACAGCCGCTGAGAGTGTTCACGTCACGTCTGCCGAGCCTGTGTCTTCAGACAAGATGGCCGCCACCGAGAGTGTTCACGTCACGTCTGCCAAGCCTGTATCTTCAGACAAGATGGCCGCCACCGAGAGTGTTCATGCCACGTCTGCCGAGCCTGTGTTCCCTGACAAGATGGCCGCCGTCGAGCCTGTGTCTGTTCCTGAACCTGAGCCGGTGGTGTCTGTGCCTGAGTCTGTTCCTGAGCCTGTGCCTGTGGCTGTCCCTGAGCCTGTGTCTATTCTTGAGCCGGTGGTGTCTGTTCCTGAGCCGGAGCCGGTGTCTGTTCCTGAGCCGGAGCCGGTGTCTGTTCCTGAGCCGGAGCCGGTGTCTGTTCCTGAGCCGGAGCCGGTGTCTGTTCCTGAGCCGGAGCCGGTGTCTGTTCCTGAGCCGGAGCCGGTGTCTGTTCCTGAGCCGGAGCCGGTGTCTGTTCCTGAGCCGGAGCCGGTGTCTGTTCCTGAGCCGGAGCCGGTGTCTGTTCCTGAGCCGGAGCCGGTGTCTGTTCCTGAGCCGGAGCCGGTGCCAGTGTCTGTGTCTGTTCCAGTTCCTGAGCCGGAGCCAGTGTCTGTTCCTGAGCCGGAGCCAGTGTCTGTTCCTGAGCCGGAGCCAGTGTCTGTTCCTGAGCCGGAGCCAGTGTCTGTTCCTGAGCCGGAGCCAGTGTCTGTTCCTGAGCCGGAGCCAGTGTCTGTTCCTGAGCCGGAGCCAGTGTCTGTTCCTGAGCCGGAGCCAGTGTCTGTTCCTGAGCCGGAGCCAGTGTCTGTTCCTGAGCCGGAGCCAGTGTCTGTTCCTGAGCCGGAGCCAGTGTCTGTTCCTGAGCCGGAGCCAGTGTCTGTTCCTGAGCCGGAGCCAGTGTCTGTTCCTGAGCCGGAGCCAGTGTCTGTTCCTGAGCCGGAGCCAGTGTCTGTTCCTGAGCCGGAGCCAGTGTCTGTTCCTGAGCCTGTGCTTGTGTCTGTTCCTGAGCCGGAGCCTGTGCTTGTGTCTGTTCCTGAGCCGGAGCCTGTGCTTGTGTCTGTTCCTGAGCCGGAGCCTGTGCTTGTGTCTGTTCCTGAGCCGGAGCCTGTGCTTGTGTCTGTTCCTGAGTCTGTGCTTGTGTCTGTTTCTGTGTCTGTGCTTGTGTCTGTTTCTGTGTCTGTTCCTGAGCCGGTGGTGTCTGTTCCTGAGCCTGAGCCGGAGGCATCTGTTCCTGAGCCCTCAGTAACCGCGACACTGGCCATTATGGCCACAGCCATGTGGTGTGTGTGGGCTACGCACACACTTGGACCGGTGGTGTCTGTTCCTGGACTGGTGGTGTCTGTTCCTGGGCTGGTGGTGTCTGTTCCTGGGCCGGTGGTGCCAGTGCCTGAGTCGGTGGTGCCAGTGCCAGTGCCTGAGTCGGTGGTGCCAGTTCCAGTGTCTGAGTCGGTGGTGCCAGTTCCAGTGTCTGAGTCGGTGGTGCCAGTTCCAGTGTCTGAGTCGGTGGTGCCAGTTCCAGTGCCTGAGTCGGTGGTGCCAGTTCCAGTGCCTGAGACGGTGGTGCCAGTTCCAGTGCCTGAGCCATTGGTGTCTGTTCCAGTTCCTGCGCCCTGGCCGGCCGAGGGGTCGTCGCCGCCCTGGCCGCCCGAGGGGTCGTCGCCGCCCTGGCCGCCCGAGGGGTCGTCGCCGCCCTGGCCGCCCGAGGGGTCGTCGCCGCCCTGGCCGCCCGAGGGGTCGTCGCCGCCCTGGCCGCCCGAGGGGTCGTCGCCGCCCTGGCCGCCCGAGGGGTCGTCGCCGCCCTGGCCGCCCGAGGGGTCGTCGCCGCCCTGGCCGCCCGAGGGGTTGTCTCCTCTGTCCAAGCCACCTGTTGAACTGTCATCTCCGCCCTGGTCGGCCGTTGGACTGTCTCTGCCCTGGCCTGTCACTCCCGCCCCGCCCTGGCCTGTCACTCCCGCCCCGCCCTGTCACTCCCGCCCCGTCACTCCCGCCCCGCCCTGGCCTGTCCCTCCCGCCCCGCCCTGGTCTGTCCCTCCCGCCCCGCCCTGGTCTGTCCCTCCAGCCCCGCCCTGGTCTGTCCCTCTCGCCCCGCCCTGGTCTGTCCCTCCCGCCCCGCCCTGGTCTGTCCCTCCCGCCCCGCCCTGGTCTGTCCCTCCCGCCCCGCCCTGGTCTGTCCCTCCCGTCCCGCCCTGGTCTGTCCCTCCCGTCCCCCGCCCTGGTCTGATGGAGCGTCTGGTAGCCGCTCCGTAGGGAGGGGGTAATGTCACATGCTTGTCCTGTCCTGTGCTGCACATGGGTGTTTTTGTTATTTTGGGCCATGTGCTCATGTCATTGTCTGGTCCCTCCCCCTTGTTATCTGATTATTGTTTGAGTTCTTTCACCTGTTCCCCCTTGATTAGTTTCCCTTTATTAGTTCCCTCTTGTTTGCAGTCTGTGTCGATCGTTGTCTATGTTTTCCCCCTGTGTTATGTTCCTGATTTTTTGCCTTGTTTTCCCCCACGGGGAGTTTTTGTTTGTAGTTTGATTTTTGTTAATTATTTAATAAATTTCCTTACCTGCACTTGTATCCTCGCTTCACTTTTGACTTTCCGTGACAATTTGTCTCCTTGTTTAAAGATCGGTGTAATCAGGCCTTGGTTCCAGGAGTCGGGGAAATATCCTACACTCAAAACAATGTTGAATAATTTGATTATTGCGGTTTTGAATTTGTCATCGGTGTATTTGATCATTTCGTTTAATATTCCATCAATGCCATATGCCTTGTTGGGTTTTAAAGCATGTAGTCTCTCTGTAAGCTCATCTACAGTGATTGGGAAATCTAGGGGGTTCTGGTTATTTCTCTCTCTCTCTCTCTGTGTGTGTGTGTGTGTGTGTGTGTGTGTGTGTGTGTGTGTGTGTGTGTGTGTGTGTGTGTGTGTACCTTTATATATATTTTGGGGACAAATTTGTACCCAGAAGTGACTAAAACCTGCCAAAATCTCCAAAATCTAAATCTGGTATAAAAAGAAAGTAATTCAAGTTTTTTTTTTATGTAAAAATGCAGAAAGTTTTCTGTGATGGGTAGGGTTAGTGTAAAGAGTTAGAATATACAGTTTGTACAGTATAAAACCCATTACATCTATGGAGAGTCCCCACAAAGATGCGTGTGTGTGTGTGTGTGTGTGTGTGTGTGTGTGTGTGTGTGTGTGTGTGTGTGTGTGTGTGTGTGTGTGTGTGTGTGTGTGTGTGTGTGTGTGTGTGTGTGTTTTCTGACTAAAGGGAATATTGGCTTACAGTTTTTCTTTGGGATCTGTGGATAACAGTAAATGATGTGTCTGAAATGTATTTTGTTTTCCTGGGAAAGCTCAGCACACATACACATACACACACACAGACACAGACACACGCACACACATACCGAGGCCACTCTAACCGATTGGATTTAAATCAAGTTGTATGACGGCTTTTCAAATGAAGCAGTAAAACAGATGGAAAGCTTCAATGAAACATGAAATGCATGCAGCAGAGGGTTTGAGGGGTCTATCTCCCACCCTCTCTGCCATTCTCTCATTTTCTGCCTCCCTCACAACTTCCATTTTCCTCTCTCATCCCATCGCCGGTTTTCACTATTACACACATTCTCATGCTGTAATGAAATATCCTATTTCTGCAGCTGTTGCATTTTCTGGACAGCTTGAGCTTCCCCAGAATAGACAAACCGATAGTTTTGTCAAGAGTTAGTGTGATAAACAGATAGTGTAGATACCTTGTCTGTACCATCTCTACTACCATATCCTTCACTGGCTTAGAAATTAGAAATTAGAAAGATAATTTAATTTAGAATGCCTTTTAAATTCAGATTAAAGTTGTCATTTGAATTGAGGTAACAAATAGGATGCAGGTTATGTAGTTCGTAATGATAATCGTTCAGTATGATTTACCCATAAACATGTTTTTATACATAAATCTTTGCTGGCAAAACATTCCATGATCATTTGATAATATTACAAATTTGTGTATCTATACACAAATATATAAATGGACTTAAATGTATGGTTAAAGAATGTATTATTTTAAATCAGCATATTAAAATGATTTCTAAAGGTAATGATGGAGTGATGATGCTGAAAATTCAGCTTTGGCATCACAGGAATGAGTTACATTTTTAAAATATTTCAAAACAGAAAATTGTAATGATATTTCACAAACTTAACATTTTACTCTTTTATTTTTACTGTTTTGCCTTTGTGAGCATAAAAGTATTCATTAAAAACATGAAAAACTCTTTCTGACCCCAAACGTTTGAATGTTAGTGTAAATATCCGCAATAACAGAAAAAAAATCAAATAAATAAAAAAACTAATAAAATTCCTCTGATTTGTTACTGTTGAATGTCTGTAAGTGGCAATTCTGTCAATTCTTTTATTCATTCCAATTCAGCATCCTGTGTAGTGTAGCCAATTCAAATTCCAGCTCATGAATCGAAAGAGAATTTTGCCCATCCCTGCTGTCATACCATAAATCTTTCAAAGGAACAAACCCGATAAAATGATAAACCTGAAGTTGTCCCAGAGGCTTGTGCGAGAGTTGTCGGGTGTTATTTTCAGCTGATGTTCTGCCCGTGTCAGTTAATAATGCATTTTTGTTACACTATAAAGTTAAGCTGGTTAATCCCCTTTTCCCTGAGAAGAAGAAAGAATGTGTGTAAGTTTTGTTTTGTAATGAATCTGGGGCTGTCATCAGTATTCACAATGTGGTATTGTACTGTAAGCTTGTCAGAGCTGTTTTTCAGTGGAGAGTATCCTAAAGGAGCAAAGCTGCTTTTGACCTGATAAGCTCATTTGAATTCCACATTAATTACTCAAGTACCCTCTAACTCTGTAACGAGACCTCACAGCAAGAGTGAGAGAAAGAGAGAACCAAACGGGAAAGGTGGGGGGAAAACAGAGACGGAGACAAAAGGGAGAGAGGGATGGTAAATTAGCCTACCCGGCTCCAAGCTTTTTCTCTGCCTTGTCAAGGCTAAACTGAGGGCAGCAGGGAGTGGGGTCCAATGTGTCAGAATCTCCGTGGCAACCAATCCCTCAGCCTCCCGTCTGCGCACACACACACACACACACACACACACACACGTGTGAAGCCGCACACTACTGTGAACAGGCTGGTGTATGGTTTGCATCTTTGGCTAGATTGGACCTGTTACAGGCTCAAACTATTTGACACATTTCTCCTTTTCTTTTTCGCTCTGCAGACACTGCTGTTCTTTTCTCTTCCTTCCTATTTCAGCTCAGCACTCGCGTCACTTGAGCCCAAAAACTACATCTTCCACAATCCTCTTATGGGTTCTCAGTGGTTTCCTCTGTGCTTGTTCATTTTGCTTTATTGAAATGAGCTAAAACTACATTATATTATAACTTAATGTAATCACTTTCAATCCACTTGTAATTATAAGTTGTAAATTGTAAGTTTACTTTAAGGACCCCTACCATGCTTTTTCTGACATTACGTTTCATGTAGTTATGTAGCCTAGCTGTTTGTGAATGTAAAAGGTCTGCAAAGTTTCTAAGATCAAAGTGTATGATAAATGGAGTTATTGTCGTCGCCCAAAAAAATGGATTGCAACTGCCTGAAACGAGTTGTCAGTAATTCCAGTCTTACTTCTTGCAGATACCCACATAGGATTAGGTTGCGATAAAACGTCTACTTTGACCTGACCTTGAACACTGTAGTTGTAGCTGAGGCCTGGAAGAGTTTGGTTCGTTTTGTTGACATGTCAAGAAGACCCTGTTTTCTGCGCTGCGAAAGCTAATCCACTTTACATGCTCTTCTAAAGGATGAGGACTCGGGTTTGATTTGATACGGTAAACACAATTACAGTAACACAATTTTTACAGTTTGTATCACTGTGTATACAAGTTCTGATTAAGCCAGAGGCTGAAATTCATACAAGGGAATGGATGTTTCATTTCTGACATCCGCTTTAAGTGGAAGACCAATCACAACAGACTGGGCCATCTGACCAATCAGAGCAGGTCAGGCTCTCAGAAAGGAGGGGTTTAAAGAGAGACTGAACCCATTTCAGACACTTTGAGACAAGAGGTGAAGTATATATTATGAGAAAATTAAAGGTTTTTATTTATTTTTTTACCTTGAATGCATTTAAATCTATTATAGAAGACCTCAGAAACCAAATTAGGAACCTTTAAAATAGCATAATTGGGTCACTTTAATAAAGTCTGTTTTTGGAGAGTTAATGTTAGTCAGACCATGTCAGTCTTTTCTGACTTTATAGTACATGTAACAGAAAGTTATATTTAGCATGCTAACGTGCTGTTGCTAGTATAGAGGGTATGCATTGATGTCATTTTCCCACCGGAACACACATGATTGGCAAAACATCCTGCAATGTGACTGGATTTAATAGGGGAAACTGTGAAAACTAGAGCAAAACAAACGATTATCTTCTTAAATTAAGGGCAGTTGGAATCGACAGTGTTCCTTAAAACTTACCAAAGAACCAGTGGTCCATGGACATTGACATGAGGCCAGGAATCGGGTTTCCTGACATTTACATGTCTGATTTTGATGCCTGGGAAATACATCAAGCAAAGCCTGTGAACGCTTTATCTGCAACATTGTAAAACCAAATCAGCATATTAGAAAGATTTCTAAAGGATAGTGATTCTGAAGATTGGAGTAATGGCTGCTGAAAATTGAGCTTTACCATCACAGAACTAAATTACAGTCAAATAGACAAAAGAAAACATTTATTTTCAAACGTAATATAATATTTTACAATATTACTGTTTTTACTGTATTTTTGACCAAATAAATGCAGTCTTGGTGCAAGAGCCTCCTTTCAAAAACATTTAAAAACCTTTGGAATCTTTTGAACTGAGTTGTATATTCAGTATGTGGTAAAAAACAAACCAAAAAACAACAACAACAAAAAAAACCACTGAGGTTTTGGTGGTATGGCACACTCAGACCCCCAAGCTCTGTCCACACAGCTCAAACCATGACCCCCTGCACTACACACACGTACACATTTTACAAAGGTACACTTCCTCTCTTGAGTCCCTGAGCTGTCTGTGTACAGCTTTGGTTGGTTTTCAGCTCTTTCCTTGGTATTTCTGTACAGTGTGTATATGTGATGTGTGCTTTTTGTGTATGTTGAGTCTTTCGCTTAACTAGAACTAATCATTTTGACATCCACACGGTCTTGAAAGCACAAAAACATGCCTTTCGAAAATTCTCCCAGCATGCATCTCTCCCATTCCTCTAAACATTACTCATTAAATCTGGCATACGGATGATGTGCAAGCTATCCACATTCTCTTTTTTCAATCTCTCAAAGGCGAATCCAAAAGTGATGAATCGTCTCCATTCCGCCGAACTTTGTTTGGAACGAACAGGCAAGCCGAGCAGGAAGTGATCCGTTAAACAGCCATGGGCCGCTACACACAGAAATCATTAAAACGCAGGGAAAGGAGCAGAAAGAACTAAGCAGACAGTTATGGAGGGCCCGATTATAGAGCAGGAGGGCCCTGGCCTCAATTAGAGCCTGAATATATATGTAGTCTGGACTCTAATGAAAATGGAGCCTTGTGCCAGCCGTAATTTCCCCTATTGAGCAGATACAGGCAGCTGAAATCACAGGATTAATCTGTTCTCTCTCTCTTGGAGAAAAAGAGGCAAGCATTTCCCTCTCTACCTCCTTCCCTCCCTCCCTCCCTCTCTCTCTACCTCTCTCATCCTTCGCTTTCATAAAACTGTTACCTGCAGCCATTGCTGAGACATACACTAGGGAGTAGATGGTTAGCTGAATACTAATGACTCTGATGCGTGAGTAGCGAGTGTGTGTTTATCTTTGCTCTTTAATCAACATTCCCCATCAATTGTGTGTGTGTGTGTGTGTGAACATGTAGATTGGCACAGATTTCAAAAGCTTCTCAAACTGGTTTCACGGGTGATGAAACTGAATTTCAGTTGGGTTCAATAATTCATGCGAGTCAAATGCTGTTTCACACTGACTCACTGATGGTGGTAAAAAAAAAAAAGCCTTGGTTTACACCCGGTGACCCGGACTCAAAAAAAGTCTTGGTTTAAACCTGTTTATGTCACTTTATGCTGTTTTACGGGATAGCTTGACGCGGTCACATGCTAACATGTACAAACATGTTTGACCTGCTGTTATCTTGCTTGAAGGTGCTTTTTAGTGATGTTAGCCATTTCGCTATCTTCCTCTCTCAAAACCAAACGCAAACATGGGATGCTGGCACGATACCAATACCATGAAGTCCCATGAAACATGGGTCACGATAAAACAGCTCAAATGGAGCTGAAATGGAATGGCTGTTTCAACGGTTCAAACACGACAGAGCATTATCCTTTTAGCTATACTCACAAGACATTTCATTTCTGAATAGCCACGATACATACAACAACCGACTTTACATGTATTTGCTTCCGATAAAACTAGACATGCTTTTAGATCCAATCATTAGACATTTCACTTTAAAAGGGTCAAGAAACTTGCAAGAAGCAACGTAATATCATTTTGCAGAAAAATGGCTAAAGCCTGGGATGTAGATCTGTGAGATATAAGTGGATATTTTTTGTGTTCTGTAGCTTAAAAACATCGCTTTTAAGTGTGTTCGGTAGAGCATGTTGTGTCATTGTGTTTGATTGTGTGTTGTTTACTCACAAGAACAGTGCTTTTCTTCTGCCCTCTTTCTGATCCTCTCGTTTCTGTCAAAACATTTTTTCCTTCTCTGTCTCTTACATTCTCTCCTTTTTTTCCACTTCACTGTCTGGTGGTGTTGATGGACAGGATCAGTTTATGAACGTTGAGGTTTCATCTTCTTATTATCTTTATTTACTTTATTCATTTTTCGTTTCCAAAGACATCAGTGCTTCCATTCTCTATTACATTCACTAACAATGATGATAACATTTTAAACATTTTCGTAATAAAATGTCAAATTCCTTTTTCTTGCTAAGGCTAATTCGCTAACACTAATGTATCTTAAGCACACATTTAACTAACATTTTCACAGTTTTGCATAATGTTATACTTTCAGCTTGAGGTTCAGTTGACAGGTGCTATTTTCTGTGATTTTTCGATTTCTTCACAATTCTGCTGAAATATTCCGCACTGCTGGTCATCAGCATAATGTTTTGCATGCTGGAACCAGCATTGGAAGCGGGAGAGCTGTTGGACCAGCTACACCAGTTTTGCTTGAGAACAGAACGACTATGCTGGAATGCAACATGGAAACCAACATGGAATTCTGGTTTGCGCTCTGTATTTTTCAGCAGGAATATCACATTTAACACACTAACTTGTCACTTGTGGAGATAATGACACAATTGTGGTGCAGTTGTAATTTGTTTCATGCTAAAAAGTTTCCAGGACCATTTTAATGTAACTTTCATATACTTAAAAAAATTATAAATGGGCTAAATCTGTTAGCTTTCTTAAAAACCAACCCCTGTGACATAAATGTGCCCATGTTAAAGAAACTCCCACATGCTACTCACCCACACATTAACCTGCACACACACCTACTTGCTCTCGCACACTTACATGACAAAGGAGGAATGTGATGTAAGAGAATAAGCATAAACGGAGTGGATAAGAGTGGTGAGTAAGTGTAGAGAGCGAGAGAGATAGAGAGGAAGTGTGTGGTAGCCTCTGGTGGCCCATCTGTCTCTCTCACTCTCATTCTGACTGATGTAATAAACTTGACTGCTCCTTATTCAGGCTTCTGTTTAATGTTGCAGCTCTGATTACACTCATAAGGCACATACAGGGAGAAAAAAACATTAGAGTTTAGAAAGCATGAAATGACAGGTAACATTAGTCATGTGACCCCTGAGAGAGTTACAGAGCTCAGGCGTTCACTCAGGGAAGCTCTGCAGTTCACTGCACGCTAGATCATTTTACTAAACCTGTTCATAAACGCATGCATTCATGTTTAAATGTGTGTGTTTTGTTCCTGTGTGAAGTGTGATTTTCTTAACTTTTTTTTTATTAAACTTAACCACCTTCAAGTGTTGATAGAAAAAAAAATGGGTCTTTGTTTAAAAACATTCTTTATTTTGATGTATTGCATGTCCAGATATTCATAAAACAAAATATTCTGGGGGCCATGAAATTTTTGTGAAAATGGTCAAAAACGCTGGCGGTGGCTGGCAACTTTAAAAAAATAATAAAAAAAAACGCTGGCGGTCAAAGTGTTCATATTTTGGTGGAAACCATAATACACTTTTTTCAGGATTCTTTGATGAATAGAACACTTATCTGAATATTTGGAATGATGTCGATGTCTACCATGTTATGGCTCTCTTTTTGGTGCTATTGGATGCATCTCTTTCTGTCTTATAGTCAAAATCAAATTTTATTAGTTTGATTTGCTTGTCTATTCAAATCACAACATTTCCTAAAAATGGAATGTATAAATTGTCTCTCTCGCCATCTTTCCATATGATGAATGAGGTATATCAGTGTCTTGTGCCCTCCCACCTCTGCGAATGCCCCAGTTTAGCAGCCAAGCAAAACCAGCTCTGCCTGGCGCCCCATCAGTCATCACACATGCAGTGTAACAACTGCAGGCACAAATAGAATCATGTCAGATAGCACGGGCCCAGGAAATATGAAAACAAATAGCCCTGTGTTCGGCTAATAGCTGTCATTTAAGCATCCACCCTGAGGGAGAAGAGAGAGGAAGAAGTGAGTCTGTGTCATGTATACAGACGGTAATGAGGTGAGCAGGGAGAGGCTATTCCTTTACCACTACACCACTGATGAGGAGGGTAGTCATGTGGGACGAAGTGAAAAAGCACATCCCGGTGCAGGTCTTTCTCTCCCTTCCTGTCTTTCTAGCTCTCTTTGTCTTACCGTACTCTCGTTGTCTTGCTAGTGGTCTCTCTCCGTCTCTATATTTATTTTTAACTCTTGGTTTGCAATATTTCAGCAAATTAACTCATTTAATGTGCATGTATTTGTTATGTAATGAAGTTTTAGAAGTGAAAAGTATTGATTCAGCACAATGTCCTTTCTGGGCTCAAGAAAACAGAGATTTTTGTCACACTGTCAAATAAGCACTAAAAGTCAGTATTTTAGTTAAAAATGTTTGTCAGCGATGTCAGTGATGTCAAACTTTGCCTTGAACTGCATTGCTTTTGTGTCTCGTAACAAGTTTAAATATATGGCAGCACAAATAAGATTGGAAAAAATGGAATAGAATACTATAGAATACGTATATGAGAACATTCTTTTTTTAAATGTGTGAACATTCTTCTAAACGCCTACTTTCGTGTTCCCCAGAAGAAAGTCATATGGATTTGCATGATGACATGAAGTTTCCTAAACTAAATTTATGATAACTGTACAGACTTAGTACTACTCTAGCTTATAGAAAACCACAGTGTGAGTAACCTCAATTTCCTCTTCCTTTTAAATAAAGGGCATCTGCTAGCAATAAACCAACATATGCGCTTAACACTCTGACATGGTTCACTAACTCTCCAACATGCTTGCACAGAATGAAAGATATTTGTTTTAGCAGTTTTTGCTTTGGGAATTTAGCCTGATGGTTTCCTGAATCTGGTCCGCATGAATGAGAACGAAAACATCTTATCTCTGATCTATCATCATGATGTGGCAGCTGTCAGTGTAACTGGTTTGTTTTGACTTCGAGTCATACAGTATGTTGTTTTGCTCTCAGAAGCTACCTCATTCCCATGATTTCCTATGTGGTCCTTGAAAGCTGCTGCTCCCCAAGCCTCTTTTTTACAGAACACTAATTATCATTTATACACAAACCACACACACACACTGGGCTTTATGTAAATAGCGTTCTTAAACTCTGTTAAGGAGGTGTGTTGTCCATAAACACACTGAGCTCCTGCCTGAAGACCCATAAAATGCTCATTTACTGGAGAGCTGCACCTCTTCTCGTAATATTGAGAGAGAGAATACGAACCCTCTGAATTTTTTTTCACATAGCTTTGGATTTTAGTAAGAGGGAGTTAAAGAAAGACAAAGAAAGTAAGAGCTTATCAGAGTGCCGGTGTCATGGTTGGGTTATGCATTTAATCACTTTGACAGGACATGGTTTCCTTTCCCGCCCTCCCTTTCCCCCCACAGCCAATCATATTAAAGAAATGAATAACCTCCACCAATGAAAACCCCTGGAGTGGAATGGATTGGAATGCTAATAGGCCCTATGGGGGAGGTAAAGGAGTGGAGAGACGGATCAGACGCTCCGTCTAAAGGCTCTTCATCCCACTAATGGAGGGAGCAGAGAGCATTTTAACTCTTGGACATACAAGGAGAGGTTCATAAGTACTACAGACCATTAATTCATTAGCGTGATATGCAGCTAACTGATCACTGTAAGGAAATACCAATCACAGCAAACAGGGAGAGTGAAATATGGGCATTTTAGTGTTTATTACATCTCAGCAAAAGGATACAATTTAATAGGAAAGTACTTAATGGGCTTAAAGTCCCTGTGAACCGGAAGTTGCAAACGACTTTTCTCCAGTGTTGTGACGTATTTCCAAGTGAAACAGAATATTGAACAGAAGGCAGGGTTTTACTTTAGCGCTCCTCCTCTTCATCTCTGCTCATAGCAGACTAACGGTTTGAGGGTTGTGGATAAGCGTTTTCAACCCAAGCCATCAAACTGACGTCATCAGAAAAGGATAACTTGCACGGATTAATTGTTCACCACAAGACTAGTAATATGCGCTAACAAAGTAAATGGGGCAATTTTGATTTCATGTCAACTTTAAAGGACCAATCTTGTACACTTTTAACTTTTTTTTAAGCTCACTTGTAATGCTAGTCTTAAAGGGGTGGTTGATTATGATTTCACTTTTCTAACTTTAGTTAGTAATGTTGCTGTTTGAGCATAAACAACATCTGCAAAGTTACAATGCTCAAAGTTCAAAGCAAAGGGAGATATTTGCTTTTAAAGAAACTGCTTTTTAAGGACTACAACAAACGGCTGGTAGGGAACTACACGACATTCCTCCCGAGTTAGTGACATCATAAATTTACATAAACCCCGCCCCCTGAACACGATTTATAGATTATCAAGACAGAATATGCTAATCAATGACTAGATGATAACTACTCATAAAGCTACGTAATTTCATCAACTAACCATTCAGAAATGTCCTGTTGCATTCTACATGTTGCAAACACAGTGTGTTTTTGCTCACCCTCAAAAAGTGACAACTTTAACATGCTATATACAAATATATGACATCTTGTGAAATATATATTATCCTAATATCAATATATATTACATCTTGTGAAAAGGGGTGGTACATTATACCACCCCTTTAATGTTGTAGTCTCTTTTTATATGACCTTTTCTCAGGATGGTTTTGCTGCTCTACCTTCTTTTATGATTGGCTAACCACTCTGAATGTGGCATTCTGGCATAGGTGATGCCTCAATTATTAGGATAGACCAAGGTGCTAAACTGAACAAATTCTGATATATGATTGTCGGCAGCAGTGTTTGAAATTTTTTTAAGGTAAATGTTTGATTCCTTTTCTGGATGTTGCTTGGAAAAAAATCGCAATAAACATCACTATACTATGACACCACCATATTACTTATACAGTATCTTACATCTGACTGACTGAAACAGGTCACCATAACCTGAGTAGAATTATGAGAATAGAAATCAAATGTTAAATAGCATTTTAAAAACAGAAACACTACAAGGGAGGGGCGCTGCATGTCTGCTCAGGCTCTGGCGTTCTCTCAGCACCTTCAAAATAAATGTCCTCTGCGAGTCTGCGACATTAAAATAGAAGTCACAATAATAAGCACGTCACTACAGAGTTCCTATGGTGGTGCGAATGCAACCAGGAAAATGGCCCTTGGGGAACCCTGGTGGCTAGTTCCTATTACTAAGTTCCTAGAACTAACTACCCAGTGCAAAAGGGGCTATATAGTAGCATCCTTTTTGGGTGGTCTGATACCCCTTTTCCGCCAACACGGTTCTGGTTCGGGTTTCTGGCCCTTGTCCTTTCTCGAACCTGTTTGTGCATTTCCACTGCCGAAAAGGGGGTTCCGGGCTAGAAAAATCTGATCAAGTCTGGCCCAGAAAATGTATAACCTGATAAGGTTGTAACCTAATAAACTATGCAACACATGGGATGTGCAACGTTTTGTTTATTTTTTTCTGTCTGGTTATAGTCGCATAAATGACACATAACAGCGTTACATCACCATTCGCTCCTCAAGTCTGTGAAAATCACGTGGCCGGTTTGTGACGCTCTCCAATTCGCCTGGCCAAAGACAGGCTTTGGCTCCAGAATGCAAACCATTCTGCTGGAAAAGGGGTGTGAGATCATTTGGATTGTTCATATGCATGTTATATCGGCCCGAGACCACCTGGAGTGCTTAAACAAACTAGGTGTGAAAATGCCCAAAGATCTTGTCTGTAGTTGAAGTATCATCTGCTAAAGCTGTTGCCTGGGCAAATGACTAAATAACACTGAAACAACCTTCCTCCTTCCCCAACACTCCAGTACGATGGGTCAAGTCTGGGTGTAAAAACTCTTCATCTCATTCCCAGCTGTCTTGGGCCCCCAGCTCATCTTTCACAAACAGCAACTCATGAGAATCTCTCAGCACTCATGTTACATGTGGAGCATTTCCCCGTTTCTGTGTGTATGTGCCTGTGTGTATTTCAGCTTAACGCCTCTTTTTCTAGGGAGCTTAACAGCACTGATTACTCAGACACAATCTTTATACACCCCCTATTTCTTTGCTGTGTCAGGCCATTGCTTCATTCTTTCTTTTGCCCACATGTTTGCTCTACATTTCGTTTGTAGCTCAATATCAAAATAATTGGGTTAAAGTTTCATTCCCTCTGTAAATTCCACACCTTAAGAGTAATGATTCAAACATTAATATCTCCTTTTTTCTCCTCAGGGCTTTCCAAAAATTATTAGTAAGACTTTACTGTAAGGTCTCATTCGTTAACATTAGTAAATCCAAGAACATGAATTATAAGCAATATAAGTTCAGCTTATTATTAACCTTTGTTAAAGTTAGTTAATAAAAATTAAATTGTTCATTATTAGTTTACAGTGCATTGTCATGTTAGCATATACAACTTTTAATTTTAAAAAAGTATTTGTAAATGTAGAAATGTATACTAACTAAGATTAACAGATGCTGTAGAGATATTGTTCTTTGTTAGGTCATCTTGGTAACTAATGTTAACAAATGAAACCTTATTGTATAGTGTTACTAAATTCTTCACACAAAGAATTCTAAACTATGAACCAAACCAACTAGTGGATGAAACCTGAGATGAATCACAACTTTTGTTTTGCATGAACAATTGTCCACCCCATTATGAGGTGTAAATGAGCTATTCACACATGCACACCTGTTTCACGGTGCAAAGGTACATTTCATCAAGCTGTTGGACATGAATATTAATGCTACCACCATTAGCAGAGCTCATGCAAGGTCAGGACCTGTGAGAGGAACCGCTGAGAATGTTTAAAGAAAAAAATAAGAACATTTTTATGTATTATTTAGAGTAACAGCTAATTTGACATTTTTTTTCTCACCTGGTGTGTGTGCGTGAGTACAGGATGATGTATGGTTTGTGATGTGTACGTCAGAGCTAGCTATAGTGTACATGTGTATGTAAAGAACAAGTGTTTATTAGAATTTATTACATGGCTTGGCTGAATTCCAATATAGAATGCGGTCTGTTATTTCTTTATAACAGACCGCTGCGAAGTATAACAGACCGTTGCCTTGAAAAACAGCGCGTTGCTATGGACGCGGAACGGACTATTTTCTTTAGCGGAAGCAATACAATCGTTTTTAAATCAATAACCCCTTTTTAAATCAATAATTCGCGGCAAATTATTTATTTATTTTGTAGGTAGCCATGTAATAAGCGGGATAATGTATAGTGAGCCGGTTGTTATAGTGAATAACAACCCCTTCAGGCTGATTCAAGATCCCTCCGCTTCGCGTCGGGATCCCGTTCAGCCTGTCGGGGTTGTTATTCACTATAACAACCGGCTCACTATACATTATCCCTTACATGTATGTATGTGTGAGCTACATAATCTGTTAATAAGGTGCTAATGATAGAGATGGCAGAGACAGAGATGATGCAGTGCTGAGTTAGTGATGATGTGTGCTTGAGTGTGTACGAGTCTCACACACCCATGAAATGGTTGCTCATTTAATTTAATTCATCAGACCTTTGGTTTGTACTGAAGAAAAAAACTATAGCTTGTTTTCTTGCTATGTATTTCAGACTAGGTTTTATGCAAATATCATCATCTAAATTAGCATTTGTGTTTTTCAGATAATATGAGATAATATGATCTTGAATTAAATGTTTTAAAATTAATAATACAAAATGTAACATACTGGCAATTTTTTTTGCTTTGTTTTAAGCTTGAACCTAACAAAAATGTATGGGGTTAAATTACTTAAAATATACATTTTTTTTAAAATTAAGTATTAGGTTTAGATTTTTTACTAGAAAACATGACAATATCGTTTTTTGAATTTTACTGGAATTTTTACATTTTTTTTAGAAGTAGTTTGTTCTTTTCTCTTATGTTTATGTAATGAGCAGTCATCTGAATCGTGTGTTTATTTTGACAGATTTACTTTGTCATTTGGCAAATGTCTTGCCTCACAGTGCTGCACTGTTTGTACTCTCATTACACCCTGTCGGCCGTTAGCGGGAGTGTAATCCAATATCAACAGTCTGTGCGTGAATCAGTCCAGTTAAACCCAAATACAAGAACCATCAGTTCTCCAGCTGCTGCCCTAGAGCAGACCTCCAGCCCTGAACATGTCCAGAGAGAGACTGAGAAAGAGAGAAGCATTAGTTGCTCTGGTATGACAACCCTCTTGACGCCAACCTGACTGTCTAGATACGAAAAGGGAAGAGTGAGAGAGAAAGAATGGTGCGAGGGGTGAGAATAGAGGTGTGGATAAAGAGTCGGGGGGGTGGAAAAGACAGCTGTTGAAACTCATCTCACATTTACAATGAACAGATAGAGAGAGAGTACAGATATACTCACACAGATGGAAGTGGGTTTCCTTATGATTGACATTTTACAGAGAAATCGAAGAAAATAACATCCCTCCGTATACACACAGATTCAAAATTTGGATGTAGTTGCTTTGCCGGATTGTGACTAACATTTGGTCCATATTGCAACTTAATCTGGCCAAGAGCTGCCCACTTACACAGGGACCGACTGTCTGACCATTTAATGTGAACAAGCCAAGAAAAATACAAGCCAAACATTTTCTTTTCTTTTTTTGAATGAGAGTTAATCTGAAATGTATAGAAGCTTGTTTCCACCTCAAAGGGGAAAATTCTTTCTGACACCTTAGGCTTTATTTATCATTATTGCGATTATATATATCACACAGTGTGACTTCAGTTGTTATTTTAATCTTTATCACACAGTTTTCTTTTTCAATACATGACCATTTAAAAGTTTGGAGCCAGTAATAAATTAAGAAAGGACACATTAAATTGTTTAAAAGTGACAGTAAAGACATTTAGAATGTTACAAGCGATTTCTATTTCAAATTAATGCTTTTTATTTATTTATTTATTTACATTCTGTTCATCAAAGAATCCTAAAAAACAGTTATTATAGTAATAATATTTCGCCATATTGTCAAATAAATGCCAAATAAGTTTTTAAATGTCAAATAAGAGACTTCAAAAACAAGACCTTACTGGCCCCAAACTTTTT
This sequence comes from Scardinius erythrophthalmus, assembly GCF_964197995.2. Lineage (NCBI taxonomy): Eukaryota > Metazoa > Chordata > Actinopteri > Cypriniformes > Leuciscidae > Scardinius > Scardinius erythrophthalmus. Next base: position 14,891,769 of record NC_138239.1, on the reverse strand, counting down.
AATGGAATATTTTTAATCTTTAAACAGGAAAAAGCTTCTAGGAAAATTTGATATAACACAGAGAACAAAATGGAATATGGAGAAGATAAATTGTGGATACATTTTTTGGATGCCATGAACCTTGTATAAAATTCAAAACCAGCAACTAATTATTGCTCACTGTATGGAAACTAAACACAGCTTTTGTTCCTGGCAGACTGATACAAATCTGTGCACTCTGATTCCCAGAATTCGCATGAATCAGATTGCAATTATTTTCAGAAAGCTTTTGCCATTTTGTGTTCAATCTATATCAGATGGTTATTGAGCAGTCCATATATGTGGATGTGCCATCTGAGGCTGAGAATAATCCTAATAACTGATACAGAAATAGGTGTATTTATGTATGTGTGTGTTGTTTGTTTTCCTCTATCCGGGGGGTTATTGGTATGATTTCGGTTTCTGAAAGATGCAGAATCCTCCTTCCTGCTTGAACTTCACACCACCCCTGAACCCTATAGATCAGAGCCTGGACTCCACATGATTCCAAACAGAAGCATATCTGTGCGGTTTATGCGCAGATGGCAAATGAAACTCTCCTACCTCTTCAAAGCATTCTCCATATACCTCTTTGCTTTAAAAACTCTGCTCATTCTAACCCCCTACTTTCTCTCTCTCTCTCTCTCTCTCTCTCTCTCTCTCTCTCTCTCTCTCTCTCTCTCTCTCCTCCTGCTCTGGTGAAAAGATGCTGAACGAGGAAGAGAAAGCAAAGAAAGCCTGAAGGAAGGATTACTGGAGAGAGCTGATTTTATTTTCCTGTGTTTCTGATGTGCGAATGATGCAGGGCCTGCAGTGTGATTGACGGGTTTCTCTGGTGTGGCCCATGAGCATGATAGTGCAGGATACTTGCAGCCTGTTGGTTACAACTGTACAGATCCACAGCAGACGGTCGGTCACACCATTGAAATGAGTGTCTGGGGTCCAGATAGCATAGGGTGGTCTGTTGCATCTATTTTTGGATCCAATCCAGATTGACTATACATAGAGAGAATATCTAGTCAACATGAGGACCACATGCAGCCTTACAGCCTTTATTTTGTGACTCCCAACATGCCTAATTATGAATATACTCCCATTCAATGGTTACAAAAGATGTCTGTTTCAAATAAATGCTATTCTTTTGAACTTTCTATTCATCACAAACGCTGTCACTAGGATGATACCCTTTAAAAGGTTGTAATATGTACTGTACCATTTAGGTCCATTCAATATCCACTCTTCATTCAGTATCCACTCTTTAGGTACAGAGGTGTACCTTTTGAAAGGGTATCACCCCAGTGACAGCTTTTGCACCTGAGAGAGTAATGATAAATGTTTTTTGAGCACCAAATCATCATGTTAGAATGATTTCCGAAGGATCATATGAGACTGAAGACCTGAGTAATGATGCTGGAAATTCACATCTCAGGAATAAACTACATTTTAAAATAGAAAACATATTTAGTTATAATATTTTACATTATTACTGTCTTACAGTGTTGTTGTGTTTTTATCAGATTTTAGATAAGAAGCTAATTATAAATACAAACCAGATTTTACAGCTTTCACATATGTGATTCCCATCTTATCCCATTCAAGTTGACAGAAGCTGTGCTAACCTAGTAAGCATCCAACTACAAAAACAATGTTCTAAGAACGTTTTGCTAGTTTTCATGTTAAGTTCTGAAAAATTATTTCTGAAAACAAACATCCAGTTTTTAAAATGGTTTAAAATGTTTTTTTTTTTTCTCTTGGTTATACGAATGTTAAGGAAACATTATGGGTTACTTTTGAATGTTCTCTGAACTCTCTGAACTTCCGAGCTGCTTAAACAGGTCTGTCTGTGTACAGGTGAGCGTATTTACACACCACAAGACTTTCTTCTTTTGTACTAATATTTTATTGACGGCTGTGTGTTTTGAGACCTGTGTGAGAGGAGTTGGTGTACGGAGTAGATGGAAATGATCCACTAGTCAGTAAATAAGAACAGCAGATGAAGACATACAGTTACACAGACTCTAGACAGACAACAATCACTCACACACGCTAGAAGAGAGAAGCTCCCTACTTAACTGCTCTCTTTTCATGTGCCTGTCATCCTTTCCTTTAATGAGCAGGCAGGAGAGACGGAAAGGTGTATGTGTGTGTGTGTGTGTGTTCAGGCTTCTTGTGCAGGTGTAATTGGGCCTGTGACCTCAGAAGAAAGTTTGTTTGGTAGGTAGCGGGAGGGCTTGTGTGTTTATGAGGAGTCTGTGTGTATGTGTGATGGTGGAGGACTCGGAGTGTGAATGTATTGATTTGTTTGTGTCTGTGTGTGTGTGTGTGTGTGTGTGCTGTAGGTTACCCAGTGATTGATGGGTTTCTCTAATGTGACATCAGAGAGCTGCAGAGATATGTACAAGAACATCCGCCAAACACACATATTCCTCCTCCTGATAAATCATTACAGATTTGTTCAGTGTATCTGAGGTACACACACTCCTGCTGAACAGTCATCAGAGCTGCTTCATTCAGAATATCAGTGTGTGTGTGTGTGTGTGTGTGTGTGTGTGTCTTATACACTTTATTAGGGCTTTTAGACTTTAGACATCACAAATGCTAATTTAATGCTAATATGTGTGTGTTGTGTGCAGGAAACTCAGGTGACGGTATTGACTACAGCCAGCAGAAAAGGGAGAACATTGGAGACCTGATCCAGGAGACGCTTGAGGTGTTTGAACGCTACGGGGGCGAGGATGCCTTCATCAACATCAAATACATGGTGCCCACCTACGAGTCCTGCCTCCTCAACTAAATAGAGCGGAGAACTCACTCGCAAACACACACACACACACACACACACACACACACACACACACACACACACACACACACACACACACACACACACACACACATACGTTTAAACATTAAAGTCATAATGCAGATGTTATGAGTATGTGCACCACAGCTGTCTGTATCGGAGAAGACACCCACACACACACACAGCTTCCTAAACAGACACAAGGAGCAAGGAGCACAGCGGTCAATAAATATCTTGGTGGCAACTAACCTGCATTTAATTTTCATTCTGTAAAGAATTATCCAAAGAGAAATGTAGAAAATGCACGCACATCCAATACAATTATCTGCCTAAAACTGACATATTTACAAAAATGTGCAAATTTTTTCAAAAATAACATTACAGTACATTATAAATAAGTATTATAATTTATATTGTTACAATATATAACTATGATAAATAATAAAATCAAAAATTAAAATGTTATATTATTATATTAAAAATCAACTATAATATTGATATGATCATATAATTTTCATCATATATGAATCTTTTAATTGTGTTCAAAAGCTTCATCTTGCCACAGAATCTCTTCTAATCATATGGTTCGTTTTCACAGAAAGTCACTGATCTAATGTAGTTTCCTGATATAATGAACATTTCCCTGTTTTTTCTTCCAATTTTCTCAGCGGTTCCTCTAGGGAAAAAAAATAAAAAATAAAATAGTGAGATTCCCCCTCTGGCTGTTCACTCACCTTCCAACACTCACCACCTGAAATCTACTTGTTTTTGTTGTTTTCTTATCTCTTCTACCAATTTATTACCACCTGTTGTAATTGGGAATACATTTGCCCCATAATAACTAATATTTCCTCTTTGGCTGGAGTTAACTTTCATCTTTCAGCAAATCAGGTGATCATCACTTAATTCATATTCATAAACCATGGTTAATGCATTGAGCCGCTGACAGAAAGTAAACATACTAGGAGAAAAGTAATATTGGCTTAAAATATGCATTTTTATATTCATAGCCAACAACACTTTAGGTCTAATTAATAAGCATGACATTACTGGGTTAATAAGACTGACATTACTGGGAAGTTTAGTTATCATGCTTTCAAATGGTATCTCATATGAGTGTATCCGTGGTAACTGGGATTTGAAAGACTTTGAGCTTTTAATACGCCTTCCCACTTATGACTTCCACTAACAGATCATTTCAACACTCCAGCTTCCGGCTTTCTTTATCTAGTTCTCCTTTTTTATCTCTGTCTCCTCTGGTCAGCTCTTTGTTGGGTGTTTATATTTTATATTTGAATGTTTTTAAATCTTTGTTCTTGTTCCCATCATTTTATTTGACTATCTTCTAAGTACGTGCGCGGAGATGTTAAAGTGATTTTAGACTATGCCAAAATGATCCAAAAATCTATGAGTTTTAGCTATGAATTTGATGATTCCCAAGCACAACACTCTCACATTGTAACATAGCCTTGGAATGAAGCAATGAGACTGGATCTAGATGCAGATAAAATGTTTAATGGCTCCTAACATGGAACATAATCCATGACTTGAGCATGAAACACATGAAATGACACATATAGACTTCGATTGCCACAGCTACTTTCAACGAAACATTAATCCACAAAAGACAAGACAATCATAGCAAAAGAACTGAAAAAAAGACCAAAAACAAAACTTCAAAAGAACATGAAAATTTCAAAATAAAAAAAACATAAAGCACAGAAACCTGACACACTTGCACACATATATCTACATTCAGACGAAGAGCACACTTGAACCTGAAGGGACATAGAGAGTGCACAGAATAACACATGACAGATAGCAAGTATTCAGATAGCAACATTATGTGCTTTTGAAAGCCATGAACCAGAGCTGAATGGAACTGAATGAAACGCTCATTTATCAGAGTAAATACACACACACACACACACAGAGTTGGGGGCTTCCCTCATGCTTAGCAATCTCTATATTTTCTGTGAAATCAGACGCCTCGAGTGTGTGTTGGGTTTATTTTTTTCACTGAATAGTGATTTTGTAACATACAATATTAAATGCTTACAAAAGTATACAAAAGTCTTTATGCTCTTAACATCAGATTAAGCAACTATCTTTGGAATTATGGACAACAGGCCCCCATAATCACTACATTTATATTACTTTCTGGCTCTAATGTATCATGCCGCCATATACAGTAAGCGTATACCGGAAGGATGTGCATTGTTTTCCCAAAGTGTTTCCTTTAGCAGCAACAAGGACAAAAACGGTGCTGGTATGTATTTTTTAAATGCGAGTCCCATGAGCTGATGTTAACAGAGAGCTGAGATTTCTGGAACATTTGAACTCAGTTCAATCTAGATTTGATCACACCGCCTGTAAATTACAGCTCTGAACAGACACAAGGGGGAATTGAGGTGGGATTTGCCCTCAAATTAGTTTTACTGCAACAATCGAGGTCAATAAAGAGACCTGGAGTCCCAGCTTGAGTCCTAGAAACTGTGATGGTGAGAGGAATAGCTTATCATTTACTCACTTTTATTCCCACAAACTTGTATGACTTACTTTCTTCTGCGGAACACAAAAGAAGATATTTTGAAGTGTTTTTGCCCATATAGTGAAAGCCAAAACAACTTTCATTGAATGGACAAAATACACTGAGACGCTTAGTGTAGTTTGCAACAGGCTTTGCTGTAGCTCAAACAGTTGAGCGTTTGCGCTTGCAACGCCAAGGTCATGGGTTCGATTCCCAGGGAAAGCTAGAACTGATGAGAATGTAAAAAATGTGTACCTTGGAATGCGATGCAAGTCGCTTTGGATAAAAGCGTCTGTAAAATGCATAAATGTAGTTTCACAGAATAAAGGAAGTCATACAGGGTTTGTAATGGCATGAGGGTGAATCAATTTTGACAGAATTTTTGGGTGAACTATTCCTTTATGTCTGTTCTCATTTGCCTGATTTGGCTCCTTTCTAATTATATTCTAATTCAGTTGATTGTATAAAAATCCAGGCATATGCGGTATAAAACAGGGATGGAGACGTTGGTGTGAGTGCAGAGGAAAGGAAAAACATTAGACTGTAAGAATGCCAGATTGTTAGGAGCAACAGTGCAGAGGGGAGGGAGGGAAACGAAGGGAGCAGCAGGAATAAATAGCCCTCTGGGACCTATTCTTCTTGTTCAGCGCATCTGCCAGGGGCAGCACGAAACCCAACGCCAGCCAGTGAGCATGTGCAAAGCCCTGAGCTCAATGGAGATTTATTTCAGAGTGACTTCATGCTTCAGGTGTCACCCGCACCTCTCAACCCCAGACCACAACTCCACAGAATGGACAGGAGCTCTGATGTTTATTCCAAAATTTCACTTAGAAATGTTATTGATTTGGCCTTAGAGCTGTAGTAAAAAAAGGTTAAAAAAAAGTGTGTGTGTGTGTATATACTGTATATATATCTTCTGTTTCATGCTGGCTAAGGGTATAAAAATGTACATTCCTGGATTTATTTTGCTCGTTATTCCAAATAAAAAGTTGTATTTTATTCAAATGTAATAACTTGAAACCTTGAAACAAAAACTACCACCTGGGTCCATTCTAGTACATACAGCCCACTTTTCACAATCCAATCAATTCGCAGTGGACTAAATCAAGTCCCACTCTATTTTTGTCTCAGTTGAAATCCTGTTTCACTCAGACATACATCAGATTATTGCAGTAAAATGGGTTGCGTATGCTGTTTCAACTTGACGTCAGCGCATTTTAGCAATTCTAAAATTCTGTAACATCTTGCCTTTCTCCAAGCAGCAGAATTGAGCTGTTCCGTTGAGCAGTCTTTTCTAATATTGGACTCTTTGAAAACGGCATCTCTTTAAAGTAGTGCTGGTGTGTAGCGTGGTGTGTTTTGAAGAAGGCTCACAGGAGGCCGATGGTTTTTCGGCAGGAATCTGGAGAGATCTTCTTCTCTCTCATGCTGCAGATCGGTGGGGTTTTGCTGTCTGATTCTCGCTCCTCCTCTTCCTCAGCCAGAGGCTCTTATCAGACTCAAACACATCTGCTGTTACTCTGCACACACACAAATGCCTGTACAACCACTGTCCTTATCCTCTGGACCACCGTGAGAACCAATCACACAAAGATAAACATAGCCTACACAGTCACCTGGAATTTTTTTTAAAACTACAGCAGTTCTACAAAGTCCTTTGAATTTAATTCCATTTTATTACTTAAATCAATCACTACCTCGAACTCAAAATACAATTCTGCATCAACGAATCAAAACGTAAAATAGTTACCAATTCCCATGAGGGTGTGTTGAGTATAAAAAAGAAATATTATTTATGAATTATTAATATATGACATTTGTAAAACAAAAAAAAACAAAAAATTACCTTGAAAAATATAGGTTGATTTAAAAAAAAAAAAATTATTTTTACTTGATGGTTACGTCACATGACATTTTTATTACTTACTTTAATCTCATTAAATTGACCTTTTCTTGAAAATGGTACATGGTTCTTTTCAAAACTTGATAAAACCAACATGAATACAAAAAGTACATTTCTAAGAACTTGTGTTTACATGCGTTTTATGTCATTGACTTGGAGAAATTGTGTGGTGTGAAGACCGTGGTCCCTGTGTGAGTGATGAAGGACGGTGTGTTTGCCGTAATCTTCACTGCAGACCCCTGGGGAGCCATAGAGCCATGAATGACGTGGCGGTCCACGGTGAGATTATACCGAACTGGGTGGAGAGAACAGGATCCATCAGTGCTGTCACTGCCCAACATCTGACCACGCACGCACTAAGCAAGAGAAAGCCATTTCTTGTTTTCTTTTAGTTTAGGTTTATACGTTCTTTTTTTCTCTCACTCCCAAAAATACTCAATGACACTCACGCACACGCTCCCTTGCCACTCTTCACTTCACCTCAGCAGTGTGTGATTTCTCTCTCTTTAGATATCACAATTGACCCAGATTTTACTCTCTGGTGTTCCTGCACCTACACATAATCTCTCTTGTTTTATGCTTTTGTATTTTTTATTTTAATATTTAAAGCATTCGAGCTTTCTTCAAACAAAATAACACAAGAGAGTGTGTGCTTTAAGGGAGCTCACGTTATATTCCAGACAGTCATGCCACCTACTGCTTTTCTAATCATCTGCCGGTCGGAGCTGACCACGGGATCATGACTGATGCCCCCTCTGAAGCTCACGTCTCTCTGCTCCCTGCCGCTTCACAACCATCTGATTTCATATTCAGTTTTTATCTAGAGTGTCATTAATTGGATTAATTGTAGAATGAAACCCGTGTTATTAACAGAAGAGGAAAATACAGGGTTTAGGTGGGGATTAATATCTTGCACTACAAAACACACATATACACACACACACACACACACACACACACACACGTGTGGCCTGTCTTAGACGTGGTGCCTAGTAAAATGAAAATGTATGTGCCAGTGTTGATAAGGATTCTTATCTGAGATAAATGCTAAATCTTTTGTGCTGCCTTGAGAAATTGGTGATTTTTGTCAGTCTGTTACATAGGTGACTGAGCTGAAAAATGAGATTAAATGAAGAAAGGATGAGTCAAGTGAATAGGAGGATGCATTGTGAATCATATGGATATATTTGTTTGTGGCAACAAATGAGGAGGTCTGTAAAAAGTGGATCATTCCCATTCATCTCAAAATGCATTCAGCTATTTTTTGCTCATGTGCATCCAGTTCTGGACAGTATTTGGAGCCAATCTCTTTGGAACCACAGGAAAGCGTCATCATGATAATGTCCTTTTCTGGTAGTAGGCCTAGAAATCTGATATTATTAGCTGCTGTGTTGTCAATAGTTAAAGGAATGTGACCTAGCTGTTATCTTCCATGTGGATAACGGAGGAGCTGGAGAAGGTCAGCTAAGCATAAAGTCACAACCTGATATAGCGTCTGTTCACGTGTCTCACTTACTGTTGAATGTGAAACTGATCTGATATCCATTTTTTTCTTTCAATAATGAGATGCTTGATAAATGGTCAAGATTGGTCAAAAGAACCAAGCTATGGTCTAAAAACAACTTCTGAAGGTTAATGTCCATACCACATGACCTTCCTACTGGATTGATCTACTTAGTGAATAAAAAATAGGCTACCATAAAACTGTAATAAAAATGAATGAATCGAAGACGTGATAATTTGTGCCATTATTCACTAATTATTTCCTTGTGTCTTTCACAGAAGAAAATAAAACGTATAGGGTTGGAATAACATTAGGGTGAGTAAACAATGACACTTTTTTCATTTTTGGGAGAACCATTGGTCAAAAATGATAAGTTTTCTTCTTCTTTTTTTTAAATAGGCTAACTTGACATGTTTATGTGTTCTTTAGTGTATTTCATCGTATTTTCAGAAGGACTATTGAATATTGAATAACACCAAAAATACTGATATTTTAAAAAGGTTACCTACATTTTAAGGTCAGAAACGCGTTCGTTTATGAGTTGCGCTCCGACACATTTTGGAACGCAACATTATAATACGTTCGAGTTCTTGCATGAAGTGCCTTCCCGCCTTAAACACAGAGAATCACATTACATGGCACAAAACTGACTGCAAATCAAAAACACACATAACACGATGTAGTTGTAAGAGCAAAACACCACGTAATAATACCACACCCAATCAAAACGCAAATGCCAAAAACTTGTTGTTTCACAGACATGTTGCCACAACGTATCATCCCCGCTGGCCGTGACTTCTGACTATTGGCTCTGATCTCTGTCCATCATCTCCGGCACTGATTCATGTGGTTAAGGCACTAGTCCCGCCTCTTCAAAACTATGCGCTGATTGGCCATCCCGCGCGTCCGCGTCGTGCACGCAGCCAATGGGCGCGAGGCGGGTCGGGCGCTCTCGGAGGTTCCTCAGCGAACGCGCACTGGTGGCAGTCCGGAGCAGTAGCGCTTGCTCAGTCCAACGTAGAGAACCCGACGAGTCCACATCGCGCGACTCTATCGAAGGGAGAGAAAGAAAGAAAGCGAGAGAGAGACTGCGCCTCAAAATCAGACATTATATTTGGAGAGGGTTGCCGCAGCCTGGAGGGGGAACGAGGGATTTGATCAGCACCGTTATTTTTTTCTTTTGTGTTTTCTTTTTTTTCTTTTCTGGGGGAAGGATTGTGAGCGTTTGTGTGCAAAGATGATGGTCGGGGAGATGGAGGTGAAGGAGAGACCGAGGCCGAGTCCCGACTATCTCATGCAGTTATTAAACGAGAAGAAGCTCATGACGAGTTTACCGAACCTGTGCGGCATCTTCACACACCTGGAGAGACTCTTGGACGAAGGTACGTGTGTGTAAACTTGAACCACGAGTGTGTATGTGGTGTTTCACAACTTCACAAACTATTTGTTTTCAGCGAAGGGGACTCAACCCGACGGTTGGGGTTTCTTTTTTTTTAGTAGACTTACTTTTCATGTCTAATTTTAAACGTTTAAACAGCTTTGGACAGTTTTTAACAGTTAGAATTTGAAAAGTATCCCCCCCACCCCCTTCATTTCGTGTGTGGGGCGCTAGCGCTGTTAGCAATCTGCTAAATCAACAACTTCTACATGTCGTCATATTCGCTAATTTTCACTTTTTTATTAACTTTAAGATCTTTCAAGAGTTTATTCTTCTAAGTGTTTGTCTCGTGTTGTAAATGACATATCGCCAGGCGTTTGAACGGTTCCTAACTTATTTTAGGGTGTGAGTGAGGTTAGCCTAAGTTGGTAACGTTAGCTGCACACAATAAACTTATCGTTTATTCTTTCGAATTAATGTTTGAGTGTTTATTTACCCAGGCATACTCAAGTATTCATATCTGAACTGAACACAAAGGATTTAATCAGAACAATTAGCTGTTTGTTTGCAGATTAAGATTTCCCCCCCGAGGCATTCAGATGAGTTTTGCATGAATGCGCCCTATGGAGAGAGCGAGAGAGGCACTGTGTGCAGCATGTCTAAATGCCTAGACACATCTGTGTCAATAGCACAACATAAACGACTGTTTATTCTAGACATTGCCATAGCTTGTAAAGCTTTTTTATTTTTACCATGCAATCTGGGAGGGTGAACGAGTTTCAGTGGCAGTGATATGCAGCAGGTTTCTCTCATTGCAGCTTGTGTAACTGCATCATCACTCATTCACTTCACACGTTTATTTACACGCGCTGTTTGTGTCTGAATAGCATGTAGTTTATAGTCAGGCTTTAATCTCCTTCTGTTCCGATGCGGAGAGGTTTGAACTCCAACACACACACGTTATCCGTCTGCATTAGTTTCATGAAGTGCACAAATGCTTGCTCTATTGACGTGCAAACACGCGGCTCTGTTTGTCTTGTAACAAAGAGGAACGAGCAGCCGCAAAATCTGCCGCAATATCAGCGATGTTTGCGCTAGTATTCTCTCGGCGTGTTGCAAAATCACCCTGTGCGTCACTGGATAAACTAGTTTGTTTTTTTGACTGATCACAACTCCACATACCGACACAACCCCAGAAACCACACTTCAGATTGGTTGTTTGATTTTGACTTTGTTCAGTCACACCGCTAAAAGTTTTTCTGCTTGAGCTAATGCCAAGTTCATGACTGGACTTGTCCTCACAGAATACATTTTTTAAATGTTAAATACGAATTGACTTTTTTTTTTTTTTTACTGTACGAGTAAACATGCTTTAAAGATATAATTCCACAAAAATAAACCCCATTGCCCATTGACTTCCATTATATATGGACCAAAAAACCTACATTTTTCAAAATGTGTTTGGTTTCATAAAAGAAAATCTATAGGTTTGGGATGACACATGTGAGAAAACGGCATTTTCATTAACATCGTAATGTTTTAGTATGTGGACAGTGGTGAGCTATCAAACTACAAAAGTTTTTACATCTTCAGCAGGACTTTTTCTTCTCTCTGTCTCTATACGTAAATGGCACAGATGTGTTTTCTTAAGAAGTCTTCTGCTTTGTCCCTTAGTGTCTCCTTGAGAGATTTCTCATGGAGCTGTGCGCTCTGACACCAAACAGCGAGGTGTTAGTTTCTCCTGCAGTGATTCAGCCTCATGTTTGTGTATCTGCTCTCATTCTGCTCTGTTTACCTGAACTTTGCTCCTCTCTTGCTGTAATCTGTTCTCCTCAATCCACTCAAAAATGCTGAAACCGCAGAGGACAACTTCATCCTTCGTTTCCCCCCCCCCTGTGACACACATGGATTGGACTAGGTGTAAAATCTCTGCTGTATTTGCATACTGATTTGGCTATGCAAATGAGCAGCTCAGGGTGATGTGGGCCAGTCATGTATTTGTAACGGTAAATACTCAGACTTAATGCATGGGGAGGAAAATTTGTACCGCTACACACAGCGTCTGCTATCTCTCCTGACCTCTGCTTTACATCAGACCGATATGGGGTTTTAAATGTCTGATACTGGTGATATAATGCCATTTTAAACATTTATTAAATAAACATTTATTAAAATCGGGATTGATGAAATTGAATGTGCAGTATTGATTGGCAAAGCTGGCGGTATATTATGGAGCTGACCCTAGACGGAATGATTTCTTCTGTTTACTGGACACAGCTATTGATGTGAATGATCGCAAAATGGAAAAATTGGCTGATGTGTTGGTCTGTCACGAGTTTTAGGGGGACCGTGTGCTCCATCTTGACTGATGCATGATCAGGTTTCACTCCAGATCTGTGCTATCACAGGATGAGGTACGCTGCAAAAAACTGACCTGAGAAGGTTAGACAGATGGTATTATCTCAGGTATTTCATTAAGCACCGCTGTTGTTATTGTGGAGTGTTTAATGTGTAAATAAAGCACAGACTTGAAACATTTTCATTGCAGCTTCACACTTTTCTGCTGTGTGAAAGAGGACGGGGTTTGGAGGTGAAATGTGGGAACGCTCTCGGAGTTGTCTCCTTGTAAGAGTTCTCGTGACAGCTGCGCACAAACGCTCATAACTCAAATGGATTGTGTGTTTGCAGCTGTTGTCATGGCAAAGGAAAACCAACACCCTTACATCTCCCTCGTCACCCTCTCTGTTCCCTGCACAAGACAACTGCTCTCCCTCCCTCTCCCTGCACTGCGCAAGTGTGTGTCAGGCTGACGAGAGAGAGACAGGTTTGCAGAATGCTTGTGATCTTCAGAGGTGACCCTGCGGGTGTTTTTAGAGCTGTCTTTGATAAGTCAGTGGCAGCTGAGTCCAGTGCCAGAGCTCAATGCTTGGGTGTTCAGAAATGGACACAGACGTGGAAGGAACGAGTCAAGGTTAAATAGCTGGATTTCTCAAGCTCACACAGGTTGTTAGGAAATGATTCTATCTGGAAGTTGTTTGTGTTTTCTGTGGCTCTTAGAAATGCGGTCACCACCAAAAATGCTTATGCTTACCAAGCCTGTATTGATTTGATTCAAAATAACTGTTTTGTATTTGAATATATTTTAAAATCTATATTTTTTTTTCCAATGAAGGCAAAACTATTTTCAGCATCATTACTCCAGTTTTCAGGCACATGGTCCTTCAGAAATCATTCTAATAGGTTGGTTTGGTGCTCAATAAACATTTATTATTATCAATGTTGAAAAGGGTTGTGCTGCTTGATATTTTTGTTGAAACCATGATACATTTAAGGATTTTTTTTTTTGATGAATATGAAGTTCAAAAGAACAGCATTTAAAATGGAAATGACCAATTAAATGCATCCTTCCTCGATAAATGTTAATGACCCCAAACTTTTCAATGGTAGTGTGTGGCTATATTAATTAGTTCTCTGGAATAAATATAATCCTGTAAGAAACTTGATTCTGATTGGTCAGTGCATAAGCTGTATCCTGTAATTAAGTAACAAATTTCCTTCTTCATCAGCGATCAGGAATTAATTTCTTCTTTAGATTCAGTATTCTGAAAGTACACTAATTTAGATGCTGCATTTGAGGTCATTCCAGGTGTTAACAGGAAGTGATTCTTATAGGTTTGGACCCGTGGGACCCCTTTACAGCATCTAGTTTAATTAGCTAGCTGGATCCATTAGCTCAGGTGCTCGGCTCGAGCCAGGGTTCAGTAGAGTGAGTGTGCAGATAATTTTATTCTCTCTATCTTTGTTTCTCTCTATTTTTCTGTGTCCTGCTGGGCGGTGATAAATTGGATAGCAGGAAGAGGTTGACAGGGTTAGCGTTGGGAACAGAGGAGTCTCGCTCATTTTCTCTCTCCTTCCCCCCCCCCCCCCCCCAGTGGCGGTGTGTGTGGACTGGCCCCTGACTCGGCCCTTGTGTGGCCCCTGATAAAGTCATGTCTGTGTGCGTCAGGCTGTGCCCTGTTATCAGGGGGTCTCTCTTACGAGTGCAGGGGTTTCTTATCAGACTCGGCCCTGCCAGTACCGCTGTCCGCCTGACGCCACATAGACACTGGCACACACCCTTCAACAACTTTTCCATACAGTGAAGAATTTATTTAGATGGTACAGCCGCAACATTTTCGCTCTCGTTGAGCCAGATTAAAACTTCTCTTCTTGCCACTGTAGCTGGGATCCTGATAGGCTAAAACTGATGCAATGTTTCAGACACGGTGACTAAATTCCCAGCTACACTCATGCTCATGTGCTCCCTGTAGGAGAACAGCAGGGCTTTCATGGGCCAGCTTGCACAGGAAGAGGCTGATTCATTGTTTTTGGAAGGGAAGGAGTCCTTTTCATAAGAACCAGAAACAGTTTCTCAACTAAAAGTCATGATTTTATAGCACGAGGCAATGTGTGTGTCTAGTTTAACTGTGAGTAGTTCTAATGTGGTCTGGAGAATCTATCCAGGAGCGGTTGGTGTTTATCCTCTCACTCCGGAATGGGGGAAGGGCTCCACCCTTTTTACATTCCACAACTGCCTGAAATATCTCCACACCCCTTCACACTCCTCTTTCATGCATTTTCTCTGCTGTTTTTCTGTTTTAAAACCAGCAGCTTGGCGACACCGTGTTGCGTTTTCCTTGAGTTCTCACTCTCCCTAATTGAGCAACAGAGGAATTGTTTTGGCTAAAGCAGACAGCAGTATTCCTTTGTGCTCATCTACACATTTATTAAGCAATTGAATCCATCTAATGTTTGTTCTGTTTCCTTAAATGCTATAATTAGGGATAATTATGATTCCACTCTTATTTTGTTTGGGCTGGAAAATGGTCCTTGAATTGATCCACATGGACCGTGGCCTCGGCCGGAGGTGGTTCTGTTTGACTGTCTCACCCTGCGATTTCAACTCTTCACCTCTGATTCGCTCTCAGCAGCAGATAGGCAACACTGCAGGGTTTTTTTCACTGCAGAAATAGGTGTCTCCAAACCTATGTGTTTCTGTCTGTTTTGAGTGTTGCCTAATAGAGAGGGCCAATCAGAGCGTACCATGCACCAGGCCTCGTGGGAGAGCACAGATGTCATTGTGATATAAGTGGGTTATTTGTCTGTGTCTTTTCTACAGTAAATGATGTCAGACTGATTCTGTTGAGAACATCATCTGTAGTTGCATTTTTGACACAGTTCTCACTTGCTAATAGAATATTTCTCTCTCACTTTCACAAGAAGGGTTCTTGCACCTTTGATCAATTTAGTATTCATTTATTTCAACAACAATTTTTTATAAACACTGACCCCAAACTTTTAAACAGTGTATACTGCAGTCATAATGTTTTACACAGTGCATTGCAAGTGTGATTGTGTCTCATCTCACAGTATATTCGGGTTCATTGCGGACGGACAAACTGCTTGCCGTTGGAATCTTGTTGTGCAAGGTTAGGACCGCATAATTCCTCTGAACACGCAGTAGCATTCCAGAACACCTGATACTGACAAGCCAACCGCCTATATTTTTATTTTCTCATAAGGCTCAACCCCTTCTTGTTTTACACTTCATACATGTGTATTTAATGTTAAACAAGTTGATAATGATAACAACAGTGAAGAATGTAACAGTGTCTTTTTTGGCTCTTTTTTTACTTAAGATTCGGTGTAATTTTGTACAGAGGCTCTCTAGATTTGTATTAACCCTTGTGTGGTGTTCACAACCCAATTACTCCTGTAGTGTTCCCGGTCAAAAATGACCGGACTATAAAAAATAACTTACAAATCACTTGTTATGCAATATTATCACCCAATATCGGATTCAATCTTTTTGTCCACTTGTTCTCTTTCAGTTAGGACTGGTTTTATATTTCTATTTGCATCTGATTAATTGTAGGCCTTATTTATTTGATAGTAGGCATCTCATTTTTTGAGTTAAAAAAACATTATTTTTGAATAATTTTGGAAATATTAAATGAAATCTGAAGAAAATTGGCACTGTTAAACACACCAGTCTACTTTAATATTTCACCAGGAATTTTGTTTTTAAAAACTTTTATTTTGTACAAAATGGCACATTGTCACACTTGTGGTGTTCCCGGTCAAAAATGACCGGACTACAAAAAATAGCTTATAAATCACTCATTATGCAATATTATCACCCAATATTGGATTCAATCTTTTTGTCCACTTGTTCTCTTTCAGTTAGGACTGGTTTTATATTTCTATTTGCATCTGATTAATTGTAGGCCTCATTTATTTGATAGTAGGCATCTCATTTTTTGAGTAAAAAAAACATTATTTTTGAATAATTTTGGAAATATTAAATGAAATCTAAAGAAAATTGGCACTGTTGATCACACTAGACTACTTTAATATTTCACCAGGAATTTTGTTTTGAAAAACTTTTATTTTGTACAAAATGGCACATTGTCACACTTGTGGTGTTCCCGGTCAAAAATGACCGGACTACAAAAAATAGCTTATAAATCACTCATTATGCAATATTATCACCCAATATTGGATTCAATCTTTTTGTCCACTTGTTCTCTTCCAATTATGACTGGTTTTATATTTCTATTTGTATCTGATTAATTGTAGGCCTCATTTATTTGATAGTAGGCATCTCATTTTTTGAGTAAAAAGAAACATTATTTTTTAAATAATTTTGGAAAAATAAAATAAAATCTGAAGAAAATTGGCATTGATGATCACACTAGTCTACTTTAATTTTTCACCAGGAATTGTGTTTTAAAAAACTTTTATTTTGTACAAAATAGCACAGAGTTACACTTGTGTTGTTCCACTGGGCCATTGAGGGCCACTGTTTCAATTGGCCATTGAAAGTGAATGGGAGAGACATGTGTTAGAAGTCCACGAGGAATATCTTTACATCTGAGTGATGGATTATGGTGAGTTTGGGCTCTTTTAAATCTTAACAATCTCATGTAAATAATGATGTGCCATTTTCCACAATTTATGCATGCTTCATTGAGTTATGAGTTAAAACGTGACATAAGTGCTAGGCTACAACTATATTCAAGGCTCTGTGAGCGCATGTGGGGGTTTGTGTGTTACAACTCAATTAGGAATATCTTTAGATCTGAGTGATGGATTATGCTGAGTTTGGGCTCTTTTTAATAGTGATAGTCTGCTGAAAATAATGATGTACAGTTTTCTACGAACTGTGCATGCTTCGTGAAGTTATGAGCGAAAACCAAACGCGAGTGCTTCATGAGTATATACTTGGCTAGGTGCGTCTGTGGTATTTTCTGTGTTAGAACGCCATGAGGAATATCTTTAGATCTGATTGATGGAATATATTGAGTTTGGGCTCTTTTTAATCGTGAGCTCCTGCTGTAAATAACGATGTGCTATTTTTCATGATCAATATAATTTTCATGAAAATACGAGTAAAAAGGCCAAGTCTAAGCTACCTTGATTGGCTACGTGAGTCTGTGCGTCTGTGATATTTTTTTGTGTTAGAACTCCATGAGGAATATCTTTAGTTCTGAGTGATGGATTATGTTGAGTTTGAACTCATTTTAATTGTAAGCATCTGCTGTAAATAATGATGTGTCATTTTCCACAATCGGAGCATGTTTCATGAAGTTACGATCGGAAATGTGTCTAAAATTAAGCATCCATACATGGTTTACCCATGGGTCTCTTGAAGGGCTTCTTTTAGAAAAACCTCGCTCAAGTTTAGTAAAAAAGCCTGAAACAATTATGCTTGTTGTATTCTACTCATTGAGACCTTTCAAATGACATATGACACAGGACTATCAGAGCTGTATGATGTATTTGACATATTGCTGAATGTAATACAAAAAAGTAGTTTATAAATTATGATTTTTTTTTATTTTTATTTATCAGCAAATAACTCAGCACTACTTAGGAGTTTATCAAATTGGCTACATTCATTGTAAATGTCAGACTCTAAGCTTTCAAATGACACCTATTTTAAGTTGATCAAGGTAATAGTTTTGAAAAATATTATGATTATTTATTTCGCAGCTAGGTGGCGCCTGCGGGGGGTACACTCAGTTTTAGAGGGATAACTCAGCAGATGTTAGGAGTTGATCAAAGTGATTAGATCCATTAAAAAGCTGAGATTCTAAGCTTTAAAATGATACATATTTTGTGTTGTTCCATTCATTGGTTGCATTGGTCTCTCCCATTCACTTTCAATGGCCCATTGAAACAATGGCCCTCAATGGCCCAGTGGAACACCACAAGTGTAACTCTGTGCCATATTGTACAAAATAAAAGTTTTTCAAAACACAATTCCTGGTGAAAAATTAAAGTAGACTAGTGTGATCAACAGTGGCAATTTTCTTCAATTTTTTTTTTTTTTTCCCTAAATTATTCAAAAATAATGTTTTTTTTACTCAAAAATTGAGATGCCTTCTCTCAAATAAATGAGGCCTACAATTAATCAGATGCAAATAGAAATATAAAACCAGTCCTAATTGAAAGAGAACAAGTGGACAAAAAGATTGAATCCAATATTGGGTGATAATATTGCATAATGATTGATTTATAAGCTATTTATTGTAGTCCGGTCATTTTTGACCGGGAACACCACAAGTGTAACAATGTGCCATTTTGTACAAAATAAAAGTTTTTCAAAACAAAATTCCTGGTTAAATATTAAAGTAGACTAGTGTGATCAACAGTGGCAATTTTCTTCAGAATTTATTTAAAATTTCCAAAATTATTCAAAAATAATGTTTTTTTTACTCAAAAAATTAGATGCCTACTCTCAAATAAATGAGGCCTACGATTAATCAGATGCAAATAGAAATATAAAACCAGTCCTAATTGAAAGAGAACAAGTTGACAAAAAGATTGAATCCAATATCGGGTGATAATATAGCATAACAACTGATTTATAAGCTATTTTTTGTAGTCCGGTCATTTTTGACCGGGACCACCACAAGAGTGACAAGGTGACAAAACTCCCCCTAAAAAATTAATAAAATTGTCACAAAACATTTCAGAAGTAGTTATACCATTTGTGAATAAAGTCACTAAGTTTCAGTACAAAGCGATAACATTAACTAGTATTTTCAGGAAAAAGAAAATCTTCTCCGGGTCAAAATGACCCGAACACCACATGAGGGTTAAACAAGCCTAGTAAACAGAGAGAGAGAGATTGAGTGATGAGCGATCAACTGAGCGTGTGCGATTACCTGCGCCTGTCCTTCAGGTCAAGAATATATTCGTGAAATAAATACGTTTGCTAATTGCCATGTCCAAAGAGGAAAGCGATCTTTGTCATAGCATTCTTTTAACGTTTAAAGGTATTTCCTATGAATACCGTCAGCGCTGGTCAGTGCATTGATCAATGGAATGGTCTCAATGCAGTGAAACATGGCCTCCAGTGTTTCCCGGCAATGCATTGCTGGTCGGTAGAGCCTTGTAATGTGGAGCTCAAAGTAAGAATAATTTCAACACCATGTTTTTATTAAAGAATGAATCTGCGTTTTTGAACATATTAGTTGAATGAACGGTTTAATGACTCACTCAAAGACGGTTCTTTGCCGCCACCTAGTGGCATAACAATGTAACCTGCACTGACTGAGAGCCTGTCTAGAACACGCAGGGACAAGCAGTGCTGATGCTGGATACTATTGTCCTTTACGATTACTATTAGCCTTTAGTCCAGTCCGATTCGAGGATCGGAAATAACTGTTATACATAACAATAGCCCAACAAGCTTATTTTTCTGTAATGTGGGCCCTTATTTTAACATTTTGTTCTGTTTCCTTTAGTCCCTGTTTCTCCGCTCTGTTTAGCTTGAGTTTCATTGGTTACTGATTATGTCCTCGTTTGTTGCAATAGTTATGTATTAGTATCTCATGTCTTCTATTTTCTGGCCCGTATATTTAGCTCTTTGTTTAAATAGTTCACCCGAATTTTTTTTAATTTACTCAACCTTGTGGTGTTCTAAACCCGCAAGACTTTCGTTCATCTTCAGAACACAAATGAAGATTTTTTTAATGAAATATGAGCCAGTTTTGTACTCTCCATTGACAGCTATGCAACTACCACTTTGATGCTTCAAAAAGTTTATAAAAACATCATAAACCTAATCCAGATAAATTGAGCGGTTTTGTCCAAATTTTCTGAAGAGACAAGATCGCTTTATATGATGAACAGATTAAATTTAAGTTTCTATTGACATATAATCTTTCATCAGCAAACATACAGAAGCTCAACCTTACCTGCTTGACAAGCGAGAACAAACGTCATTGGTTCTTGCGAAAGCTCAAACGTGCTGCATAACACGAGAATGAACCCATTTGGCTCTCGCACGTCAAACAAACATGAATGTTTATATTTGAATAAAATAAAAAAGGCAATCGTATCGCGATGTTGAGACACTTAAAATCACTGCAAGGGAAATTCCTAATTTTTCACCTTTTGTTTGTTCTGAAAATCCTGTTGACATTGTGAACCAAGACCAACATTCTAGAACAAACCATTGACTATTTATAAAGCACTTAACAAACGCAAACAGCTGTTTTACTCTGGGCAGATGACTCTACTTGTGTGTGTGTTTGTGTAAGCTTTTGTAGTTTTGTCTGTGTGTGTGTGTTCTAAAGGCTAAACTGAAAGCATTCACTGAAGCTTAGTCACCTGTTGTAATTTTAACATTCCACTACAGCCAACTGTGTGTGTGAGGTTTGTTTCACTGTGGATGTTATATCTGCCTCCATCAATCCCGCTGTCAAACGCAACAGAGAAGCCACTGTCGTCCCCTCGTGCTGCACAAAGCTTTGTCTTTTTCTGCTAGCTCCTCGTTACACTGCTGCATTTGTGCTTAATTAGCTCTTAAACGTGTACAAAAAAAGACCATGTCATGACTGCACTTTGTGAGAAGGTTTAGCATGCTAGTGGGGTCAACAGATTGATTGTGTGCACAGAGAGAGCGATGGCAGGGTCGAACAGAACCGGGTGGCAGAAAATAGCGAGAAAGAGACATGGAAAGACAAATGGTATGTTGTGAATGAGGTCAGCCTGCATGGAGCGGGGTGGGCTCACAGACACGTCTGCAGTCGAACAATGAAGCATTATGCGTTCAACATAACCCTCTCATACACACATGACATCACTGCTTTGGCATACGGGATGTGACCTCGGTTACAGTTTCCTGTTTGAGCCTTTTTTGCACCCGGTGTGACCAGCACAATGCTGATTGTGTGAGGCATTGCATTCTTTCACTCTTTAAACGTTCAGAAAGCCTCACAACAGTAGCCACACAAAGCGTTGATCGAGATCATAAATGAATTTGGCTTTATGATTGAAGTGGTTTAGATAAGCCTGTTGCAGTAAAAGGAAGCCATAAACGCTTTCTACACGTGTATACGGACACAATTGCATTCTTAGCCATCCTGATGTAGTTAACAGACCACAGACCTTCAGTTGACTGAACAAATAAATGGATGTTGTTCAGGTAGCTATACTAGCTAACAATAAACAGTGCTACAGTTTAGCCAACTAACTGTGCAAGATTCTCAGACTTGGGCCTGGGGGTGGTGAAATTTGACACACACACACACACACACACACACACACACACACACACACACACACACACACACACACACACACACACACACACACACACAAAAAAATAAGTTCCAGAATTATATCATGAAGAGTTCTATAAAATACATTTGATTTGAGAATTTAAATGAACATTTCGCTCTTTTTATACAATTTAAATGGGTCTGTCTACGTAAAAATATGTGGCTGCCTTGATATTTAGGAAGGAAATCCCTCACAATATGGTCAGTGTTTGTATGTCCTTGGTATTAAAAAGTTTGAAAACTTTTGATTGTTTCCTAAAGGTGAACCTTGCAAAATGGTTTTGCTTCAGGATCCAGGTTTCACATTGAATGTAAAGTGTCTGAAAACAGTAAGAAAATTACACAAAAATTACTATAAAATTAAATTGATTAATATAATATTAACAGTGCCGTGTAGTACACTATCATTACAAAAAATGTTTTAAAGAAATGCTTGGATGCATCATTTTGATCAAAAGTGACTAATGTAAAGAAAGTGACATTTATAATGTAAAGAGAGATTGCTGCTTCAAATAAATGCTGTTCTTTTTAACTTTCTATCCATCAGAAATTTGTAGTAAAGAAATGTCACGGTTTCCACAAAAATATTAAGCAGAGTTTTCAACATTGATATTGATCATAATAATAAATGTTTCATGAGCACCAAAGCAATATTTTCAGAATATTAGAATATTTCTGAAGGATCATGTGCCACTGAAGACTGAAGTAATGGCTGCTGAAAATTCAGCTTTTCATCATCATCTTTTCTTTTCTTTTTCTGTATTTTTGATCAAATAAATGTAGCCTTGTTGAGCATAAGAAGCTTCTTTCAAAAACAAAAAAAGTAACGACCCAAACGTTTGAACAGTAGTTTACATGGGGCCATTGACCCAACACTTTGAATAACATAACATTTTACAAATGGATGCAAAACAGCAGAGTGTGATTTGTTAATATTTGTTGTATTTGATTTGCCCTTTAAAAAAAAAAAACCTTAATGTGTAATTTTGTTTATGGTTTGAGGATGATGGACATGTCCATGTTGGCATCCACATAATTTGCCTAGCTTCTACAAAGTAACCGATGAATTTGCAGTCTGGTTGGATGTGTGATCATTTCTGATTAAAGGGTTAGTTCATCCAAAAATGAAAATTCTGTCAGTAATTACTCACCCTCATGTCATTCCAACCCCGTAAGACTTTCGTTCATCTTTGGAACACAAATTAAGATATTTTTGATTTAAATCTGAGAGCTGTCTCACTCCTCCATAGGCTTCTATGAAATCGAAACTTGCCAGCCTAGAAAGTTAGTAAAGACAATGTTTAAAATAGTCCAAGTGACTACAGTGGCTCAACCATAAGTTTATCAAGCGACGAGAATACTTTGTGCGAAAAAAAAAATAAAAAAAAATAATGACTTTATTTAACTATCATTTTATTCTGTGTGGGCCTCTGAGTGAGTTCATGTAGTGTAACTGCAGCCAGCATCACGCACGACCAGCGTCGGCCAATAGTGAGCCTACGTGCTGATGTACAACACAGAAGCGCTGCGCTGTTACACTACGAAGAAGGCCCACACAGAAGAAAATTAATAGTTGAAGAAAGTCATTATTTTTGTTTGTTTTTTGCTCACACACAGTATTCTCGTCGCTTGATAAACTTATGGTTGAGCCACTTGTCACCAATTCGGGTCAACAAGTTAACTCCAGTTTAAAAGTTACCTGCATGTATTTTACTTTAAGCATCATGTGGTTAGTTTTATTTTCATTTAGCAATGTTTTCACTTCTGTCCACAACTCTATCAAAAACAACCATGCAACCCATTTTTGGGTCTAGAGTTGCGTAGAATATTTTGAGCCTTAGTCGCAGTTGTTCCTATGCGTCACAGACAGATCTCTACCAGGTGTCTTTTCTGTTTCTCCCTACTTTTCTCTCTTTCTTTGCCAGAGGCCTGCATCTCCTCTCTTTAACTAAAGACTGTTGCTCTCATATAAAGTCTATAAGAGAGTCTGTCTGTTTGCATTAGTCAAGAATCCCATGTGGACGCTGCTTTACTATGCTAAACTTTCTTTTCATTCTCTCTGCATCCTTCAGTTCCTGTCCTTAAAACCATCAGCTGAAAGCTTGTGGTGGACAAAACTCATTGTGACAGCTGTTGGGTCACAACATTGTGACTCTATTTTAATGTTTTTTTTCTTGTGCGCTTCATTTTTCTTCACATATATGAATGTGTGTGAAGAGCAGAATCACATCTTACTGTTGTCCATCTAACGCTGGAGTTTTAATCAGTTCACATTTCCCCTCACTCCCTCTCCCACACATGCACAGAATTTCTGCAAATATTTGTTTTACCCTAGTTGCCGTAGGCAACCTAATATTAATGACTGAACCTCCAGGTAGCTCCTCTTTCTGATTGGTCCTTGGATTTTGAAGCAGAGTTTCACTTCAGAATGCCAATGAACTGGTTTTACACATCTCATCTGCTGATCTGCACTGCATGACTGGAAAGTTTCTTGATAAATATACCATATCGCTATTATTACAGGTTTCGTCTTGTGATATGGGTGGCCCAGGATACCTAAATATTAAAATCACCCACAAGAGTGACAGAGTGAGAAATAAGTTCTGTAATATAGTCCTCTATCACTTAACATGTGATTTTAACATAAGTAACATGTCTTCAAGACTGGCAGACAGTCTCCTTCCTGTCGTACATGGTTGTGCTCAGGCTTGTCTGGGAGCTTCTGTTGTTGTGGTGCTGTTAACCAGAGTGCTTTGCTGTCATTACTACTCCCGTGAAGGATGGCACTTCGTGTTGTCTGCCATCCTGTGTCCCCAGGCATCTCTTATGAGATCGGTTACATAGTAAAACTAGCACCTTGAGATCTCACTCACTCTCTCTTCTCCCTCGTTCACTGGTGTAAATGGTCCTTGTCATTGGCTGCCCTCATTTCCTGCTAATTAAAAGCAGAGGAATGCAGCTCTGCCACTCCATCTCGTGCTAATAGAGGACAGGAAAAAAGAAGAGATGATGAAAAGGAAGAGTAGTTCAATGCAGACGCACAAGCCGGCGGTTTTCGCCAGTGTTAGCTTTTGTCCACTCACATCAGAGACGAAACCACAGAATCAGATCAGTTCTGCCCTCCTTTACACCACTGGTGATTAGTGCTAATATTGGTGTTTTGGACACCACAGCAAGTTATTTTAAAGATGCTTTGAATAAGTTTGGTTTTAAATGGAGAAGGGAACAAAGATGTTCAGTTTGTTCTTGTTTGTTTTTGGTTTGTCATACTAAGCAGGTTTGTTACCATGTTTCAGGAGGACAGGGCGGGTGTCCTGTCCAGGAGGAAGGAGGTGTTTAGTTATCTGCTCTTAGCACATTTACTGACTGGTTCCTTCCTTCCTGCTTTAGCATTCAGTTCTTCCTGTCATTGTTCAGCAAGTTTACTGCATTCTCTCTCTCTCTCTCTCTCTCTCTCTCTCTCTCTCTCTCTCTCTCTCTCTCTCTCTCTCTCTCTCTCTCTCTCTCTCTCTCTCTCTCTCTCTCTCTCTCTCTCTCTCTCTCTCTCTCTCTCTCTCTCTCTCTCTCTCTCTCTCTCTCTCTCTCTCTCTCTCTCTCTCTCTCTCTCTCTCTCTCTCTCTCTCTCTCTCTCTCTCTCTCTCTCTCTCTCTCTCTGTGGCCAGTGAAAGCATTCTTGCAAAATTAATAGATAATTAATGCCCATTGCCCAACTTGATCATCTGCAAAAAAAACA
Organism: Scardinius erythrophthalmus; assembly: GCF_964197995.2. Lineage (NCBI taxonomy): Eukaryota > Metazoa > Chordata > Actinopteri > Cypriniformes > Leuciscidae > Scardinius > Scardinius erythrophthalmus. Next base: position 14,866,285 of record NC_138239.1, on the reverse strand, counting down.
AAAGAAAAAAAAACAACGTTTCACATGTAACCTGTGGCTGACCTGAGATGGTATGTATCTCATACAGATGAGCAGTCACACACTCTCAGGAAGTCTTGCACACTGTTGAAGGTCTGTTAAAACATTGATGGCTTTTCCTTTCTGCACAAGTTCAGAATCCTCCATTTACTTCCTGTTATTCCTCCGATCCACATCCTACTGAAGTGTCGTTGTTTGGTTATGCATGTGTTGGTGTGTGTGTGCGCACAGATGGAGTACAGTCAACAAGTCATATGGCAAATGGAGTGAATTATCTGTAAATTTGTAAATAGTATAATCAGTTTTTCTTATCTCACTACTGCAACCTGTTTAATTCCAGAAACATCTGCTCTGCCTATGTGCGTGTGAGCGAGAGAGAGAGATTAAAGTGTCTTGGTATGTCTGTTGGCTGAGGTTTACTTGCAGTTCTTGGATAGTAAAGTTGTTGTAACTTAGTAGGTTGGTTGTTGTTGTTGCTGATTTTGTTGAAATTGTGTTCTCCTGCAAACTGTTTTTACACGTCCTGCATGTTTATTCTCAACTACATTCAAACAAAACAATACTATTTTGTGTTGGTCGACCAATAGATACTTGACATCTATATTTGCTGCTATTTGGAATTTGAGTTATTTTGACACTGCTGAAAAGCCCTGGAGAGCACAGATTTATAAAACTAACTTTAGCTGGAAAATAACAGAACCGCTACAAAGAACCGCTATAAAGCCTAAACAATCTCTGTTACCTTAAATTATACGCTTATCTCTGTAAAGGTGCTTTGAAACAATCTACATTGTTAAAAGCTCTAGCTATAAATGAAGATGACTTGACTTGACTGATTGTTTTGAGTCAAACTTTTTTTTTATAGATTCAAACAAACCCTTAAGAGTTATTTGTTCATAAATCAGACTGTGTTCACGGTGAATATTTGTTGGTCATGCATCCACTAAACATAATGCAATAGATAGGCGTGGTGTTTATTTATATTTTTGGTGTTATTTCATGATATTCATTCAGTCTATTTAATCGCATTCGATTTAGACTAGAAACTCAATTCTCAAAATAATTTTTTTGCTGTGGTGATTTTAATAGCAGCACTGTGGCTGAGTAGCGATACAGGAAACACTTGTGCATTCATGTGTATTTGGCTGGATCGGCTGCGCTGTGTCAGTTCTTTTGTTCCCCAGTGTCCCAAACTCACCTGCCTCTGAACAGACCAGCTGTAACCAGCCTCTTCTTGTGACCAGAGGCTTCTTGACGCTGTTGGATTCCCTGTATATAGCATGTGGGTTGGGTATAAGAGTAATCTACAGGCTGTGGTTAGACCCTGCGCCCTGCTGGGCAGCCATTAAACCACCGCAGTAACTGTTGTGCTCTCGTCCTGAATGATAACCCAAACCCACCCCCTCCCTAACAGCTCTACTCTATAACCCTGCACCATATCATCAAGTGTGACAAGCCTCCCTGCTAAATTTAGCTCCTCATAATGGCTCTGCGGAAACCCGGACTGCAGCAGGACAATCTGGGAATGCGCAGGGAGAAGATAGAGAGATCGGAGTGTGGGTTGGTCAGGGATCAGGTTCATTCTAGTACAAATGTCCAGCATTCTAATCTTTTAATCCTCAGCCTTTCTGATATAATATAACTGAGAAACACCTGTTTTTGTTGGCAGGGATCTCTACTCTTTGTGACCTGTTGGTTGTTGGACATGTTGGTGATCTCTGAAATTATCTTCTGCCTAGGGAATGACTTTTTTCCTTCCTTCCTCTCCATCTGATGACGTGTTGCAGTTTCTAATACAGTTGATGTGTTTCCTCATGGCTGGTGAGGACGGCAGACACACTTGGATCCATCTCTGTTTCCATGCAATATCTGGCCTAAACTGAAGGGCTCAATTTCCACATCAAATTGCGACTGTGGGACTTTTTTTTTAGTTTTGTAGTGTCTGCTTTTTAAATCTTAGTGTTTAAGGGTCTTTTACTTAATGAATTGTGTGTGTTTAAACTTTACTAACCGGCCTCTTATGCATTGTATGGTGTTCAGTAAACGTGTGCTTATTTGAGAGCCCCCACCACCGCCTTTACTTACCCTTTTACACTGAACTGATGCTGGTGCTCATCCAGGGGATCTCTCAGAATCGGCCTTCATTTCCACTGAATTGAGCTGAACAATTACAATGTGACACGTTACAGATATTACCCTGCACAGTTCCAAATCGGGCACTGGCTGCAAGGGTCACATTAGGATTGGGAATTTAGAACTGGATCTTATTCAGTATAAAATAAAATTAAAAAAAAACTCTGCACCTAACTGATTATGATGTTCGGTTCACTTAAACATCTAATATAAAAACTTAAAGGTAGAAGTTACCCAAAAATGTAAATACTGTTATCATTTACTCAACAACCTCATGTCATTCGAAGTCTGTATTACTATCTTTCTTCTGGTTAATGTAAAACAATATTTTTTGAAATCTTAGGGGGTTTTTTTGTGCCTACAATTGAAGTCAAAGGCAACCAAAACTTTACCAACATTTTTCAAAATATCTACTTTTGTGTTCCACAGATGAAAAAAAGTCATGCAGGTTTGGTACGACGTGAGGGCAGAATATGACAATTTCCTTTTTTTTTATTTTTATTTTTTTATTAATTGTCTCTTTAAGATTTATTGCAATCATTGTCAAACTTATGAGTTAATGATTTGAATCAGTGAAAAATATTAAATAAATCTTAGTGGAAATGGAACCAGAATTGTTCAATTCATTTCAATAAATTTTGTAGGATTCATTGGGAGTGTTGTAGTTTGGTCTCTGCTCATTGATTACATTTGACTTGGTGCTTGGTGGCACCAACCATGCAAGCTCTGAATGAGATAGATTTATATATTTTTATTCTCTGTTTGACTTTTTCACCTCTCCCTTTCTCTTTCTCAGAAGCTAAATTCCTGTTTTCTTTTTTTGTCTCCTGACAGGGAGCTGAGGCACTGCCCAAAATAATGAATGTTTATTTATGAAACTCAGCTCTAATATTTACGAGGACAGTCTCTGCGAAAATGTGATTCTCTGAGTAGTTTTTACTTTAGGCCTATAGTCATGTAAAGCAGGGTTTCTCAAACTCTGTCCTGGAGGGCCACTGTCCTGCACAGTTTAGCTCCAACCCTGATCAAACACACCTAGCTGCGAGTTTCTAGTGATCCTGAAGACATTGATTAGCTTGCTCAGGTGTGTTTGATCAGGGTTGGAGCTAAACTGTGCAGGACAGTGGCCCTCCATGACCGAGTTTGAGAAACCCTGATTTAAAGGAAAGAAGCTGCAATAAAACAAACCAAAAAAAAAAAAAAAACGTTAATTACCCCGAGACCAGACAATGCTGGTAATATTTGATTAGCCTAGTAGTTTACTTTTTATATACTACTTCTCTAGATTATAATGCATGTTTCTCGATTCTATCATGTTTTTTCTCTCTCCAGTTATTTCCTTGTAGGAATGGACACAAACATACAGAACCTTGTTGTTTATATACTATATTCTTATTATATAATTATTCTTATATATTTTATATTTTTATTCTTTGTATTAGGGCTGGGCGATATGGAGCAAAAAATATATCTCGATATATTTTGCTATATCTCGATATATGATATATATCTCTATATCTTTACAGGAAAAAGAACCCCCCAAAAACTACTGCAAAAACAAATATGCCAAATACCACAGTCTTTTTTTACAGTTCACATAGGAACAAGTGCTTCTGCAACATTTTTAAATAATATATATATTTTTTTTTCTTTTTATATATAATTAAAACTAACATCATCAAGTATGATATTTTTTTACTTTGAGCAATTCTGGAGCTATAATTGACTCTAGGAGCATATAAAACAAAACAGCTCCTTGGAAAAAATGTAATGTAATATTGTAGTAGTTATAAATAAAGGTTTATTTTAGTTCAGATTAACATTTGAGGCAATTGTATTCATAATGTCAAAATAAAACCGACGTAATGTTACATGAAGGCATTATAGCCTACTATTCCTGCCAAACCTCCATGGTTACAGTAAGTGTTACTACAGTAAATCCATGGTGAATGTTGCTGATCTGTGGACACTATAGTTCATTCATGGCACAATGTTTCTCCTGGTTTCCACATCAGCGCTGTTTGATCTGTTAATAACGGAGAAATGTGAATGTTTCTCACTAGATCTAGCAGCGATGTTATTACTTCTGTGGCGAATTCAAATGCTTTCTTTACTGGATCTCTTATTAGCGCTGAGTAGTAACAGTGTCGCATGATCACGATTGGCTTGCGCTGCACTGGTCCAAACTGATAAACGGTCCTTCAACCACATAATAACAAGCAGTTTCGTTCCGCTTGCATTACGTTTGCCATTTGATGTTGGGCAATGTTGTGGTCGCGCCGGCGTCTCTTACATTGAGCGCGCTTGCCATGAGCAACGCGCCTACATTTGAAATAACGACATTTTTATAAATATAAACAATATATCGAGATATACGATATGGCAAAATCCATATCGTATTTAAAAAATATCGAGATATATTTTAAATATCGAGATATCGCCCACCCCTACTTTGTATAGCATATTTCCTTAATGACGTTTTTGCCCTATCAAGTGTTTAATTCTTTATTTATTACATGGGAAACTTGGATTTGCTTCAAGGAAATTGAGAATCTCTTGCATGTTGTACGTGTGCAAACAAGCTCCCATCACCTGATTTTTGACAAGCTGTTGCATCTCGTTTAAACTCCACAGTGTATTTCTCTGGAAGAGCCACATTAATGCTGCGGGAAAATATTCTCCTCTCCAAAATATGAAATGTAGTGCTGAGTTCACAGAATTCATGCATGAAGCAAACATTTCTGAAAGAAGTTATAGCTGCTGGCCGTCAGCAGTGAAATATACTGAATTGCAAAGGATTTTACACTTAAAAAAAGGTGTGGATATTTGATAAGACTGAAGGCCCTATCTCGAGCATACTGTTTTCTCCCCCTCCCCCCCCCCCCAAAAAAAAGAATCCTCTTGTTTCACTGTCTGAAAGTTTTAAGTGCAGAACTATATTGTCTGTTGAGATAGTCGTTTGCAGGTTGAATAAAGCTGCAAATGCATTAAGCAGGAATCTTGTGGCTGCAGAGGCTAGCTGTGCTTTATGATAGCTAAAGTGCATTGCTTCAAAGTGGAAAAACATGTACATCAGCAGACTTTCATCTCAAGCACCTCTCTTTTATTTTAATCTTAAAGAGCTTTGAGCGCTCACCATCCTTTTGTATAGCATCTCCTAAAGTTCCAGTGAACTCACCGTTTCTTTAAACTCTTGCTGTTCGCTCTGCTTCATTCTCCCTTTCTTCATAATGCATGGAATATTAGAGTCCATATTATGCCCTTTTACAAAGTCTTGAATTTGTTTTTGTGGTCTACTAGAATAGGTTTTAAAGTTTGAATGTTCAGAAAACACTTTTTCACATATTTTACTTTATTGCGGCACCTTTAAATGAGGAATATTGTGACGTTTACATTCCTAGAAGAAAACTCATTTCGGGGAGTTCAGAAAGTGCTTACTGATAACTCCCTTTTGGAGTGGACTTTGTGATTTGACATTTTTCATGCTCAAACAGCAACATTACACTATAAAGAAAGTTGAAAATGTAAACTGTTTTTATATAATATATATATATTATTATATATATATAATAATAATAATATATATTATTATTATTATTTTATTTTATTTTTTTAAATATCTTGTTCATCTGGAGAAAGTAGTTTGAAATTACATGAGGGTGAGTAAATGGTGACAGAATGTTCAATGTTCTTTTGATGGATGGATTGGCAGTGAAAAGGCTGGAGAGAGGAGAGAAAAAGAAAATAGCCTGTTCTGATATTCCTCCATTTTATGGTCTCGGAATGTTTAACATTGTTTACCTTCTCACCAGTTTTGACAAGGATTGTTATGTTTTTTTAAAGCCTGTCTCTCCTCCTTGCTTTTTAATATTGTGCAGTCTTAGATCAGCGAATGTTCTCTTTTGTTCTTTTTGTTCAGCGAATGTTCTCTTTTGTTCTTGTTCTTGTTATTGCAAGATGATCTATTCACAAATTGTCACCATTCTTTTTTTTTTTCTTTTTTTTTGAGCCAAGGCAAAAACTGCATTGTTGTTCGTCAACGTTTTGTTTCTATAGCACATTTACAAAACAATATAATTCTTAATATTAATATTACTAAAATTATATAGGCCTAATATTACACAGCATAAAAATCAGTCATCAATGAAGATCAAAAGCAGCTTATAAACACAGTTAGTTTAACAAGAAATAGGGATTCTCATTTTTTCACGATCATGTAATCACTATCATTCTCACAAGAGAAATATTAAGCCAATAAATTAAGATAATTGATATACCGTTATCAGCATTGAGGTAAATTCAGCTCTTGTCTCAGAGAATTAATAGTTAGATGCCAAAACCTCAGTCAGTTTTTGCTTTCACTTTCGGTGAATAATTGTCTGGTTTGAGACTCCTTCAACGGCAAAACTCTCATGCAAAGTTTGTAAATTGCATGTGTGATATCCGCAGGCTCGCCTTTTGGTTGAAATATTTCTATGCAATGTGACATTTTTCTTCATCACCACACAGCCGCACACACACAGGTGCGTTTTAGATTGTGTATCATTAAATTGGATCTGTGCAATAGGTCTTAAAGTGACAGCAGCCTATAAATACCTGCTGTTGGTTGTCAATGTTAATCAAACAACAAATCATCAGCTTTAACAGATTCATTTATAATAAATTTATATAGCGAACACTATAGTGTTATTTTTAAGGCTGTAACGATATTCAAACCAAACTGAAACTCAAATTATGTAAATTTTATCACGAAATTCAAACAATTAATGCCTTTTAATGTGCTTGTGTGCAGTTTACATGTTTGCATACAATATTTGAGTGTTGATTATTATATCTAAAAATGAATAGCAACTTAATTTAGGCTGATTGTTTGGGCTCTGTTTGGCTCCCTATGTAGTTTTACAGCATTAGCAGAGATATTTATTTTAATCCTTTAACTTTATATTATAACTGAATTAATATAAAGACAGACACAATTTGTTCAGTAAACCACTGTTTAATAAAAAAAAGCAGTGTTATGTTTAGTTTGTACCAAACGGTGACGTCAAAAACGTACCAAACCCTCTTTTTTTTTTTTTTTTTTTTTTTTTGCTGTTACACCCCTAGTTATTTTACATGTAATTGTTACATTTCGGTACCTGAAATAAATACTACAATTAGACCTTACTTTATTTGTAACTTTAAGTTTGTTGCATTGTATTTATCTATGCTTGTAATCTGTATATTTGTTCTTAATTTTTTTACTGACTGTTCACTTGCCTTTAATAATGTTTGAACTTTATTAGTTAGGCAAGAAGTTTTTTCTGTGGTATCGCAGTACTTAATGTGCCCTTTAAGTAATAAATGGAAAGCAATGTTGCCCCGAAAAACCTTTTTCTTGCCAATCCGGTCTGTGACTCAAAAACAAAGTTTTGTGATCCGTTGGACCACTAAAATAAACAAATAAATGAGTAAAGTAATAATCAAATAAGTAAACTATTGCACCCCCAGACCAGCAGCCTGAACACTGAGCGATTGTGGGGCTCAGTGTCCTGCTTAATAGACCCGGATCTGATCTCACCACTTCTCCACATTCCTGCCTCACCCCTTAGTGGAGTTTAAACTGCGACCTTTGTGCTGGCAAACAAGGTACTTAACCATTAGGCTACCAGCGTCCTGGACATTGAAATTAGGACCCACCTCAGAGTTTGTGCCTGTTAATGGCATGTGCTCTATCGCTCGCTTGCTCTCTTGCTGCTACTTTATGGTAATGTGGCATTTCACTGTGCCTCTCTCGTTCAGCCAAAGGACAGAAACACTTTAGTTTCTATTTTTCATTGGCTTTTTTTTAAGTGCACACTAAAAGAGTGCTTTTAGATGAGGTTTGAGTGTGTGTGTGTGTGTGTATATGTATGTCTGTGAGACGAAGACTGGCAAAAATAAAATGTTGCAAATGAAGTAATGTGCACTGTAGATTATCATTTACACTGTTTATTTCTGATGTATATTGAAAGGACCCATGATCAGGGATGTACAGTGTGAGCCTGGGAGAAGATTTAAATGAACTTGTTTTCGTTCATGACACATTTCTAGTTCAGTCGAGGATATTTAAATTTTTTAATTCCTGCTTTTACTCTAACCTACTCTCTTGCAGTCCAAGAATATTAAACATGCAGACATGCAGCACTTTTACTTCAGAGAACCAGAGATAAATCCTTCCTTCTCTAGTGTGAGAAAGGTGGAGGGAGAGACACAGGGTGAGACCGAGGGATGGAAAAAGAGAAGGGTGGAGGAATACGAGGTTGCTCTCAGGTCGAGAGAGAAAGATAGATTGAATTTGTAAATGTGACTAATATACTTGCAGCGATTGTGTCACCTCCTCTGGGACTCATTGCATGTGTGAGACAAGATCCGTTGTGTTAAAGGTTTCACCCTTACATGGTCCAAGAGCTGCTGCTGTTCTGATCTGGGTGTTGCGTCACCCTTCAACCCCCTTCCAGGATTCTGGGGCCCCATGAAATGCGCAAATACACGCAGTTTCAGTGTTATAGGCCTCCTCAAGTCAGTTCTGCAGTCACCTTCAAGACACCTACACATACTCGTTTGCACTTTATCAGAGAATGCTGTAAATCCATTGAATTCAATAAGGACTGCCATAGAGGTAAAAATGCAAGGGTTTGCATCAGTAGATATGTGTGACCAAAACTTTTAACACACTCTTAGGTAGACCATCAACCAATGTGAATTTCAGTTAGTTTCCAGTTGTTTTTTTATTAAATCCAGTTTGCTGGATTTTTGCTTGTTTATGGATCTTACACTTTCCTAGCTGTTGAACAATCTTGTCAGAGTGTGTGTAAGCGCTATTGATGCTGTGATCCCACTTTTTTTCATGATATTGCTTTGAGACAGCTGACTACATGTGTCAGTGCTCAAGTATGTGTAGTAACAAGCATAACTAATTGCAGCACATACAGAAGACTATATATTTGAGAATTTTGCCATTTTAATAATTTCAATTGTAATGCGATTTAATTGTCTATTCTAGTTGTGACCAAATGCTAATTTTCTTTTCTTTTAAGAGAAATTAACTTTTATTCAGTAAGGATGCATTACATAGATCAAAAGTGACAGACTTTTACATGTTTACAACAAAATTATACTTCAAAATACTGATCTTTCAAACCTGTCCTGAATCCTAAAAATGTATCACTGTTTCCACAAACAAATATTCAGCAGCGCAACTGTTTTCAGCGTTATTGTTAATGAGAAATGTTTCTTGAGCACCAAATCAACATATTAGAATCATCTTTGAAGGATCATGGGACGCTGGTGACTGAAGAATTAAATTACAAATAGAAAACGGTTATTTTAAATCATAATATTTTACAATATTACTGTATTTTAGATTTTTTTTTTTAAATGTAGCCTTGCTGAGCATATTCAAAAGACTTAAAAAATAAATAAATAAATAAATAAATAAATAAATAAATAAATCTTACTGACCCCAAACTTTTGAACTGTAGTTTGCAGAGTGGTGAATGACATTTGAGAGCAGCAGACTTGAATTCCTGCATGCTCATCAATCAAGGCTATCGTATAACTTCAAAACGCTAGGAATATAGCACACAGTTCATTTTACGTTTTTGAACAACCATGACTAAACCTAGTATTGTATTTACATGCCTGATACTCAATCCATTTCAAAAGGTCACAATCATTCCATCACTTTTCCAAGTATCAGATTTAAAAAAAAAAAAAAATGTATAGCTTTTTAATTCTCTATCCGGCAGGTGTGTTTGCTTCACCATCTGGAATTCAAACCCTAACTATCAGCTCATTGAGCTCACTAGTTTTTAAAACACAGCCTCTGTGTGTGTGATGAAGGGAATGATCATGAGGGGAGGGTGTGTGTGTGTGTGTGTGCGTGACAGGAATGGACATCCTGAGCTTAATCATGTTTTGGCAGCAGCAGTTTAACCTCATCTGAGGCTGGCAGCTTTGAAAGAGTCTCTGTTTAAAAGATCTCAACATGTGCATGTAAATTCCTGTTACTGTGAAATTATTTTAATTTTTTTAATTTTTCCATGCAATTTGGCAACTGAATTTAGGGGGATATGCGCTAGAATCTCATGTTAATGAAGGGAGTGTTGCATTTCATGCCTTTTTGTCTTTTTTTCCCCCCTCTCTCATTCAGCCGTTTCTGATCTGTTTGTCTTTTTTTGTCTACCTGCAGAGATAACCAGAGTGAGGAAAGACATGTATAACGACACAGTGAACGGTCTGGTGGACAAGCACCCACTGGAGTTACCAGAGCCAGTGGGACCCATCGTACATCTGCAGGAGAAACTCTTTGTACCGGTCAAAGAGTATCCGGATGTGAGTCTCACTTACTTTGTAATTTTTTCTGTCAAATGATGTCACTAGAGTTGTCAAAAGTACTGACTTCGGTACCAAGTTGGTACTGAAATTTAAAAAATGTGATGATACCAGCATTTCCCTCTAGCATTTTGAGCGCTGTTGAACAGATTCTTAAAAACACCTCTGATTGGCCGTTGTGTTGACGACGTGCTCTGATCAACTCTTCAAAAACATGTTGTCTTTGCCGCTTTTCATCGAGCGCTTACACAGATACACACAGGAGCGTTTGAAAATGACGTCTATCAGCGGATCCGTTTATCAGCGGTTTATCATCTATTAGCGATCCGCTGATAGACGCCTGCTTTTTAACGCTCTTGTGTTTTTCTATGTAAGCGCTTGGTGAAGAGCGTCAGAGACAATGTTTTTGAAGAGTTGTTGCCAATCACAGACATATATGTTGAGTGCGTGAACACAATGGCCAATTAGAGACATATATATGTTGAGCATGTCATCACAATGAACAATCAGAGGTGTTTAAGATTCTGTTCAACAGCACATTTAAAATGCTAGAGGGAAATGCTGATATCGTCACATTTTTAAATTTCAGTACTGAAGTCGGTACTTTGACAACTCTAGATGTTACCCATCCTTTTAGAATCAAGCACAGTGATTGACTGTTGCTATAGTGACGGGTGATTGACAGTTACAGTGTCTGAAGAAATCTATAAGTGAGAAGATTTACTCCTGGTGAAAACATGACGTTTGGGAGTAAATAAGGACTCCCTGTCATAAGCTAGTTCAGCAATGGTAGTTTTTCCAGTATTAGTCCCCGGTAGGGAGCTGGGAATGGTGCCGGAATGCCACAGGCCATGCTCTAGTAGTAGAGTAGGTTCTTTTTAGCTTGTGTTGTGCGTTTGAGAAGTTTAAGAGAAGTGTTTCCACCAGCGTACATAATGTAGCTTGACGTTTAGATGGTCTTGTTTGACATTTCTCTCATATTCTCAGACACAAACACACACATTGATGGCCATGTCACACAGGGAGCAATTTTGCTGCCTAATTCTTCTGCTAGGTGGACAAGGGAGAGGGGAAGACAGAAAAGGGGGCCCAGCAGAGCATGAAATGCGTTTTCCCTCTGACGGCCCGATAAAGGCCACCCCATCCGTCCCAGCGGACCCCCCACACACACGCACGCACACACGTAACCCCAGGTTTCTCAGAGTTTGAAGCAGAGTTAATTATGATGGAGACTACTGCTCTGCTTATCTTTATTTTGTGCAGAATGTTACTTTTTTAAATTGGCTTTTACTTTTAAGCACTTTGTGTAATGATTGTTGCTTTACTTGAGAAATATATTCACCTCTGGATGACCTGGAAAGTTCTGTGTATAAAGGATTATCGTTAGTGGTCGACTGATATTGTTTTTTTGGTGGCCGATGCCAATATCTTAGAGAGCTGGGTGGCCGACATAAAGCCGATATAATATATATACTTTAATTATAGCCTACATTCTCAGTGCCATAAAAATAAAAGTCCCGCATCCAACACATCGGCTAAATAGAAAAACTTATCGGCCGATGTTTAAAACAATGCCAAATATCGGCTGATATGGGGCTGGTTTTGGTGGTTGAAAGAAGTCTCTTGCCACTCACCAAGGCTGCATTTATTTGATTAAAAATACAGTAAAATGGTAATATTGTGAAATATTACAATTTAAAATAACTTTTTTCTGTTTATCCCTATATCGTGTTAAATCTGAATTTTCAACAGCAATTACTCCAGTCTACAGATACTTCAGAAATTCTAATATCAATGTTGAAAACATAACTACTTAATTTTATGAAAATCATTTATAATTTTTCTTTTTTTTCATGATTTATTGAATTAAAAGTTCAAAAGAACAGCTTTTATTTGAAATAGAAATCTTTTGTAACATTATAAATGCCTTACTGTCACTATTAATCAATTTAATGCATCCTTATACATATATGTATGTGTTTAAAGCCAGGGACACACTAAGCCGACGGTTGGCTGTTGGGCCATTTTTGAGTGTCGGCCGACAATTATTATTATTATTTATTTTTTGCTTTGTTCTGCACCGTTGGCACCGCACCGTCAGTTTTTTTTTTTTTTTTTGGCCAATTCAACATGTAGAATTGGCACCGGGCCGTCTATGACAGAGAGAACTCTGATTGGCTGTTCAATTTAGCAAACGAGTCAGTGCACGAGAATACGACCAAAGTGATGAAAGCAAGCAAAGAAGTCATGACGGCACAGACAGAAGGCTGTTCTAATTTTACATCATCTTACCTGAGCATTCCACTGCGCAAATATTTTCACAATAACATGAGCGGAATGGGATAAAGAACGGGATCTGCATGATTGATATATTTAAAACGGTAAGCAAGTGCTGCTTTGTTTATGGTTTGTATACCTGCAGTCTTGGTTTTGCTTTCTCTTTTTGAATGATGAAAATAGACAAATATATCTGCTTATATAGACAGTTATCTCCTTTACACGCAGGCGCAGAACGCGCGTGCTAGCTGATAGTTGGCTGTAGTCCTGTTGGTGTGTTGAAGCAGATTTTTCTTCCCCGACGCAGGTGACACAAGGCGACAACACGGTTGGCTTTCATCAGCAGTCTTTGGCGTCGGTTTGATGTGTTCCTACCTTAGGAGTGTGTTCTTGTGACCTTCCGTCTCAGAATAGCAGGAACAGCTACTGGGAAACACGGCTGACCAGTATAGAATGAACTCCACAGCTCCATCATGCCATGGAAAATAGAGAGTAACTGTTTGTGTGTTTCGAGCAATGCAAGTGGGAGGGGACACACACACACACACACCAGTGTACATTAGAATCCCCAGCTGACCCCCTCAAAACTGTTTCTCTCTCACTGTGTTCCCTGCAAGTCTCGCCTAATTATTCTTCCCCCTGGTGGTTAGCATGAGTCATTGTTTCAAAACACACACAAATAGACGTTTTCACCCGAATGTTCTAACCACGCAGGAAAAGGAAGAATAATTATAGCCGTTACTAGTTTATTGAGTGTGGCAATGCTAGCATGCACTTCAGTCACAGTCTCTCAGATTTGCTCTTTCAGACAGGAGAGTTGTCTCGGTCATCCAATCTGCAGCTTGATTGAGAATAAAGTGTCTATGATTGGTTGATATTTAAATAATGCTTTCTCAGTTTCCTCTGTTGGATGAAATTATTTTATTGGTGTTTTATATTGTAAACTTGCTGTATTTTAAACACTGCGGTTTGACACCTGATCTAGTTACAGTTCAGGAAGAAAGGGAGCTTGCTTTACATTTTGAGCTCAATTCATGATTCTAGCACTTATATTGTAAAATGTTATTTTAAAGTGAAGTCTGGACTAGAGAGGTAAAAGCATGCTAGGAAGAGCCACACACGTGGGCTCATTTGCCTATGTCAGACCCCTCATTCCAGACTAAACGTCTGTTCGCGCTTTACTGCTTTGAGAATAAACAGAAAACAGACTCTGCTTTGAGTAAACTGACCCAGTCCTGGTCTTGTGTGTGTGTGTGTGTGTGTGTGTGTGTGTGTGTGTGTGTGTGTGTGTGTGTGTGTGTGTGTGTGTGTGTGTGTGTGTGTGTGTGTGTGTGTGTGTGTGTGTGTGTGTGTGTGTGTGTGTGTGTGTGTGTGTGTGTGTGTCCAGGTTTGGCTATACTTGTGACGGCCAAATGTCCTCACTTGTATAGTGAAGTATTGTGACAATTGACTAGTCAAAACATTTTATTGGTCCTCACAAAAAGGCTTCTTAATTAGTCAAAACATGTGTTTATTTAAACCTAGTGTTTTGCACATGTGATGGGTAGGTTTAGGGGTAGGGGTTGAGTTAGGTGATCGAAAATATCATTGGCCTGATATAAAATCAATTTAAGTCTAAGCAATGTCCTCCTCACTAATATAGTGAAGTGAAGGCCAAGTATGGTAACCCAAACTTGGAATTTGTCCTCTGCATTTAACCCATCCAAGTTAGGGCAGTGAGTAACACCACACACAGAAACACACACACAGAAACGCACAGAAACACACACACACACACAGACACACAGACACACACACACACACACACACCAAACCGTGGACACACACACACCCTGAGCAGTGGGCAGCCTTGCTCAAGGGCACCTCAGTTGTTTCCTGTCGGTATTGAGACCTTTGGGTTACAAGTCAGACTCTCTAACATTAGGCCACAGTTGCCCCATATAGTGAAACAAACTTGTGTGTGATTTATAAATATGAAATTTTCACATTTCCATAATTCTGAAGGACATAAGGAAAAAAATAAATAAAGGAGCCATAGAAAGGAAAATGGAGTAAATGGAAAATACAAGAATTTTTTTTTTATAACTGATTCTCAGAAATAGAATTACAACACAGTGAAGAATATATATATATATATATATATTTATTTATTTATTTATTCAGTACCAGTCAAAAGTTGGGAAACATTACTATTTTTAATGTTTTTGAAAGAAGTCTCTTATGCTCATCAAGCCTGCAGTAAAAAAAAAACAAAAAAAAACCAGTAATATTATGAAATATTATTACAATTTAAAATAATGGTTCTCTTTTTTAATATATTTTAAAATGTAATTTATTTTTGTGATGCAAAGCTGAATTTTCATCAGCAAGTACTCCAGTCTTTGGTGTCTTATGATCCTTCAGAAATCATTCTAATATGATAATTTGATACTCAGTTATTATCAATGATGGAAACAGTTGTGCTGTTTAATATATTTTTTTGGAATACTTTTTTCAGGATTCATTGAGTAAAACGTTAACAGCATTTATTCATAAAAACAGCATTTATTCAAAATAAAAACATTTCTAACAATATAAATCGTTACCATCACCTTTTATCAATTTAACGCATCCTTGTTGAATTAAAGTACTAATTTCTTTAAAAAAAAAGTTATTGTTCCCAAACTTTTGAACGGTAGTGTATATTGTTACAAAAGATTTCTATTCTAAATAAATACAGTTCTTTTTCATGATTTCTGAAGGATCATAAGACACCAAAGACTGGAGTACTTGCTGATGAAAATTCAGCTTTGCATCACAAAAATAAATTACATTTTAAAGTATATTAAAGAGAACCATTATTTTAAATTGTAATAATATTTCATAATATTATACTGTTGTTGTTTTTTTTTTTTTTTTTTTTATTAGTATTCTCAACACTATTCTAATTCACACTTATTAGTAATTAGGTCTTGGTTCTTTTGTCTTTAGCACAAAATGTCCATTTCATAAAAATAGCTTGTCCTGTGAACGTGACTGTTGGTTTACAAGTGTGTATCTGTGAGCTTGTGCTCAGTTGTGCGGCCAATCTTAAGAATCTAACCTTAGATCAAACATCGGGGTCAAGCCATGACCTTCAAAGTATCTCTAAACGTACTAGTAGTAGCCTTGTTTATAAACCTCTGTCTATATACAGTAAGTCTCTCTCCTGAGCTTTTCAGATGGAATAGACTGACTGGTATGTCTGGGAGAAAAAAAGGTGGCTGACAGACCAGGTCTATATGGAAGTGACAGTTTTCCTCCCCCTCTCTCGCTCTATCTTTGTCTTTCCTCTAGTGCTGCCAGTGAGTTTCAGCAAGACGTTTAGCTCCCTCTCTCCTTGGACAAAATCCTATTACTTCACCTGTCGTCTACAAACTGCTTTCTGCTGTAACATTGCGGTCTGTGTGTGTGTCTGTGTTTTGCAGGCCAAACACACTGTTATGAATATGTATGTCTGTGGTGTAGAGTATGTGGCCACAGGGCTCTGTGAATAATTCTGATTCATTTAGCTGGTTACATTGAAATTTCATTCGCATGCCATACAAACACCTGTATGAGTGCACACAGACACATCTGCATCACATAAATTGTGCTGGGATCTGGCAGTTCCTTTCCAGCTAAATTCTCTCATGGGTGCATAATGGCATTATTCAGGCCATATGTGTGTGGTTGAACCATCTGATCTCTTCTCTGAGATTCAGGAAGTGGTCACCTCTGAGTTCTGGCTCGCTTAACGGCAGAGACGCGGCTGTTCTGCTGCAATCAGCTCACCGAAGCAACAAGCTATTAATAGAGTCATCCTTGAACTGAGAACGGATGGGTCTCCTGTCTAATGCTGGGATTGTTATTGAAGGTTTTTCACAGTGATTTTCTTCCCTGTCTGATGGGCTCATTGGGGGATGGAAAGCTGTGTTTTTTATGCGAGGCAATATGAAGGTTTGGTAGGTTGGAGATCATACTAAAGCCCCCAGTTTTAATTTGCAGGTTATTACTGGGGCTTTTGAAGCCAAAGGACTCCAATCGAGCCTCGCAAATGACATCGAGCTGTTTCTGAAAAGCTCACTGATTCATCAGAGGAGGCCCGCCCGCACACAGATCCCTCATTTACCACTTATGCTTTTCTGTAGATGCGCGCCTTTTCATTTCCCTGACGTTGGTTCTTAATTGCCATTTGTACATGCAGATGTTTCATATTTTCTGCGTGCTCTCAGAAGTGCAGTTTTTAATGTCAGTTGTTCTGCAGAATTCGGGAGAGGGAAAACGTTCTACAATTGTCGGAAAAGCGACTTGGTCATGTCACAGTTTAGGTCTCAAAAACTGCGTTTTAAACCTAACGTAATAAAGTTAAAACAAGCTATACAAATAATTATTAGAATTCAACCTACTAGGGTTGTGCCGATAGACGATAGTATCGTGTATCGACGATAGTCAGAAATATCGCAGCTGGCAGATACCTTTGACGATATCAATACGATAATTGGCTTGTTTTCCCATTAATGTATAAAATCATTATTATTATTATTATTATTATTATTAAGCTAGTATTGTTATTAAATTAATTAGGAACTACAATTAATTTGCCTTGCCTTAGTTGCCTAAATTCATAACGACATCACCACATAACCACGCTTGCGACATCACCGGCACGCGCGTATGAGAGCTCCTCAAAGAAAATGTTTTTAAAACAGACATCAAAACTACATCCCACAACAAAATTTGATTGCAAGGTGATCCATTCACAAATTGTCAAGAGTGCTTTTTTAACAGACGCATCATTCTTATACAGAGCCAAGATGAAGACGCGGCATCGTTGTTCGTCAGTATTTTGTTTCCGTAGCACATTAACAAAAGATTTAATGACACTAATAACACTAAAAACAATAGTTACAAAATATTAATGATAATAATAATATCAATAAAATTATATATAGGCCTAGGCCTAATAAAAGTCTTTAGTTCATGAACGTACAACTCTGCCATTTGTGAAAATCAAAAGCAACTTCAAACACTTGTTTAACAAGAAATATTCTTCTAATTTTTTTACTGTCAATAATGTAAGTCCACAAGAGAAATATTAAGCCAGTAAATTAAGATAGTTGCTATACCGTTATATCCACCGTCGTCTCTGAGAGAACGCGCTGTTAATGCAGCGAAAGCTCAGTCCGTTTCTGCTTTCACTTTCAGGGAATGAGCACGTTTACATGCACGTTATTAACTTGATTATGCTGAATAAACTGACAATGCATGTGGTCATGTAAACGCATTAACCCGTTTTCCTTTATCAGAGTCAAGTCATGAGTTTAAGTATAACCGATCGACTTTTAGATTTTTGCCTCTGATTTCTCCCGGCATTTAAAACACATTAACCCGCGTTATTTGGGCTTATTGAAGTGCGGTGCGCATATGTGAAGTGCATCCAGACAGAGAGAGCACTGGTAGGAGGATATATATTGCAGACTCCTGACTCTTTCTTGACCCAAGAAATTATTAAAACAGGCTGACGATAGGACGATATGAAAATGGAGCATATCGCCCAACACTACAACCTACCAAATTGTTTGACTAGTTGCCGTGTCTAGTGCCAAGATGGCAGATTTGGCCTCCATGGGTGTGTTCAGACATGCCCGTGATGCCCAAAAACACTGGCTATAGTAGTGTTGTCAAAAGACCCGGTACTTCGATACCAAATCGGTACTAAAAAAATTTAACTGTTACGGTACCAGCTTTTCTTAAGTACCAGGTTAATCCGGTTCTTGATGCGCTGTCCGAAAGGTGCGTCCTCTTCATAAAAACACTGAGACATGGCGACCGGCGGCGCTGCTAATGTGGTGGCTCTGAATCCACTTGTTGACAAGAAAGGAGGAAAGAGCCACATACGGAAATACTTTGGATTAGGCTAATGTCATGTTGCCATAAGGGGCCGTTCACATAGCGTGTTTTTTTGCGTGTGCAAGAAAGCGAACTGCCCTCTCCATGATGACAAGGAAGTATCAGCAAAGAATTAATTGATTTCTAGCCCTTGCATTAGCTTTACTACTAGATATATTTATGGAGATGAGAAATAAAAAGCCGCCCTGTACAGCTAAGATCAGCTGTTCGGCCGAGCTTTCGATGTTACGGAAATGGCGAAGCTGATCGGTTGGTTTTTGTCACATTTCCTGTTGAGATGTCTTCATCTCACCGCGGCATAGCCTACATTTGAAATAACGAATTTTGCACACGCAAAAAACGCGATCTGAACAGCCTCTAAAGTGGTATGTGCGTTGTATCGGGGTAGTTTTACGAGTACGAGTACATGAGCATAGTATCAGACCGACACCCGAGTACTGGTATCAGTATCGGTGCATCCCTATTTATGTCATTGATATCAGTCCATCAGAAAAGCAGTTCTAGGCTTATTCTTGGCTGGATAACTCTTTGCAGGTTTAAAAAAAAAACTTTTAAAATGAAATATGAACGCAGTTTTGGATTAAATAAAACACGTTTTATCTCCTGTATAGTTTGATAACATCAACACATTGAGTGAACAATATATTTTTACCACATTAATTAATGTTTGTGAATGTTTAATACAAACACCTGTTTGTTCACTTCATTCATTGTGCATTAAATAATGTTAACAGATAAAACAACAGATTTTAAAAATGTATTGGTAAATTTTTAAATTAACCCCAAGGAGAATATATGCCACAGTATATAACTATTGTTTGTTAGGTCATTTTATCTAATGTTATCTAACAAAGGGAATCCTATTGTAAAGCGTTTTTAATACTACAGTTTCCATCTTTGTAACCGTGATATACACTTTAATATATGTAAATTTAATCTAATTTAATCTTTGGTACCGAAATTGGTAGCGAGAACCGTGGATTTTCACTGGAATTGGTACCGAATACTGAAATTTTGGTACCGTGACAACACTAGTCTATAGGCAACTTGCAGGGTTTTAAACCACTGTGTAAGGCTGATGAATTTCAGAGACTGTAATTGGGGGGCCTCTGCAGACAGTCTTGGCAGGTGGACTAGAAGCCAACAGCATCTACAGGGATGCATATGAAATTGTGTGTGTGTGTGTGTGTGTGTGTGTGTGTGTGTGTGTGTGTGTGTGTGTGTGTGTGTGTGTGTGTGTGTGTGTGTGTGTGTCCAGTGCAGTGGGCTGACTCGGAGTGAGAGAGAGGGAGAGATTACACCGTCTCTGCCTCCTTTGCCCTGTTCAGCATGCTCGTGTTAATTCAGACACAAATTACATTTGGCTCAGAGAGAAAGAGTGCAGGACTGACAGGCAAAGTAAAAAGTGACAGGTTTCATCCTCTGGTTCTTCTCAAATTAAGATCTATATCGATAAGGCACTTCCTATTAACAATAACAATAGTATTCACCTGTTGTTCCTTATCTGGATATTTAGATGAAAATTGTTTGTATTTAGTATTTAATAAACAATTTAATTAAAAATGTACTTTTCCAAAGTTACACTTCTGCTCTGTTTTGTAATAGTTGTCTGTACTTGCTCTTTATATTCAATATTGTGGTACCACCAATATTGTTGACTCTCGAATGATAAATCGCTTTTGCTTTTCCTCATTTGTGAGTCGCTTTGGATAAAAGTCTCTGCTAAATGATTTAACTGTTAATGGAACTGTAGCTTTTAGTAACTCTAGTCATCAGTTAAACCACCTGTTTACCGCACCACCCCTGTGCTCATGTGGCTTTTGTTTGCTTATATTTTGTTATTGTGTGTCAGAACTAAATGCTTGGAGCTTACAAAGATTGATTTTGCTCCTGGTGTTTAGAAAGGATTAAACAAGAGAAAGAGAGGTAACTAGATGAAAAAAGATGATTTATATTAGGGATAACAGGCTCTCTCTCTCTCTCTCTCTCTCTCTCTCTCTCTCTCTCTCTCTCTCTCTCTCTCTCTCTCTCTCTCTCTCTCTCTCTCTCTCTCTCTCTCTCTCTCTCTCTCTCTCTCTCTCTCTCTCTCTCTCTCTCTCATATATCCATCCATCTCTCATTCTCTTTAGAGAGAGTAATTACTTTGCTCTCAAAGGACTTGTGTCATAATCTTTCAGATTGGATTTTCTGCCCTCCAAATTATTACATACACACATGCGTATAGAGAAGGAGAGTGAGGGATGTAGAAGAGTGGAGAATAGAAGTCTAATTTGGACCAGCTATTCAAGGTTCAAACTTATGTGTTGTTGGATGAGATCATTTGGAATTTGAGAGTGCATTTCTTTCGGTGTGTATAAATGTGTAAAGCCTCCCATACACTACAAGATATTCGGGGTGATTTTGGACCGATTTCTCCCCTTCCGACAATCCTAGGTAAAGTCCCGATTATCTTGATGGTTCTACAGATTATCTTATCAGATTTTCCTGTAGTGTGATGCTTGCCACCCCGATCTCGAATCGTATTCATTCAACATGTTAAATATTTATGAACAGAAATTGTGTTGTGTGGGGGAAACCCTGTGGACAAACGTGCGCAAACTCTGGGGATTATCACATGAAACCAAACAACACCTAATCAGAAAGCGAGCTGACGGAAGACTCACCAACAGCTCGCTCTGTAACGTGTAAAGTCCACGTTAACACAGTCTCCACAACTTCATCTAAACAGTTTTCTTTTTTTCAATTTTCTGTAAAAACCAGTCCATAGACTATATGTGCCATTTCTTCCTGCCGGTCATGCGCCATATTTGTTTACTACGAGTCGGTTTTCATTTATACTACTGCGTTGACGTGCAGTTGCACATGCAGAGGGAGCGTGTGAAACCCGAGGGAGGGGTTCTAGCAGACCAATCACAGTGCTTGCGTAATGTATGACATTCAGACTATTATTTTTTTTAGCTTTAGGGCATGTCAAACTATTTTTAGAACACTCATTATTATTAGAACACACATCATCATTAGTCTTCTAGCAACAAGGTGCATGTTTCTGCGTGAATTTGTTCGAACAACTTTTCTGGTAGTGTGTGATCCTCAGTTGTTTAGTGTATGGTGTTCAGTTTTTCTCTGTAGTCATTTATAAATTCAGCTCAAGTACCATGCCTTAAAATCTGTTGAGATTTGAAAAGTCAAGTAGTGTATTCCAGCCTTATTAGTTTGAACAATTCATGGAAAAATGTCATTTGTTTGTGAATTAGACTACAATGGTTGCGTTATTGTTGTGGGCAGTCAGCGAGGACAGCTAGTTTGTAAGATGTTGTGTATTTATCGTCTTTGTATTATCATCACATTAAATTCAGACTTGCAAGCTCACAACTCCAGCTAGATTTAATAGTCATAAATGTCAGTTCTGGCATTATATATATATTAGGGCTGTCAACTTTAGTCGTTTAGTCGACTAATCGGTCAATGCCGTCTTGGTCGACTGACATTCTCATTGGTCGACCAGTTGCATTTTTTTTTTTTTTTTTTTCACCAATAAAGAAATTTTCATTGATTTACTCCTTGATATTTATTCCTTTATAAGCAGTTATATATTACTGTATTCTAAATATAATTAGCCTATGTTTTATTCCCAACTTTAAATGCTTTAATTTAGGCTATTTTGTAACAGCGCCACAGTTTAGCGCACCATGTAGAACACTCGGGAACCGCACCTGTGGCTGGCTGCACTGCTGCTTCGCGCTCAGTAAGGAATATAGGTAGTAATCTCTATGTGTCTGTCTGTCCGTTTGCATTTTGATTATTTCGAGAACCATTCATCCAATCGACTTCACAAGGGAGTGCAGTGTCGCATTTGGTGAAATATAGACAGACACGCGAGACGCGACACGTTCAGAATTAATAGTAAACTACAGAACAGCGCGAGCGGGAAGCGGTGCACCTCACGCGAGCAGGGCTTATTCTCCGAGAACGGACACTGAAATAAAACGCACACAGTCTGTTGACTTAAGCAATACTTTTAAGTCTAATATTTTTCTGACTAACAAATTACTGACACAGTAAAAGGGTAGATTTAAATAAAGAAAAACGAAATTTAAATAAAGAAAAAAAACGAAATTTAAATAAAGAAAAACGAAATTTAAATAAAGAAAAACGAAATTAAGTTAGCCTAAATTAAAAACGGGATCCCAGGTGTAAAAAAAAAAATAAATAAATAAAAAAAATAAAAACGTTTTTTCGTTGTTGTTTTATAAATGCTCTATGACAATTGTTTAATAAATGTTCAGTCAAAATGCAAAGCATCGCGTCTTTTTTTTTTTTTTTAGTCGACTAATCATTGCGCAGGACAGGACTTTGGTCGACTAAGCATTTCTTTGGTTGACTACAGCCCTAATATATATATATATATATATATATATATATATATATATATATATATATATATATATATATATATATATATATATATATATATATATAAATATATAAACCTGAAAAAGAGCTGGATCTTGATTCCTAACCCGACTCAGATCCACAGCTGCCAATGGAGATTAAACTGTTTCTCAGCTCTGCCACACCACACGCTTGCTTAACACAGGTTAATTAGTAATTAGCAAGGGTGTCCGATAGGTTATCTCTGCTTCTCTCTCTCCCCCTCACTCTCTTGCACTCAGTTTCTCTTTTAGATATATGGCATATAGATTAATTGAATGATATACTGAAACTTTTGAGATATAATTTTTATGATGAAATAATACAGCAAACCAAGCAGAGACAGCAGCAGACTGATCATGGGTTGTAATGTTTTCCTTCTCCCCTCTGGAGGATTGAACTAAATGTGATGCAGAGAGTAAGACATAATGCAAATATGGGGCAGAGAGAGAGAGTGAGGAGGTGTACAGGAATGACTAAGGTAAGAAATGAAGTGCTGAATAGAGGATGTGTAAAGCTGCAGAGGAGGGAGGGAGGTGCGGCAGAGGTGACGCTGTGTCGACACCTGTTTACAGAACGAGCTGAAAAACGGAGGACAGAGCAGAATACAGAAGTGATGTGGTGAGAGAGAAGACTGTTTTCTAATGTTTTTCTTCACAACGGTGACAGATGTGCTTACACTGTGGCGAGCAGATTGTTATTTCGGTGTGTGTGAAGAGTGTGTCTTGTATCACTCCACTGGGAGGCCACAGTTGGATGCATTACCTCAGAATTTATTTTCCAATTTGCTGGATTAGCTGTTTTCAGCGCTCTTGCTCCACTCTACACGTGAGCTCTCTCCTCTGTTTCTCTTGTGCTGTCCACAACTGGTCAGAAACTCTACTAGTACGTTTAATGCAGTACTGCACTTTTCTCACTTTTTTATTTCTGTCTGCCCTCAGCTGATAAATTGATGCAAGCAAATACGGCTGATTTTCTGAGTTCTACTGAAGTAACTTACTCAGCTGCATGGTTTGGTCCTTGTTGTCAATTTTTTTTAATTCATATTTTTTGTAATGCACCAAGTTAGCAGGTCCCTGTGTGATTTACAGCATTAGCTGAGGGTCTAATGTAATGTGATATACATTTTAGTGAAACCAAAGTGTGAAAAAAAAAAAAAAAATTGAAACATGCATGGATTAATCATTTACAATAAGATTTATAATATGCATTTTGAAAAAAGGATGCATTTCCTTTTCATGCTGATTTTAATGTCTCTGTAGACCCTCAGTTTGTGTGTGGGTCAAATCAGCTTGGGGTATTAAACGTCTGTTCAAAATGTTATAGTTGAATCATTGGTCTTTTTCCTTTGAACTTTTAAGATGAAATGAAGTGAAATGAGTGGTCCGCATGGAGCTTAACATCTAAGGCTATGCAGCTTATTTGCTACGTTGTTTGACCTTATGGCCTTGTGTGTTGATTTGTAATGTCAACATCTACTGGTTGATTTGAATAAATGCTGACAGGTGCAGTCTGAATTGGCATGAATGCTGACTGCTGTATTTTGATTGGCTGTGGAGAAGCTGAGAGTGTCTGAATGCACCCTATCAAAAGACACGGCCTAATTTAGAAACAGACTCCAGACGAGGCACAGCCTACGGTTAAACTAGACAAACTGATCGCAGGTGTACATTTTATTCTGAATGCCCCTCTGTGATCTTCAGCACTTTTAAACTTTGACCTTCACATATCTTAATTTTACAGTTTTTTCTCTGTCTCTCCCTCACACCACTCTTTCTGATATTCCCATTTTCCTCTCTTCCTCCACGTCGTTATTATTTTTCTCAGCAAATTTCTGAAGGACCTGTGTGTTCTTGGTTATGCCGTTACCAGTACGTGTTAAATGTTCAGCAATGAAGAGTCGTGACCTTAGGAGCAGGGTGGAGTGATTGTGATGGAGGACAGCGAGGTAAGAGAAGAGAGAAGGGAGCGGGTGGGTAGGAGGTATAATGTTGCGTTATCGTTGCTGCTCGTTTGTCTCTGTCAGGTCTCTTGGCTGCGTCCCTGAACTGCTCAACTCTCCGCTTGCTCTCACATTTAGGCTGTTCTGTTATACATCCCTACAGCTTAACACTGACAACCTTGCGCGCACACTCCCGTGCACGATTCACGAAAGGCATTAATTCTCTCTTTACCCTCTATTAGGACCCCTGTTCATCAAATCATTCAAAGTCATTCAGAATCATTCCAATTAGTTATGTCTGATATGATGGTGGGTATTAAAGTTTTAACAATGTTGTTGTAATAATAATAGCCTAATAATGGATAATTAGTGATTATTATTATTAATACAAATATTGGCTAATCAGTGTTTTTTAGCGTAATAAAAACGTTATTATCATCATCATCTTATGTTAAAAGACACTGATTAGCCAATATTATTTAACAATAATAATTAGTCTAATTTGATGGTGATTATTAATTACAAGTAATTACTCTATTAATAATAATTTATGATTAATATTTAAAGGGGTGTCATAAAAATATTTGACAGATTTTTTTTATAGGTTCACTTATAATGTTAAAGTTTTTTGCACAAAAAACCCCCAAACATAGGCCATGTTTTTAAGGGTGCTTTAAGGCTTGTCAGTAAACGGCCACTCATTGCTAACATCATTGCATTTGGAAATTGTCAATGCCCTCTCGCTATTGCATGTGAGTCTTTTGAAAACATTATCCATGTAAAACCATAATTTACAGACAAAACATTATGAAATTTAGTTTAGAAAACAAATAATCGTTTAAAAAACAATCTGCAGTCAAATTCTCTGAACAAACATATAACCCCCCCTGACATGGTCCTGGACGCCATTAAAAATAAACCATCCACTTGTTTTTTTGACGCTGGTATCCCTGTACAGAGACGCAAACAAGCTGGTTAAACAGGACACGGCAAAACGAACGTTCCTTTACTATTCTATTTACTCTTCCATTTGTTCTCTTGTCGGCAGACTC
Source organism: Scardinius erythrophthalmus (assembly GCF_964197995.2). NCBI lineage: Eukaryota > Metazoa > Chordata > Actinopteri > Cypriniformes > Leuciscidae > Scardinius > Scardinius erythrophthalmus. The sequence goes on along the minus strand of NC_138239.1, from coordinate 14,840,167 downwards.
AAGCGCTTGGAGTAAAGTGAATGGGCATCTGTATACTGTAGACGACCTCAGTGATTATTATGGTTTCTATTTGCTGTTGATGTGACGCTCTCAACGAATGCAAGTGTCAGCCATTAAGCGACTGTGCCAGTGGGTGGGGCTTATTGTGCGATGATGTAAAATATTCGTCGATGTCTCGCTCAGGAGGCAGTCATACAAAATGTTTTAGCATGTGACATCACAAGTCCCCCAATATCCAAATGAGCTGTTTGTGGAGCTTGATTAAATAAATGCTTTGTTTATAATGAGGACAATTCACCTTTTTTTTTTTTTTTTTTTTTTTTTTTTGAGGTGGCACAGCTATTCCTGTAAAAAAATTTTTTTTTTTTTTTACGTTTGAATTGAGCGATCATATGTGGACTGGTTGCTGTGAGTTATTTCATTTAACTTGTATAAATAACTACAGCGGTCAAATTGTTGTTTTCGTTCTGTCTTGTGTCTTGATTTTATTTGATTTTCCTTGTTGGTGAGATCACTAAATGAGCAGATGTGTGACACACACACACACACACACACACACACACACACACACAGAGCCCTGTTTTTTTATGTCAGATGTTTGTGTGGTGGTAGGGTGGAATTTTCCAGGCTTTTTTGTGGTTGATCTCTTCCCCTCTCAGACTCTCTCACAAACACGATATGCAACCATAAAGTCAAAACATTTTCTCATCCTGTCGTCTTAAAACGATAGTACTTCTCTCTTTCTCCTCTATCATTCTCCTCGTGCCTCCCTTCCTCCCTCTACAGGAAGTAAAATGGTGGCATCTCCTCCAGGCTGTAATTACTGTCTGGTTCCAGTATTCAAAGTGAGCAATTTCCCCCACCGCATCAGGCCGCTGCTCTCTGCCATGTCCAATCAACATCAACACACATACTCGCAGAGGAGAATCCTCTCTCATCTGCATGGAGAGAGAGATTGTGCAGGTGCGCTCCTGTGGAAGAGAGGGATTGATGAACTTCTGACGATATCTGATCATCCTGACATTGCTCTGTGCGCTGTGGTGTTGCATATGTATTTTTGCTGCTGTTTTATCACCGTCTGGTTTGTTTACAGTTGCGTGATGGTGACAGACAGCCAGCGCACGTGTTCACCTAAGGCATTGTCACTTCTGGCTGTCTCATGAAGGTGATGTAATGTGATGTGGTGTGCGGCACTCTCAGCGTCTCATGAGAGAGCTTTTGGAATGTATGTGAAGAGCTCCAGCGTATCTGATCCACCTACACAGTCGGAGCTGTCGGATTATGCCGTGTCATCTGTGTTGGAACAATAAGCCGTTAGAGAGAAACAGCATTGTTTTCCTATTTATTTAGGCAGGTCATGCCGCCTGTTCTTTGAGTTTGACTAATCGTGAGTCAGTCTTTTGAGTTCTCTTTCTGTTGATTTATAATGCACACTGCAAAATTGTTGGAGTGACGGCTGTGATTAATTGTGGGTATTGAATCCTGTACGGCATATAGGAATCACTCCTGGTGGTTGACATTTTGGCATCTGTGGCTTGTAAAAAGAAACCTATCAAAAGTTTAAACTATGTTAGCTGTTAGATTACCAAGCTTAAGAGTTGTTAATGTTTTCTCTACATAAGCCATTTAAACATTTTCACATGACCATAGCAATTCCTTCTCAGAGCTCCACAAAACAAGCATGTAAAGCCTCTCATAATGCAGATATACACTACCATTTAAAAGTTTGGGATTATAACTTTTTGTTTCTTAGTTCTTTCATACAGCCAGGAGGAAGAATTAAATTTAGCAGAAGTGACAGTGAAGACATTTATGATATTCAAAATATATATGTTTTTATGTTCGGGTTTCTGAAGGTTTCCACACATATATGAGAAATACACAACCGTTTTCAACATTGATAATAAGTATTTTGAGCACCAAACCAACATATTGGAATGATTTCTGAAGAATCATGTGACACTAAAGACCGTTAATGGCTCCAGAAAAGTTCAGCTTTGCCATCACAGGAATAAATTATATTTTTAAAAGATACTAAATTAGAAAGCATTTATTTTAAATTGTAGTAATTTTTCACAATATTACTATTTTTACTGTATTTAAGGTTAAATAAATGCAGCCTTGGTGAACACAAGTTTTCTTTCACACACAGTAAAAGAATCTTACAGACCCCAAACTTTTGAACAGTAGTGTAGATCTATTACATATAGATGTGATAGTATGGTATGTTTAAATCACCTGTTATTGCTTAATTCATAATATTGTTCTGGCTCATGCTCACATGACAGCTCCAATTTTAATAAGTATGTCAAGTCCTATTATAAAATTGCATTTTTTTTTTTTTTACTATTGGTACGTTTAGGTGAAATAAAGAAAATTGTAATTAATACAAGTTATTTCAGTTCTGAATGCACACTGCAAATGTTTATTTTATTTTATTTATTTGGTTGTCACTACCTGAACTTTTTAGGAGGGATAAGAATATGGTTTTAACTCTCATAAACTAAAATAAGCAAACTGTCTGCGTGCAGTACTGGATTAAGCACTCAGAAGAGGAGCGACAACCGAATTAAGCTGCAGTGTGTATGTGGCCTGTATTCGTACAGGACAGGATTAAGCTCGCACAGGACGACTGACTCTGTTTTTACCCTGAGTCAGAGAAGTGAACTGATAGAGATTTGAAAAAGAGTGGATTTTATTTTATTATTTTAAGTTGGAGCTGTGCTGTCAGAGAGGCGCTGTAAAGCTGGTAGGATTACTGAGGTAAATAAAGCGTGCTCTCATACAAAGCCCTGAAGCACAGCGTCAGGGACAAGGGCCACGATAAGACCCATCCCCTACTTTAATTCTCTCCCGTTGTTTCATTTCTTATTTACATTACATACAGCCAGCTTTTCCCTTTTCCATGCCTCGGAGCACGATAACTGAAAGAAAGAATTATGAAGGACATAAAAAAATGAAGAGCAGGAAGGTGGAAAAGCAAGAAAGAGGCTTTGCAGCGCTGCTTAGCATTCTGTTTGGCAAACATGAGCTTGAAGATGTTTTCAAGCTCTCGTTTTTCTATATGGCTTCCTGATTCACTGAGGCCGTAGCTCATAAGTGGCTGCCAGAGGAGGAAGAGTGATTAGCCGCTTGGTCAGTTGAGGTCTTCACGTCAGTTTTTTTTTTGTTATTGTAGTTTATTTATTTGAATGTCCCCACAAATTAGTGACTTGTCGTTTGCTGGTCAAAAAGCTACATTGGAGCTAATTGAATTATTAGTGTGGGAGAGAGAAGCCTTTTTTTGTTTATTTCTTGAAATACATAATTACACACTGTGCTCACAGTGCCTGATGGAGGATTCTGAGGATTTTATTGTGAAGCTAATTGAATTATCTTTCCAGTACATAGAACTTTCTTTGATTATTATGCCACTGCTGTTCTGATGATTCTGCTGTGTTTGTGTGTGTTTGTGGTCAGGGCTGCTGCTGCACCGTCATGTCGTTCCTAACCTGTGCGACAAAATTAGGCAGAATGACAGTCTAAAGCCCTATTCGGACGGGACTAGTTTCACAGGGGGACGTTAGAGAAATATCTGTTTCACAGACGTACTTTGAGATTTTAATCCTGTCCGAATCTGCCATGTCTGTCTTTTTCTCACACGACCTCTGTAAAAATTCCAGAGCAAATTACCTACTGTTTTTCGTCAAACTCGGCGGTCCTCAGAGAAATCTAATCCCGTCCGAATGCGAATGTCTGTGATTACCGGACATTTTTTTTCCAAAACGCTTTTTCTTATGTGTTTTGGTCAACGTGAACTGCCATACAATCTCTCGCTATCGCGCCAGTATTCAAGTTTCTGCTTTTTGCGCACCGATAATGGATGTAAATGTGTTTGGTAGCCTACACTGCGAAGAAAAAATAAAATAAAAAATGAAATCAACAAGAAGAACCAAATCACGTAAACAGTTAAGACTGGCTACTGCAATATCAGTTTCAGGTAAGATTACTTTCATTTCTGCACTTAATTACATAACGTGTAAATTATATAAGTTAAAACTTTTTATTCCAGTGGGTTTATTATAAGAACCCAGTTCTATAAAATCATGATGATAAATCTATGTTTAGTTTTTTTTTTTATACTACAATTTTTATAAAAGGTTTACAAAACACTAAATACGTTAGGACGTTTTACTTTATATTTCAAAGTGCTTAATTTTAAAAGTACTTAATTTCAAATGACCATACGCAATCCACGCATTCTGAACACGTGATCTTCTGCAATGCCCACATGTAAAACAGACACTCCTACCTCGGTAATAAACACGGAGATGTTAGTCCCGTCCGAATCCGTACATGAAATCACAGACGTAGGTTGATAAGAATTGTAACTCAAACGTCGTTTGGAAAACTAGTCCCGTCCGAATAGGGCTTTAGCCACAATTTACTTTCATTATATAGAATAGTTGCAGTTTAAAGTAAATAATGACTCCTTTTAGGTTCCAATTAAAGTTATACAGGTTTGAAACTACCGAAAGGTGATTTAAATGCTGACAAATCTATTTATAGATGAACCACTCCTTTAAAGTGTAAGTTGCAGGTTAAATTTTTCACGAAGTAATGCAATGTGTTTATTAAACATAAAGATAAGAACCGCCCACCATTGTTTTTTATACCAAAATGCTGATATAATATGAAAAGTTGGCACTTTTAACAGTGGTTTTAACCGCTCCCGCTCCCTTCCACTAGATGGGGCGTGACGTCATATGAGGAACTCACTAGTAGAGTTACCGGACGCTAGCAGCTATAGATGCCTTACATAACTGCAGAAAAGTTGGTTGTATGTTTTATTTGATAAAAAAATTATGGATAAAATAACTCCATTGTAAACATACTCGTGTGTGCTGACTTCAAGGGGACCGTGATCCTGCCTGAAATGAGAATAAGCTATTCGCAAAACAAACGGGTTCAGGCACGTCAGATCAGCCGGTCGCAGGTTGAGCTGCTCCACTAAACTAAACGCGGTCACCTCACGGCAGCACATACTCTCCACTGCTGATAGCCCACACAAACACAGTGATGGGGACATCGATCTCTCTTTTTCTTTTCTGACAATAAACATCGCTAATTAAATCGTGAGAAATTGATAACGCGTGGACTGAGGAAGGGTATTACATGACGTTTGAGGCGTCGATGAGACTAGCTATTGATGCCTGTGCAGTGTGTGCATCTCTAACGTTGCAGGCTTGCAGCTCTGATTTGGACTGACTTACTGTAAGTAAATAATGTCTTCAGTCGTTGTCCCTCCTTGCTATTCTACATGACGGCAATATTTTGAAAAGACTCGCTTGTTCCGTTATATTATCCGGGTTAAGTTTGCACCAGGCTCTAACGTAGCTAACGTTATGGCCAACCCTCCACTAATTCTCCTCACACCAAGCATTAATAACTCTTTGAGTGCCATGGCTCCCCTCTCTCACGCCTGACCAGTTAAACATTGTAGGGCTGTGGTCCATAAAGAATTTGATGGTTTCCCGCATCCTCAGTCATTCTCCAAATAGCCATAATACAGTGGGAATCTAGCAGAGTATGGGTTGCGAGTTCCTCTTATGACGTCATCACCCAGTAACTGAAAAAACACGCTACCTTTGAAGAAACCCCAATAAATGTTATTTTAACGTATTTTAAGACAGAAATAATTAAATATATACATATAGAGCACTTTAATTTACACATTAATTGACTGTGGTGGTTAACCTGCAACTTACACTTTAAAGTGTGAACCTCTTCTTAGTGACTTTAGCAGCAATACGTGTGTATGTGCAACATCGTTTTCTAAAAAAAATGGTCTAAGTTTCTGAATGCATTGTAATCTCTCTCTCTCTTACTCTTGTTTTTCCAGTATAATTTTGTTGGGAGAATACTTGGCCCTCGTGGACTCACAGCAAAGCAACTGGAGGCAGAGACTGGCTGCAAGATCATGGTGAGAGGGAGGAGCTCCATGAGAGACAGAAAGAAGGTGAGATACACATAGAAACATTTGATTTTGAGGTGAGATACAGATGTACATTTACTGATATTATCAAAAAACATCTGTAAAAAGTTAACTAACACCTAATTTATACTGGGCCCATTTAAATAGTACTGTGCCCTAATTTAAACAAATCGACTGATGCTTCAAGGTGGTTCCCACAGCAGCAACCAGCACTGTTCAAATTCGCCTGTGTTGCATGTTGTTCTGATCTGCACTGTCCATTGGGCCATTTTCCATGCTGCATGGTTCAGTTTGGTTGTGCCATTCTGAGATAACCACATAATCAAAAAGGTGGGGTACCAGCATGACAAAATTGACACACCAGTAGGACATGTTGAACAAGCATGGACAAATGTGACCACTTAGTCACAATTTGGAACTTCCTCAACCACCTCTTCCTCCTTCACAGACAGAGTTCTGCTGACGTTTGCCATTTGGAACCAGTTTGTCCTTAATGAGCCAATTCGCTCATTTGTTGTGTCCAAAGTCTTTTTTTCTCTCTCCAGCACACACTCATGGTTAGCTCGCAGCACTCCGGCTGAGGCCCAGTTCTATTTCAGGCCTGGCTGTGGTGTGGGTGTCAGAGAGAACAAAAGCACATAGTAGACACACTAGAAAGTAGGACCTAGATCTTCCCCTACAGTCTCAGAAGAGACCCACTGTGTGATCAGCAGAGGAAGAGCTAAATCCTGAATGATGGAAAATTATGGCTTCAGGTGTGAGTTATGTTGCACAGAGACATAACAGTACTGCCCTGTCAGCTCTAGAGACTTTCTCAAGGGGTTGGGCAAAATTTGTACGTGTATCTGCTCAGCACTACATGCTGAAAAATCAGAAGAAATGGCTGATTCTGTAGTAAGCAACTGAGCTGATTTAATTCTGAAGTCTTGAACAACCCACAGAGACCTTTTTGCCAGGAATCAGCAACATTTGTCTGGTCTAGTCTTTCTCTTTGTATCCCTGTCAGCGTCCCAGTGGAGCTGTTTTATCAGGAAATCCCCATCACTGTACATTAGCATTACCACACACACACACCTGGGCCCCAGCTGTGCTCCCCTCTGGAGAAGCCATGTGTGAACTAAAGGACTTGATGCAGAAAAGGTTTAATCTAGAAAGAAGTTATATTTCCTCTATTATAGTATTTCTCCTCTTTTATAGTATTTCTGTAGTGGTCATGTCTTTATTTGCCCTGCTGAATGCTGTTGTCTGGATGACTAATCAACACAGAGCTTGAGCTCTCCTGATTCCAGAGTTTCTCAGAATAGTCTCCTGACTGACTCTGTCATATCCTTTTCCACCAAAGTATTGCTGATTCTTGGCTGGGGTACCTGTGAATCTCCTCCAATCATCCCTTCCTTACAGTCAACTGCAAGCTTTCATTTAGATCTGCCTCTATACAATCAACAATCAGTGGATAGAACCAAGTCCTGCCCTACATTTATTTTATTTTTTGATCATTTGTTTCACGAAGATGTAGATCACAATACAGAAGAAAAGATCTTTCGCTGCTTCCATTTCATCACAACTTTAACATCCAGAATAATTTAATTCAACAACCTTTGCGGTTTTAGTGGCCAGATAGTTAGAACAGACAGTGATTTTTGTCAAATAAACCTTGATGGTGAAGAGAAAAATGCTGTTCTACCATCGCCATTTTTCAGCTAGTGAACGAGAGACACGCACACCGGAACTGACAATTGCGAGTATAGTTGGACCTATCTAAAGAGAGAGACTTGAGAGGGAGACGAGTTTGGGCTGAGGGGGTTGTTTATTTAGCGTCCATTAGAAAAGCTGTTTTTGTGCTCTCAATAATTTAAGTGCTGCTGCCTCTGGGGACAGAGAAGAGCAATGGAGATGTAGAGAAATGGATGGAAAGAGAAAGGAGTGACTTTTTCAGAGAAGAGGTGCAGTGGGAGTCTTTCTCATAACACAAGGTTTGGTTCCAAATCATTTGTGGGGATGCGACAGTGCAATGAGTTGTTAGTTAGTGATGTGTTTAATGTTTGCTCTGAAAAGTAAAGGCATGGATCACCTGAAGTCTCAGGAGAAAACGCTTCGTTAACCTTAAATCAGACTGACATTTTATTTAGCAGCTCCCCAAAGGTGGTTTAACCCCATTTACCCTCTCAAGAACTGCGTACACACCGGTTCACACAGCCTCAAGAGACACTACGTCCTTGCGCTTGTTGTGTGTGCGTACTGAAGCTGAGCTCAAGCAGATGTAATGGGTGAGGACAGGACAGACAAACTCTGGATAATAACCTGTCCCTCTGTGTAGCCTTGTCCTCTGATCAAACGCTGTTCAAATTGAGGACTCTCAGAAACCACAGCATAGATCAAATGTAACAGACAGCCACCCTCACCGGAGCATCACAGAACCTCTCCAGAGAAACAAAATAGTCTCTCTAAAGCTTTTTTTTTCCCTCCCCTCCCCTGTCCTTCCTCTCTTTTTAGTTTTTACTCTTTGAACTTTGTTAAATTGAGTCTCCTTTCTTTTTCTTTTTGTACACCTGAATCATAGCACAAATTTATAATAGGAAATAAGTTCCTTAAAGTCGTAATATTGTGACATTTGCTAAAGTAGCCTTTTTTTTTTCTTTTATATTATGACTTACAGATCTGTTAAACGGTTTGTCAAAAAAGATGTTGTTCTAACCTGTGGGTGTTGATTTTTATTGAGGCAGATCTGTGGGGTTAATGCGAACTAAATGATCGGAGAACTTTTGGTTAAAAATGATGAGGTCATTTAAAAATGAAGCATCCATGAATGAATTGTTTACATTAAGATGCATTTTGAAAATAGTGTGGTGGAATTTTCATTTCGTGCCAACTTTTTTTAGAAGTTTTAGAAGTTTTGTGACATTTAAAGCATTTACATTAATGTGATAAAGTTAAACGAAAACAAAACTTTATTAATAATTAACATTTGATGCACTAAACCTTTTATTTGCCCCACAAAAAAATTTGGCTTTTGGCATTTTCTTTTAGTGTGTGCATTTGTCTGAAGAACCATTTCTTAGGAATATCTTGTGTTAGTTTAGTTGTTTCGCTAACGCATGTGCCAAGAAAATTAATGTGAACAATGTTAAAATCTTCCTCATGTTCATTCAAAAGATATTTCTTGAACCACTCTCCTGCCCATGTTGGTAGTTTGAGCTTTTTTTCCAGTCAATTTTCCACTCCTGTTGAACAGGTGCCTGTAAACTACTCCTCCCGGGACAGCTGTTCAAGACTGTAGCTTGAGTTCTGCTCTGGTTGATATGAACAGTATTTATAGGGTCCTGGGATTATTTCCAGCCAGGCCAACCGACTGCCAGTGGAATCGAACCAGTGCCTTTGCAGGGTGAAATTTATTTTGCTCTTTTGTTTTTGATGCACACACAGTCAGAGTGACAGTTCGGGCCAAATGCACATGCTAAAGGTTCACAAACCCACTCGCATCTCCTGATGAGTTGCTTCTGGATTCATTCTTGTACTTTTATAGGTCTGTCATCACATGTGTCTCCTATCACATGTGTCGGCCCTCCACTGGTTTCGTATGTCGGTAAACAGAATCTCTTCAGAGGCTTTCGGGTTGTTCTACTTGTCCTGCGCTACCCGCCCCTCACCCACCTTTAGAGGACATGATATTGACCTTGCTCCCTGATGGGCGGGGGTGGGTAGTTTACAGTCCATGGCATGCCTTTGCTCTGCTCCGAGCTGAAGGTCTATCTCCATACATGGATCCCAAAGCATTTTGTGTTCACTTTGAGAATAGTGCAGTAACTTTTGCTTTTAAAGGGTAACTAAACCCTAAAACAACTTTTTTTAGTTAATGATTTGTAAGACTGTGGCTTTATTAGTGCTGTTCATTGATGTAGATTTTAATTCTACAATATAGGGTGTAAAAACGTCTGTGTGCTGCCCTCTTCAGGTTGAACGGTGGCTACTGCAGTTGATTTTTCCTATTGGCAGTTGTGGTACCCTGTGACGTAAGCAGGTACCAGCTCAACACGTCCTTGGTACGAGCTCACCACGCACTTGGCATAGGCTCAACCCCTGGTATAAAAGCATTTTGTTCCGTCAGAACCACTGTAGAGAGTTAGTTGGAGGAATTGCGAGTATTGAAAACGGTCAGGATAGCGTATATTAGCATCTAGTTAGCATAGCATTTATATAGTTATTTAGATTATTTCGTGTAGCCTAGGTAGTTAATTCACAGTTAGTGTAGTATTGCATCAGTTAGGATAGCTTCAAGTTAGTGTTGATTTTTAGCATTAGCTTTATCTGTATTTAGTACAGTGGTTATGATGGGACGTAGGTGTAGTGTTGCTGATTGCAACAGAACAGGTCGCGCTGTAAAGGGGCACAGTGCCAAACGCTGCTCCTCCTGCATGGACTCTATCACTGCAGCGACGTCTTGATGTGAGTGAGCATATATTTTTAGTCACAATTTATGTTCTTTCCTATTAGGCTAAAGTTAATCCTCTGGGGGCGACAAACGTGCCGACACGTTTTGCTGGATTTTTTCACATAGCAGCAAAATAGACTTAAAATACTGTCATTTATGGTCATACAGACTTAAGAAATATGAAAAAATAAACTGTTAAATGTCTATTTTTTTTATGTGTCCACTTACAATCGAAACAAAACATTCTGCTTTTGTAAAATAAAGAAAATAAATGGGGTATGCTTTCTGCCTCTCCGTCTCCGTGAACTTTTTTTCTGGAGCACGTCTAAACTTAAACAAAACTCAGCGACTACTATTCACCCAAGCATGAGCAATATATCTTTATAAACATTTAAGTTTCTGCTATTCAATTATCTAATTCAAAACGAAAACAAATATTCTCTGTTTATGTAATCTGTATGAAAAGATTTCAGTCGTTCTCTTGGCAACTCATCTGCTTATGTGAACATGCCTACAGAGAGCGTGCGCTATTGAAATGGGTCTCAGGTGCACGCCCCGCCCTCTGTTCGTCCCTTCTATCTCCACTGGGCTCTGCCCACTTTTCCAGCATTTTTCAAATATTGTCATTGGGTGGAGTCAGGCTATGACCAGGGGTTGAGTTACCCTTTTTATTTATTTATTTATTTGGCCATGATAATTGTGTAGTAAAAATTGTACATTGTGACAGCACTAATGCACACATTCACAGTGTATTGTACATTGATCATTACCATAGCAACAGTATCCATGGCAGTGCCTGGGAAAGCGGTGTCATAGGCACTCGACTGGGTCTCAGTCGGTGTATTAGTAAGCGTGTCAGGTGGACCCTTCTCCTCCCCGCTGAGATCCACCACTCGTGGTCGTTTGTGAAGCAGGCATGCTAATTGAGGTGTCTGACTGAGCAATGATCTGAAAGCATCATTGGAAACATTGGGGGAGGGACAGATGCCGACAATGTACTTGTAATCAATGTGAACGAGCCGTTTAGGGCCGGTCAAGTGGTCTTTAAACGACTTCCCTTGGAATTCTGTCTTTGAATTACTGATCGTTTCATGCATAAGAGGTGTGCAATGGGAAGTGTATATACTTTTAAAATAAATAAATTTTTAGCTCCATCTAACTTTTTAACTTCTTTATAGTGGATATTTTTATTTTATTTATTTAGGTATGTTTTTGCTATGTTACAGTAATGTTTCTGTAGATTTGCTTGATGTGAAGATTGAATTGTATACCATAGCTTGGTGTCCCATACTACCCAATTTCTTTAAAAAAAATCCTCAAAAGAGGGCTTCTCATTTTGACCAGGTTCAAAAACAGTACAACTGATTTGAAATGAACAGTCAGGCTCTTGAGAGATGTTGAAAGCTTGGTTGTTGGGTAATTGTTGGCTTTGAAATAGGCCCACCCTCAAGAGCCTAAAGGTTTTTTTTTTTTTTTTTTTTTTTTTTTTTTTTTTAAGAACAGTTTAGCACCTCCAACTGTTCAGACAGCTCTACTGTAGCATAATGGCTTTCTTTTGAGGCAGCTGTTAACCCAGGCCAATCAAATGGTCATGCACACCAACTGCAGACCATTGTAAATGATCACCGGGAGAATTGTGCTCAAAGAGCCTCATTGCTCAAATATTTTTGGTCTCCACTTAGATCAGTGCGTAAGTCTGCAATGGACTTACACTGATCAAAAAAACTGTAGCTTTTTATGTATAACCTGTAAATTTTAGAGACTGAATTTGGCTGAAATGCAGAGATTTTAATTAATATTCTATAGGGATGCTCCTATCAGAGTTTTTGCAGCCGATAACGATTATGGATTGATTGGCCGATCCTGATCATTCAAGCTTTGTTTAAATAATAATTAAGCTCTCTGTTGAATGTCAGTGTTTTTTTTTTTTTTTTTTTTCAGGTAAGTAATATCACAGATGAAATCAACAGTAATGCTGTATATTGTTTTAATTGCGACTCAAATAAGCTCAACAAATATAAATTTTACAATGAACATTAGGGCTGGACGATTTTGGAAAATAATCAAATTGCGATATTTTTTACCAATATTGCGATTGCGATTTAATATGCGATTATTTTTTAAGCTCTTTATCTTTTCTATTATTCAACAAAAACAAGCAATAAATCAATGTAAAATAGGGAAGGGAATCTTTAGGCACCTCATGAGCCGATACATTTTTTTTTTCTTTAATTGATCTTATTAATAAAACTTAAAATATTTAATTACATAATTATAAGTAGGCCTACTTATAATAATTACACATTAATAAACTAAATTAATACAATTACATGTTAATAATTTTAACAAATATAGCTTCAAAACAAATAACAAAGAGGGAAAAAAATATTACAAGCAATAAACAGAGTGCTTTCAGTATTTAAGAGTAGGCTGTCTGAACGTGTTCATCTTTTTTGAAATTATAAGATGTGGTTTGTCCTGTTTGTTTAATAACTGACTGTGTCACATTACCGGTAAATTCGCGTCATAAAAGCATTTTGAGATGCAAACGTACATTTAACCACGTAGACTCGCTCACAGCCGCATGCTCAAATGCTCTTCGCCAAACGCACGTGAGTATTTGAAATTGAAAGCAGCTTCTGTCGGTGATTTTCATATTTTTAATATATAAGCCAACTGCATTCCAAGACACATGATGCCTTCGTAGAACATTTGTAAGTAAAATACCGGCGGGCGAGACCGCGTACTACTGAAGTAACATCACGCAGACCGCGCGTATCTCATATCTTGCGCAATGAAGCCCACGAATGTCCTTGTAACTCGCTTCAACTTTTCCGAACTTTATTAAAGATTATTTCTCGTAAGGTTCGAGTGGTGTCGTGTGTGTGAGAGAGAGAGACAGAGGAATTAGAAGCAAGCAGAATACGGTTGTATATAAAGCACGCGCGTCGTACACGTCTGTGTTTAAAACTAAGCTCAGACATATACAATACAGAATCGTTGGAGAGAATATAACACAATATCACATAAATTAAACATAAACTGTTATTTCCTGTAGCCAGGTCTATATGTGTCGCGTGCCAAGTTGATGCTTCGCGTTTCACATGACCAGACTATAATCGCAGCTTTGCGGTTTAAAAAATCGCATTTTATCATATCGCGATATTATTATTGTTCAGCCCTAATGAACATTTTAATAGGCGTTTTTTAATCGCTGCTCACAAAACTTAGTGTGTTCTGAACAACATATGACCATACTAAAAATTAGTAGAAAGACTACTAGATACCAGAATTTTACATTTTTACAGTCATTTTTCTGGTGAAATTGCATGTGGCAGCTAACTGACTAATTGTGAATGTGGTGGTGGTAAATATTCTACTCAGATTCCCAGCTCGTGTTAATGTGCTCTGGGGTAATAGCTAACTCGCTGTGAGGCTGCATTAGAGTGCGTGCTGTCATCTATGGCAAGAAAGTGTCACACTCTCACACACTGACTCAGTTTGATGTCCTGTAAAAAAAAAAAAAAAAAATTCCTGTCATCACTGCTCCTAACATCTCTCTCTCTCTCTCTCTCTCTCTCTCTCATATTGTCTGTGTTTCTCAGGAGGAGCAGAACAGAGGGAAGCCGAACTGGGAGCACCTAAATGAAGAGCTGCATGTGCTGATCACAGTGGAGGACACACAGACTCGTGCCGAGATCAAGATGAGAAGAGCGGTCGAAGAGGTCAAGAAGCTACTGGTGCCTGCAGTAAGTTGCAAACACATTTATACTTCCCAGTCGTACTTGTGCTTCCTGTTCTGGGTGTGATGCCTTTGTGCATATGGGGTGGATTTTAATCCCACCCTTGACCCTGGCTTCAGTCTTCTGCTAGATTTGATATTTTTATCTCAGGCTCCCAACAGAGAACAAATGGCTCTCTGCAACCTGCTTCCCACATATTTCCGCCCCATTCCACCTTTCTATTCTCCGCTCCTCCAACGGTTGCCGCAGGGGGTGGGAGCGCTTAAGTCAGGGTCTCTGGCTCCAGGCTGTTTTGCCTGCAGTGAACAGAATGGCTGGACAGCTGCAAGAGCCTGTTCCCTATCAGGCAACATGGTGGAAAGGCTTTGACCCGCTGAAACACGGCCAGAAGCCATGTGCTGTTCCACCTAGCCATGTGCTTCTCACTTCATTTCAGAGCGGGACACACAGTCCTAGACGTTCTCTGACTGCTCTCAGGCACCCGCTGTCTCCTGTTTCTTTTTGCAGGTTTTTCTTCCACCTATCTCTTGGCCAGAAACCCCACATTTTGCCCCTTGTTTGGGGATTTTTTTCCTCCTTTATGCTCATATCTCTTTTGTTCCGTTTGAGCGGGGAGGCCTTAAACCTTTCACGCACATGCACATGAGTACACACACATACACCAGCTAGTCGGGAAGAAAACAAACATACACGACTCGCTGAGTGTGTGTGAGTCATTCTGGACTGTGTGTGGGTGGGATATGAGTAAATGGCTACATGCTCTCCAAATTTTCGCACCGACCCTATGAACCCCTGAGATCAAAGTCATCTTCACTGTGTATACCCCTCTTTTGCCATAAACACACACACAAACCGTGCTCAGGGTTTCTGGAGGACTGTATTTGCTCTACTCCGGTATTTCAATTCAATGTTACACAACTTGGTATTTTATACAAAACTAATATCTTTACTTTTAGAACAGATTTTTATAGCATAGATCTAACATATTGTACATATTTGTATTTGTTCATCTTTAATTTTTTTAAAGCGGTAGTCTAACCAAAACTGAGAAATGTCACTACTCACCCTCATGTTTTTTTTTTTGGACCATATGAGTCAGTGTGGTTCAGTAGTGTTTTGAGCCCCACTGACTTCAATTGTGTGAACAAAAACATTTGAACCATTATTCTAAATATCTTTTGTATGAATGTGTGTGCTAAATTAATGAATTCTAAAAGCCTCAAAAATACTCAAAATGAGTATTAAAATTTGATGTTACCATGGCAACACCATTTACGATATCAAGAATACTTTTTGCAATTTTATATCAGCTGTGTCTTGAAGTTGAAATCAAGTTTGAAGCAGTTTGCGTAAATGTAAGATGATGATTTCAAAGTCTTTGTAAGTGACACACTTCCTGCTGCATTATGACCGTGACTTGCAGTAGCCACAACCATATGATCATTTAATGAAGGTAAGCAAATGATGGCATAATTTAAATTTTTGAGTAATCTGTCAGTCCATACAGAGAAAATTCTTCTTAAACATGCTTTTTCTGCTGGTTCTCTGTGTGGCAGATTGACTATTGCCCTTTATCATGCCAAGCTAAACTGGATTAAATGACAAACCGTCCATCTCAGCCCATGCAGTCTTAATGAAGGATATCTCTGGCTCATTTAGGGGCATGAAATTGCCTTATTAAATACATCATAAAACATACTGGGTCACAGTCTGTTTCCCCTCGACTCTCTTCGTTTTGTCATTTTGGAAATGATTTGATTGGTTAGAGCAGAGAGAATGGGGGCAGTTGCATTTCAGAGCTCTCATAGAGAGGCTCTCTGCTTTATAAACATCTGCTATATTGATTTTTACCTACCTTGAGAGGCAGCTAGCACATTACCACATGAATTTGTAATCCTGGCTTGAGCCCCGAAGAGTTGCCACAGCCGAACGGTTCCCGCTCGCAGAGACCCAAATTGAAATTTTCAGCCTTGCTTAAAGAATCAGTTCCTCACAGCATTTGAATGATCGTCAGACTCTGAGAGAGTGAATGAACGGCGGGTATGCGCGCGCACAGCCTCAGAGGCCAGGGTTAGAAGGGGGTGATTGAGAGATTCGGCTCAAAGGCCCTGTGAACTTTTCAACTCCCAGCGAGAGACAGAAGAAAGGAGAGACACAGAGAGAGATTTGAGTCGAAGGTGGGCTGATAATGAAGGTAGTAGCGAGTGAGAGGATTAAGGCAGGAACGTAATGGAAGGAAAAAGATAAGGATTGTGCCACACTTTTATATGCGGATCGCGTCCCACATATATCATATATGTGAGTTGATGGATCTTATTCATAGGGGTGCACAATATATTGGTATCCGCATCAGTTAATGTCCATTATTATTATTATTATTATTATTATTATTATTATTTTTTATATTGGTATTAATTGTTTTTATTTTTGTGTTTTTATTTTAGAATATTTTTTAATATATTTTTTATTTAAAATGAATATCTGTCATTTAGTGGTTATCATTTAGTGGTTATAATAAATGTACACATTTATTTCTATCATTTATTTATTAAAATATATATGACTGTTGCATAAAAAGCCGCTTGTAATGCAATGGAGTTTCTTTTTGTTATTGAATTATGCTTGCAAATCTAGGTGCATCAGCATCATATAGGTTGAAAAGGGTTACCAGATGCTGGTCAAACAGTTTTTCTCTCAATTTCTCACACCCACTGTCCTCTGACAGGGACACCCTGTCTTTGTTCATGAAAGTGCTGACACGCACGTTGACTTGTAAAACTGTGACCTATGAAGCACTCAGGGCAACATAGGTCTACAAATCCAAATCTTTTTGAGTTTGACTTGGAGCATAAAATTAAGATTTATCGCTTCACAAATTCAGTTTCATCCGGTTTTGTACATTTTACAGCTTTGGAAATGATCAGTAACTTTAGAAGACAAGCGGTTCACGTGAGAGCACAAGGAGTAGGAGGGCTGATGATTCTTTCTAAGATGACAGGTCAAATTTATGATGTTGTGAGAATTGAGGAACAAATCACTCTCTGCAAGCTAAGTGGTGCTAGTACCCTACTGCTAAACAGAAATAGAGGACGGTGGAGACAAATGCATTTGTGGAGTATGGACACCGATTAGACACTGATAGCTGTAGCTTGTAAGGTAACCCCCTCAGTTAAGTTGCATTTTTAAAATCATGTTTTTTGTGTGTGTGTTGTTCCTTCACGTTGTTCTCTGTCCAACTATTTTTGAACACAAGTTCATATCCTATGTGAACGTCCCTAACAAACACGTCTGTTATGTAAGGGTTAATGCCCGACGAGGTGTCCATTGTCAGGTATTAATGGACGACAGCGCGCGTCGGACAGTTCACGCCTCACCATCGTCCATTAATACCTGACAATGGACACCTCGACGGGTGGTCACTTATCCCATGGTCACTTGCCAAATAACACATTTTTAAAACATTAGTTTATATTTTAATTAGTTTTACAATCGAAATCTAAAGTTTTTACAAACAATAACTTGGTTTCCCTGGTTACGCCTGATGGTTTATTTACTAGGTGTCCTCTATCACTTTTTAATGGACACCTTGCAGCCAATCAGAATCGAGTATTCACCCAGACCTTGGTATAAAATTATTCAAAGTTTCCTTGAGATCAATTAAAATCAATTGTAAAAATACAGTTTGCACATCCTTGTTATTCTCATGCATTAAATATGACTTAAAACAGTATTATGAAATGCTAAATTATTTACTGTTAGAATGTTTTTGCTAAATCCACAAGGAACTGAGAATGGCATTGATTAAAAATGAATCAGTGATCTTATCTCTCAAATTACATTTGCTAATTTCCATTTAAATGTGTTGGTTGTATGAGTAGATCTTATCATGTGTGTATTTTAATGTACTTGTATTCAACAAGATTAGGAAACATCACCCTTTCCTGTATGCCAATTTGTCCTTTGTCATCGTTTGTCTCTAAATTTGCAGACTTGGGTGCTTACTTTCCCAGTTTGCAAAGCTGCACGGATTATAGCAACTGTACAAAGCAGCTCTAATTTCGAGCAGATTCGATGACGAGCAGATGCCACAAACAGAGATGCGTTGTAGTCCAGGGACATGTCTACATATCAGATCCCTGTTAATTTAATTTACTGGTTTATACTTCAGCCCATTTGGAGATGATCGGAGAGAATAAAACAGTGTGATTCCTTCCTGCGAAGTAATTAGCCTCTCAAATGTGTTAAAATCCTGACAAATTGTTTTTCTCGTTAGGGGTGCTAAACCCAGGAGAGCAGCCGCCCATGATGGGTGTTGTGGATTTAGCTTTTTAGAAGATGCAATGTGTCAAAGTTACCATGAGAGATTCTGTCCTACAAGGTGACATTGCTCATTTCCCCTCAAGGTGTGTGTTTGAGAGCGAATCTGTCTAACAGACAGCAGAAAGTCACTTATCATTGACAATAGCTGTGTTGGTATTTAAGGTCAGTGTTAATCCTGCTCAAAAACCCAGTGAAAGACCTTCTGGGAAAATGCTAGCCTGAGATATTCACCCTAAATAGCCCCTCGCAGCGAACTGTGCGCTATATACACCGAACCGTTCTTTAGCATGTCTGCTCCCAGTTGGTATTGGTGCACTAGGGAATGATGGGAAATAGAAGCTCACACCTATGACATCTCATTAAGAATCTAGGCCACTATGTGTCCATTCCCTTTGCCTCAGCTAATTAAAGTGGCATGTCAAAATATTTTTCTGGGTTATTTTAGCGTCAGTGTGCTGGGTCGACAGGAGCGAGCAAAAGTTTAAAGTTTAACCCTTTCACACACAAGTTTAAAATACTCTAGCGGACCTTTTTTTTTTAAAGATCGGATCACCTTATTTCCATGGCAACGTGTAATCTTTGTCATGGGACCCCGCAGCCACAATAGCGCTGTATCAGTTTTATTTGTTTTTTCCTTTTTTTATTTAAAATATTTTGAAACTTGTAAGCCATGTCATCAACTTCCTGATATTCTAATTCTCAAATACGTCTAAGTGAACGTGTTTACTAATAGTTTATTTTATGGCTGCCCCTGGCTATAAGGATCATGTAGCATCTCTTTGTGTTCGGTGTTTGTCAGGGAGGAACTTCCTGCTAGATTGTGACATCTGTAGTAACAGATTTGCCTCCAGAGCTCAGTGGCTTTGAAACTTTACGTGGGTGTGTATAGTAGATGTAGCCCAACAGTCTGGCCCTTTCCTTTATTCCTTCCTTTCTTATAGCTTTCCTTTTTTTCCTTTTTCCTTTTTCAACTCTACTTGCGCTTGTAGGCAGAAATCGACTAGAGAACCAACTTGCTGCTCCCCGTGTCCTCCATGATGCTTCCAATATCTTAAAAAGCCACAAAGGAAGGGGGAGGGAGGTGAGAGAGAAGAAGAGGAATGGGGAGCTTTGCTCACACAACGCTCCCAGCATCGTTCTGTGAATGGTCTCGTCCTTGCCTGTAACAAAGTGACTGGGTTAGCAGTGTTTGCACTGTAGCCTGGAGCCCTGTTCCCTTCTCTTGTCTCTTCCTTTCTCACACACACACCCACTCTCTCTCACACTCTCTCTCTTGGCACATCTTTCATCCCGTGTACTCCAATAACCATAGCATTCAGTGCCTCTGCCAAGCACAATGAGTCCTGATCTAGAGAGGTTTCAAGCCTCCCTGAGTTGTCATGGGTGCTTTGCATTTGTAATCTTTTCCCAATTCAGGAACGCAGTTAATTTCACACCATACACCTGGTTATAGACCTCTCACTCACTCTTAGGTTCAGAGGAAAGGCGAGGGAGAGACAGATGGTGTATAATATACGACAGGCGCCGTGGTCTGTGGGGCGTAACGTCCTCGTCAGCCAAATTCTTGCCGTCAGCTCGCGGGCTGCGTATCTTGTGGTGCGCTGCCTGACACGACAACTGTTCTGGGCAGCCAGCTCTTTGTGATCAATAAACACCTTTTCCTGAGCATGCATAATCACTCTCACCTCCAATCAGACCCATGTGACAACCCAGTACAAAATGCAATCTGGCTGCTTGCCATGGTTTTGGCATGTGTGGTGAGATTGCATGTTCATTTACTGATCAGTTTTGTTTAAAATTAAAAAAAAATTTGAGCATCTGATAATGGCAGTGGTGTGCTGATTTCATTGAATGTAAAGGATAGTTCACCCTAAAAAAAAAAAGAGATAATTTCCTTATTTACATGTTGTTCCAAACCTGTATGACTTTGTCAGTGGGGTCCAATCTTTTGGAGAGAACTATCGCTTTAAGCATGCAGCTGCATTTTTTACTTTAGAATGGCTGGAATGTAACCATACTGTACTGGATTCAATACGGCTTGGGTTTCCTTGGCCGAGATCATTGAAGATCTTGGAGGACAAAAGACAGGAAAAAATCATAGTGAATGCAGCCACCTGTGACGACAGCCTCCCGAAATGTGTGCAAGTTGCCCTGCAGGTCAGTGCAACCCGTCCGAGAGTGCTCTTGTGTCCCTGTTTTCAGAGCATGTGTCGCATCCGATCAGACTCAAGCCCCAGCTGCAGGGTCTAGAGTGTAGGATCATGGGTAATGGGAACATCCTCAGCCGTGAGCTTGTAAAAGCCCTGTGCGCCGCCTCTGTGACGTGGCTTGTAGATAGCTGGAGAGACATCAGCGCTCGTTGCTCCTCCTTGCATAAGTGTTGATACAAGCAGAACAAAGGGTCAAGGGACTTGATACTGTAGACATGCTCAAAGCACAGTGTTGTATTTTGCAAATGCAGAGAAGTTTAGAAGGGTAGAATAAACTTCTTAATTAGGGATTCACAAAATAGTTATTTCATTGTTTGTTATTAGAAATTATTTAATCTTATCGTATTAGTCAATTGTGTTGGTCAGTATTGGTTATATATCGACCGATATTGGATATGTAGTTGTGTATGCTAATTTAGCTGTTTTTTCACATTCAGATTGCATTTGGGTCATCTAACAATCACTTAAAGTTAAAACAATAATCATTTGATTTAAAACTGTAAAATGTCATTTACCAAATCTCAAAATTAATGTTTATTTTTCTTATTTATTTGTTTATTATTTTTCTTATGTTTTTTTTTTATTTTTTATTTTTCTGAATGCACTTGTAGAGTTATTTATTTTGCTGTTTTACTGGCCATGAAATGAAAATGTCACACTATATCTACAGTATATCACACTATATGATATCAGTATCGTAATCTGCTTTGGCCAGATTTTCATATTATTTTTAGTGTACACTTTGCAAACTACAGTGTCCTCTTATAACTGACCATGTGTCAGTCCTTAGTTATTTTGAGAATATGGCCAAATGGGACATTCCCGAGAGCCTTTTTTTCTTGGAGTGCTGGCAAACTTTTAATTTTACAATATCTGATGGTGTCGATATGGTAGCTGGTCCTGGCAGTGTGGACCGTTTCACAACTAGAGGCCCAAGAGGTTGAGATTGTTATCTTTCTGTGCTAGTCCTGCTTTATAGTATGCACTCCCTCTTTATCTTCTTCCCTAAAGTAGCTGTCCTCTTCTACGTGTCGTGGTCTTGGTTGGAGCCATGGTTTGCACCCTGGGCTTACTGACCACCAGAACCGCAACAGGAAAATGCTTCTCTTGGGGTCTGTATGCTAATCCGTCCTTTGCTGGCAGCATTTTCAAACGCTCCATTGGACTGGCAGTTCGTCAGACTCACTGAACAGAATGGAAAACAGCAGACCCAGAATAGACTGGGATTTACTGTGTGCCTATTTTCACCTGAGCACCTGCCATTTTAAAGGCACAAATTCAAGCAGCGATGTGCGAAGTGAACCACTTCACACACAGTGCAATGGGATTTGTCTTTTAATTTTCAGCTTTAAAGTGATTTTCCTGGCTTAACAAGTGTCACTACAAATGAGACCGTAGTTGCATAGAAAGAATACTGCCGTTTATTTACTGTCAAAAAAAAAATCCCATTTCACATCACATTATTTTAGATGCTCTCGTCTGCTGCTCAGCTGTTTTATGGTTGAAAAATAGTCTAATGTTAATCGCCTTTCTGAAGTGGAAATGATAAACTGATGCTGCAGGGAGCGTTTTATTTAACTGTTTTTTGACTGTTCTATTAGAGCATCTTTTTATGATACCGATACATAATTTACAAAGACAGGCATCATTTTGTGCTTTTGGGTTAATGCCACTTATCTCGGCTAGTGAACATGCGGTCTCGTTAAGTTGTTGTTCTCTCTGGGATTTCAATTGCCCACTCTTCACAGACTGCTATGACCCTGTAAAGTGCTCCAACAGTGACCCTGAGGGCCTCCCAGTTATCGGCTAACTATGCATTTCAGAGTACACTGTGCTGCATAGCAGTGTGCAAACGCATAATTTAGCTGGGATAAGTGGTGCTACAGTTTTCAGTGTTCTCCCAGGTTTAGTTAAGAAGGAAATTTAGATTAAAATAAAAAGTTCAGTCTATTTGCATCAAAGCAAATACTGAACCAAACAACTCGGTTTCAGCTAGCATGACCTAGTCCTTTAGCCTGTCTGAATATTCCATCCGAAAATTAGCTGTACCTCCCCCGAAAAAATTAAAATCAACAATAGGCCCAAGAGACAAAATACAGAGCAAAGGAAGAAATGCTGATAATTGAGAATTTTTGTACAACCCCTTGTCAATGGTTATGCAAAGGTTTTTCTACAGCAGTTTTAATATTATTTATACAAAATACAATAAAATTAATATCAACCCTTTTTCGGTTGTCAGCAATAATGTGAAATAAAATGATCAGCTTATTGGTGTCAGAAGTAAAATTTTATTTTATTATTGGTGCATCCCTAAGTAGCCTAATGCTGCCATCTCAACCCTTTTTCCCCTTACCTTTTTTTTTCAGTCATAGTCTTCATTTCCATACAGTGTGACAGACCTCTGACAGTGAAGGATGATATTTCAGCAATAACGGACTGTAGGTTTGACGACATCTGCATTTTGAGTTGGTTGCTGAGATAATTTAAGACGGCCCTGGACAAATAATCTGGATGGGTATTGGTTGCAACCATAACTTGTTCCAGAAAGAGGCCCAAAGTCAGCTTGTGACTTTGAAAAGTTGGAGTCCATCCCCAAGCTCTCCTTCCTGTAACAAGCTATCTGGATAAATAACATAAACCTCTTAGTTTGCAGCCCACCTCTTGAGGTTAGTCCTGCCCCTGACTCTTCTGAAAACAGTTGGCTGTAATCTCTTCTGGTTCCCATAAAAGACCCCTTGTGGATATCAGTCCAACTGCATTTCCTTTGAACAAGCTACTAATCCTTTTACTTTGGGGAGAATAGCTGCAGACTGAAACGCCAGTGTTTGCACTCTAGCCTAGTTACGGGGATGTTTTTGTGCCCCCTTTGGCTGTCTGCACTCCCACCCTTGTTACATGGTGTCTGGGCTAATTATCTGCTCATTCAGAGTCAGAAGAGGCCAGGGACCAGTAGGATCAGTCCTGGCATCTAGAGAATCCTCTCAAACCAATGTCACGGAGAGAGCCAGGAATGATTCCTTTCATCTTCTCGCACTGTTTTCGGGGGGCGAATAGGATTGTGTTGGGGCATACTTTAGCAGTAGACAATACCAAAATTTGGTTTCATGTTGAGCATTTTGTCCCTCCTATCTTTGGTCACAGGACAAGTAGCCGATTTTATTTTTAGTTATTATTATTTTTTTATCCTGACCTACTCCAGAAGCTTTTGGTTGCAATTTGGCCCAATATGTCTCCATTACTCTTCGTTTGTAATCCCCCATTGCCACAGTGTCTCCTGAAGTCAGCAGAACACGTCATCAAGATTGTGTGTGGATTCAGTTACTTTCAAATGCAATATGTTTTCCAATTTTGCTCAAGCAAAACATATTTTCACGCAGCATGCATTGATATATTAGGCTCTGTGCCTTCTGCTTGCTAATATATTGGCCCTGACCCACAGAGCAGTTTGGCTATCACAGTAGAGACCTTGACTGCGCTGGCCAACACTTTTTAATATTGTGTATTCGCTTTGCAGCTGCTATCCTTGACTGTGAAGTAACCTCTTCTGGGCCGTCGGGGAAGCACTGTTTTCAAATTAGCCTCAATATGGTCCATCAGTCCACACTGCATGTTCAAGGGGCTGTCATAAGAGTGCTGCTTTTATTGGGATTTGCAGATTTATTTATTCAGGCCTTTTTTCCCCTACTGATTCATTCCTCCCATTTGCCCCCTATGAATACAAGGTTAAGGGGGTTGTAAAGCGGGCAAGGTTGGGTCACAGTCCAGAGCTGACAGCCCAGGCGGCACAGAGCACGCGGATCAGCTTTGACTCTCAAATCTCAGAATCTGATGCAAATCCGGCAGTATTTAAACCTCCAGATCAGCCTTCCCAAATCCTTTCAAGATATTCTCGGCTCGATTGGGTGGCATTAAAGGATCATAGGAGCAGAACAAAACATCGTCTGGCAGCGAGAGAGAGAGAGAGAAATAGGAAGAGGGGAGGGAAAATTAGAAAGCGAGAGAGAGAAGAGGGCGAGCCAGCTGAAGGTTTTACAATGTGTTGCACCAATGGAAATCATGGATCACTTTAATGTTCCCTCTGTTTTTGCACCCCTCCCTCCTCATCTTCTGTTGTGCTTTATTTTGTTTGTTCGCTCACTCTGATCTCTTTCCTCACAGCCCTCTCTGGCAAAATCCAGCGTAATCCCGGATGGGTGCCTTTGTCCAGTGCATGTAAACATCTGTGAAGCATTTTAAATACAGCTATCACACTCCAACCTGGCCTACATTTTCATATGGTGGTCATTTCACAGACCTTTATATTCGAAGCAATGTATATGACACACATTGTGCGTCTTGCTTTAGGGGAAGACTGCTCAGAGATCAAACTTGCAACCTTTTGCATTTTTAGCCTAGATATTTAACTGACTCTATGTAATACAATTAGGTTCACTGTGAGAATGCTTGTTTGTTTAATCCCCGCATTTTAATCACCATCCATTGCATTTATGTGTGGATCCAAATTCCTGATCTTGAGTTGTGATATTTTTTGAATAAGCCATTAAAGCCTCAGTTTTTATTTTTGTTTATATATATATCTAAATACATAATATATAATATATACATTTATTATATATATACATTTAGGATATAGATTTTTAGCTTTTCAGTGAAAGTTTCCAATGAAGTCCATTCAATTACCATTACAAACGAGGAACACATCTGTGCTTTACTCTTCCAAACTTTAAACCCTCTGTTCCATTAACAAACTAAATAAAGGAAAACATTAGTAGTTTTACTCTGAAAATGTCTTGAGCTCAGGTTTAGTTCCACTCAAGCTAACTGTCTGAGCGTATGCAGGGCATTACCTCCATGCAGTTGACAGCAGAAGGGTGGTGTAACTGCTTGTCATGCACAGTAATCTCTCTTCACTGACTGGATGACTGCTGAAGTTCATACTGAAGCTCATGCTGAAGCTTTCACAACACAGTCAGGATTTTTGAAATTATTTCTGAGGTGGATAAAACTGTCTGTATCATGTAGATTGTTGAATATTTGATGGTGAGGGTGGAGTTGAAAGATATTTTTGTATTAAAGGGGACTTTGGTAGTGCTGGAAGTGACAAAGGTAATGCTAATAATCCTAGATTTTTCTCTATTTTTTTCTTAAATGTTTCTCTGGTCCACTTTTCTTATCTGGTGGTCTGTGTTTTAGTAAAAGATGATCTTGAATTGTATTGCAACTTGAAAGGAAACACTTGTAAAAGCCTGACTTGGCTTTCATTCCAATATAATTTAAGCATGCAAGATTTTCTGATGGACGTAAGCACTTGCTGTGGACACCACAGATCTACTGAATCTCACTGAAAAAGCAAATGGCCTCAGAAATGACTGTAAACGATTTATTATGTAGAGGAAATGCTGTAGTTCTGTGCGTGTAGCAAAATTGATGTGCTCACAACCTCTGCTTTCACAGTCTACCGTTCCCTGTCCTCCCCCACATCCAATGAGAGCCGCTTCACTCCGCTGCCCTTACAAATAGACCCCATTGATTGAATCTGATTCCTGTGGATAGAGCAGGATTATTGAGCGCCCTTCCCTGATGTCTCGCACCCAGGGTGTGTGTGGAAACGTTCTCTCTGTGTCAGCTTTTGTTGCTTAAATCAGAGGGATGTCTCCCCAGAGCCTCCCCCCATCTGATGACACACAGCTCTCTGGAACGCACACTTCCTTTATTTTACTTCCTCCCCTCTCTCGCCTGCAATATTTTTTTTTTTTTTTTTTTTTTACAAACATCCTGTGAATTCCTGTATCTCGAGAGGAAGAATCAGAGAAAGAGGATGGTATAAAAAAGAATGAAGGAAAAAATCTGACCTGACCTCAAACAGAAATGTCCACTCTACAGTGACTCTGAGGAGCTGCGTCATCGGCCCTTGAAGGAAGTCTCTGCTCCACTAACCCCTGTCATCGCAGACCTGTGGGGAGTTACTCTTACTGACCAGAGGCACTGCAGTCTCATTAAATACACTGCAGAATGAGCCAGAAACAAAGTCTTAGTTTGTGGGACGAGAGAAAATCGACTCAATCTTCTTTTACGGTCAGCACTGAGATGTTGTTATTTGGATTTAGAGCTGAGCCAACAACACAAAGTCCTGCTTCAGCAGAAATGAGAGCGTGATTGTTTATGGTGTTTTGTGGCTTTTTTGTCTCGTTTATCCTCTTCCTCACCCCTCTTAGAGGGATAAATAGGTCCGGCTGCCCCAGACCCTGATTTCCCTCTTTCCATTGCTTTAATCTTTTATAATACAATATTTTTTTTTTTTTAACCTTGAGTTTTTTTATTTATTATTATTATAGTAGTTTATATAGCGATGGTTTCTCATTAAAGTCAGCTTCAAACTGAAAAATTGTGATTGTCCATTCACATTGAATGGAAAAAGAGTAGCCTAGATATTCTGCCTATTAACTTCTTTTGTTTTTAGTGGAAAGTAGAATGACATGAGGGCAAGTAAATGACAAACTTTTGGCACTTATCGTATCTATCGGTGGGCTCTGTAGTGGTGGTTCACCCTCATTGGCTGAGGACCAGTGTGTATGCTTGAACAGGAAACCCTGGAGCAGATCTTTGCCCTTGTTGAATGGCAGACTCTTTGTCAGTTCAGACAGTATTAGAGCAGCTGTGCCGAAACTGAGATCTGCTGGCCAGTATAAGAGCGAACAGACATCTGTAAGGCGGAGGAAGGATGTGTGACAGGAATGCTGCTCGGTCATTGGAAACTTTCAATGTGTGCATTTCTGTTCATTTTCACTGTGTATGATAGGCTAGTGGTAGAGGATTTGATCTGGTCTCACAAAATTTACAGGACTAATCCTAGGTGAAATGTGTGAAGGACGGCGCCGAACACGGCGGTTTTATCAGTGTTTTGTCTGGCTCAGAAGTAGTCAAGTGGACAAATTAAGATTTTTCCTTTCTTTTCTGCGCTATGTTCGATTTAACCTGGGTCTGTTTTCTTTGTTCTGTCTTCACATGAGTGATATGGCTATCCATGAGCTCCTCGGTTGTGAAGGGTTCAAACAAAAGCTAAACTTTCTATAAGAGAATGTGTCTCTGTTGAATTACTGAAGTGCATAGGAATGGGTGAGTCATTCATGCGGGGGCATTCTGTAGCTTCAATGCAGTTTTTATTTTTCTCTCTGATTGAGGAAATTACTCAGGGTCTCTCTCAGCTTTGAGTCATGTGGATGTGTAGATTTTGACTAATCTATAGTAGTTATTTCTGCAGTCAAAGTCCCTTAAGGGCAACTCTCACAATACCACTCCAATATGGTGTCTGTCAAAGTAGTTTGGCCTTTGATGTGTGCTCTCCTAAGTTAACTCTGAAACACCATGAAAAGTTAAAGGTATCCCAGTCCTCCAGTGTGTCTGTAGCTTGATATGTAAATCTGAATTCAGCTGGTTGCTCCTCCGTCTTTCTCTCTCTCTCTCTTCTCCTCCTCTTCTCTGCAGTTGGAAATACGAGTCCCTTTGCATTTTGGGGGGATTTTAGTAGCTCTGTGTTGAGAGATCTCATGTTTGGTTTACTCTTTACTCTTTCTTAGTAATCAAAAGTGTGCATCCTTCCCTGTCTAGAAGCACTAGACTTTTTAGTTCCTGCTGAGAGTAGATCTGTTAACTGTGTTTTACTCCAACACTAGTTAGTTAGTTAATTAGTAATGTTCATTTAAATTCTAGGAATCCATGTGTGTGTATGTATGTATGTATATATATATATATATATATATATATATATATATATATATATATATATATATATATATATATATATATATATATATATATATATATATATATATATATATATAAGTTATCATTGTTATTAGCTTTTTATGAATAATTTTCACTTGGGTTATATATTCACTCAGTCACTTTAAATACCAACCTGATTTTGCTTTAATGCTAGTTGGTGATTGATTTCACCAATTTGATTGAGTAATGAGGGTCTGTTTCTTTTCTTAGGCGGAAGGAGAAGATAATCTAAAGAAGATGCAGCTGATGGAGCTGGCCATTCTGAACGGAACATACAGAGACACCAACATAAAAACGCGTAAGGAGAGACATTTACACCAACAGCTTAGACACTTAAGGAGCTTTGTATAAACACACACTCCTGAATAAAATGACTTAAACATCAGCACACCCACAAGACAACTATTAAGAAATGATATGAGTTCAGCTGTGATTGTGTTCACAGTGACAAAAGACACTTTTTTAAATACTTACACGCACAAAATCACACCTGAATGTGTTAGCCATAATCCATCTCTTATATCCATCCTTAATCCATGTGTAAATGAAGAAACACACACACATGCAGTGACGTATAGAAGACTTTTTTTTGTGCTGTCTTATTCTGACCATAAATGAGCAATTAAAAAAGCACAGCACTTTAGAGTTCATCAGACAAGATGCTCGTGTTAATTCAAGAAAGAATCCTTACCACTGCAGACTCCACATGAAAACATCTAATCATCTGCCCACAGTCTAGTATTTCTGTCTCTCTTTATCCCTCCCTCTGTCTCTCCCTCTCTCTCTTTTTCTCTTCCTCCCTCTCTTTCTCTTTCTCCCACTTCCTTTCAAAGCTGTTCCAAATGCAATCACAGCCTGTGTAATCGTGGTGTGGCGTACAGAATCATTTTGCTGCATGATTGTGATTTTTAGGTTGTCTTCAAGTCATAAATGTGTATTATTGCTCAAAGGTATTTGCATACAACTCTGCCCATGTCATACATATCCATTACTGCAATGCATATCCACATTGACACAGAGAGATTTGGGCTTGTATATACTGCTCTCAAAAGTAACATTTGCATGATTGTTATATATGGTGTATGTTTTTATGATTGTGTGCATGCATATTTGGATATATATGACAGGGACATTTCTTTGGAAGAAGCACACCTGTTTGACTCTGTTTGGCTTCAGTGCAGAATGCTTAGAAGCATTTTAATTTTCAGCCCTTGTGGTTATTTCCTCTCAACATCTGCGCTAAATGTCCCAGTGGCATGTGGAGGTTTTGATTCATGTGGGAAAGCTTATGGCAAGTTTGTTGAATCAATTCTAGAAAGTCCACTGTAGAGTTACAACCCTAAGAAATAGCATCATGTTTTAGCTCATGAAGTGGTGCCTCCTCTGCATGCCACACAGGACAGTAAGTTCAGATGTGCTGCTTTAAATCAGTTACTCTGTGTATTAGTGCCTGTGTTTTGATGATCGGTTTGCCCTGTTATGATCAATCATCAGTTTCTCCTTGTGTTTTAGTTTTGATTTCATTTTCTGTAATGATTTTGGTTGTGGGGTTTGTTTTAGTTTGCTTTAGAATGTGACTTTTTTGTTGTTGTTCATTGACCATCGCATGGACTAATTTTCCTTTATTTTTCCCCCCACCCTCTTTTTTCCTCTTTTCATGTACTTCTGTTTTCCTTTCCCTGCCTGTGCTTTTCTCACATCTGTTTTTGTGCCTTCTGTCCATTTCTATTTTTCCCCCTTCTGCTCTGAAAATTTTACACACGTTCACACACCAAACCTACTTCTACGGCTCTATCTCTCCCATTACTTTTCTCTCTGTGTCATCCTGTCTCTTTCTCTCTTTTCACTCTTTCTGTCTTTCACTCTTTCGTTTACGGCAGCCACCCTTGCGTTCTCTCTTGCAGCAGCGGCAGCGGCTGCTCAAGGCCAGCGTTTGATTGCATCCCCTTCGGGTCAGGTCCTCCCCCAGTCTGCCCTCAGACCCCCCACTCCGGCAGGGACCCCCATTATGAACATCATTCGGCCCACTCAGATGGCCACCGTGCTACCCAACGGCACCCCTACATTGGTGCCCCCGACGCCTGACGGGGGCATTATCTACACCACGCCCTACGATTACCCTTATGCCTTGGCACCCACGTCTCTGCTGGAATATCCCATCGAGCACAGCGGAGTCCTAGGTAAGCGGGCGTGGGGGCTTGGCACTTCACCCTTTGGTGCCCCGCAAGAGGGCTTTGCTGGGGTGTTTTACGGGGGCATGTTCGATGGGGCGTCTCCCGGCCCCGTTCAGGACTCACTCAAAGGTAAATATGTAATGACTAGCTCATGCTAGCGGGCTGGGTAATTCAGGTGATTAAAGATATAGCTTCCTAGGCACAAAAATAAACATTTTATGTTACTGAGACGGGCTGGGAAAGGGACCACTTAAATGTGTCTAAAACAAGGTGTGTTCGTCTTTCCAAATTGTTTTTTTTTTTTTTTTTTTTTTTTGCTGCTGCGGTGTAAGAAGTCTTTTCTCAGGACACACACACACACACTCGCTATCGCAGACAGTGGCGACATGCTTGCTTGCACACATCTTTTTTTCGTCTCTCTCTTTCTTGCCGGAGGCTTTGTCAGGCAGGCTACTGGTGGATCCCCTTGGATTTCTCCTGGCTTTTGAAATCATTTCTCTCTTCCCTGCTGTAGCAGGCCTTGGTACTGGTGCCGAGCGGCAGAGAGAGAGAAAGAGCCTAGAGTCCCGTTGGGGATGTTCATTAAATTCTTCCACTATTCTCACTGTATCCAATTGTCTTATTTTTACCCTTGTGAACTTGAGTGCTTGACCCTATTCAGAGAGAATTACCCATACTCCCCTGCCTAGCGAGGGGCTTCTGCAAGTACTCGCAAAGATAGATAGATAACTACGTCATCACAACCTCTTTTTCAGAATCGACACTATGCATCAAAGCAATGTAAACATTAACAAATCAATTGTTTAAGTGGACATGACAATCAATAGCATGATGAAGTCACGTGTGCCAGCAGCTGAATGTTACGCTTGAAAAGCTTCAGTTTGTTTTCATCTTTGATCCGATGGAGGGCTTTCTGAGTTCAGTTTACTGGATGTTGTACAGTTGGCACATTTGGGTCTTCTGCTGTTCTGACAGTGCCGGGGTTTCCCCTTTTAAACTTAAACATTTACAAGCTTAGCAGCCTTTTATTTACTTATAGTATCGATCCAGCATCAAACCACACCAGACCATGGACCACCATCTCTCTCTCTCTCTCTCTCTCTCTCTCTCTCTCTCTCTCTCTCTCTCTCTCTCTCTCTCTCTCTCTCTCTCTCTCTCTCTCTCTGTCTCTCTCTCTCTCTCTCTGTCTCTCTCTCTCTCTCTCTCTCTCTCTCTCTCTCTCTCCTCGCTCACTCGCTGGGCTTCTGTGCAATCAGAAGTGATTTGCTGGACATCTGCTGTTGCAGCATAGCATGTGGGCGTATACACACACAGTTCGAAGGAAACGTTAGCGCTTCCAGAATTAAAAGCATTTGTCCTTAGCAACTATTCTGTGATGTCATGATGTGATTCGGTAGTCATCACACCTCATGGAGATTCACAGAGTCATACAGGATTACTAATGCTTAAATCAATAATGAAGATTTCCCCAAAAAAAGATATGAGGGAAACATAAGTCTACAGTTTCCTATTGTAGTTTTAAATATTTGGCTAGTCAGTGAATAGATTCTTTCAGACAGTCATTCCTCTCCTGGTCTCACTCAATAATCATAAGACTGAAAAAGCTTCCTTCACCAATCTGTCTCAAGGTCTGTGCATGCCAAGAGTGAAACAAATCAAAACTGTGGTAATTTAATGTTACATCAACGCATCTGATTTTACAAAATTCCCTTGCTTTAATGCAAAATACAACCCATCAACCCTTTCAATTTATAACTAAATAACCTGTAAATTGTCACACCGCGTTAAGTGAATTTTGTTTTATCAGTTGGGTTGCATTCTAAAAGCTGATAATACGGGTTATAATGCAAGCTTTATTCAGTTTTGTGCATTGATATAGGAATATAGCACAGTATGATAATAACTGAGGTATTAGAAATAAGTAAATTTTGTCTGTTTCCACTGTTTATATTATGTTGTTTTGAGTCTGAGACCAACAATATTTACAACAGCCAGCTCCACATCTATCTGTTATTCCATTCCAAGCACAATTAAAAAAAAAAATTGTGTAAATATATTATATATATATATAATTGATTGACTATAGAGAGCAAGTAACATGTGACGTAAAGGAAAACAACTTCATTCATGTGTGAAAATGCATTTTCACTTTCACAATTTATAGAGAATTTTGACCTTCACCATGGAAGCAATTACTACTCCACTATCAACAGTTGTTTCAAATCGATTTGTTCTGTGCATTACCTTTGAGATTGAACAAGGAGATAATGTAAATTAATTAATTTTATAATCAACGTGCTTAGAATTTTCCGTCTATTTTGGTTTTCACTGGTCATCTTGTTTTTTTACATATGTAGTCTTGTGAGCAGAGCAGAGTTAGTATTTTAGCCGGTTTGCTGAAATGTAGAAAACCAGGTGCTGTCACACAGTAATCACAGGGTGTCAAAACTTGATTACAATTTGCTATCAAATGACGCTGCTTCCACTGTAGTAATTAGTTTTTTACTAAAACACACCTTGTTTTTTTTCCCCATTGCCCGCCCGTCTCAAATCTTACGAGTTAAACCAATTACTATGTAATTTTAAGTTGTAAGTTTTACATTGATTAAATTCTGTTTTTTTTTTTGGTATGCATTAGTACACTTGTATTTTTTTATGAATTGTCTACCCAATGTTTCATATTGTGAATATGTATTATATGTAGAAACAATTTAAATTTAAATATAGATGCGAATTCATGTAAAGCCTGTTTCACAGCTAGCCTGCTCAAATTGAGCCTCTTTTTGAACGGATCTCTTAAATAAAAGGTCCAAATGCTCTGTATTTCTCTGGTTTGTACAGTTCTGCTGCAGCGTTTGAGGCTGGTTGCATGGTCTAGCTGTGCTCAACAGGCTTTACATGTCTTTTTCTTCTGGGCTGAAACATTTCTAACCTTATGGACCTGTTGTAATCTAGGTGCAATGGCTACTAAAGTGCGGAGACATGATTCACGGGTCCATCCTTACCAAAGGATAGTGACCGCAGACAGAGGTTAGTTAGAAAAAGATACTTCTACCTTTTTTATTCTTTGTATTGCATTATCTCTGAACGGGGGATTGTATACATTTATATTATACACTGCGTATCTTTACTGTGGAAATGTGTTTACATATGAAATGCCTCTGGAAACACTCAGGTTTATGGAAACATGACTGTAACTGAATTAAATGCCATTTGTTTAAGTTTTATATATCAGTGCGTTCCTTAACTACATCTAGATCCAAAAAATAGATTTTATTATTTGTTTTGTGTTGCTTTGTTTTTCTGATTTGTTTAAATCGTTTTAAAATACAAAGAAGGGACTGGAATAATTTTCCGTTGCCAGCAAAGCCATTGTCTAAGTGCTTAAGTTATTACCTCACAATTTTTTTTATGTCTCAGGTTAATCTCATCGGATTTTGTTTGTTCATCTCTTTAAGTGTAAAATGTACTTCACACCCAGTTATCTTTTAGTTTTACTAAAGGTACTATTTCTTGAGTATTTTTTATAGCAGATGTATATTTGAATCCTGTGTATACGTTTACTGAAAATAAAGAGAAAAATCCAGTGATATTTTGCGACCTTTATCTGTTTATTTGCGTAACGTAGCACTAGCTTTCTGATTCCCCCTCACAACTAATTACACTGTTCGTAACACGCATTTCGACTCGACACTAAAATGTTACTAGTTTTTTTTTTTTTTTTTATGTGTTTCTCGTTTGTCTACGTTATACCTCTCTGCTTTTGTTTGTGGGAACATGGGGCATTTTAGCGCTTTGATTACATGTAATAACGTTCTGATTGAACTCTGATCATGACGTTAGTGTGTCATGATCATAACGAGGTTTAGCCTGTGTTTGTCTCTTGGCCATGGATTTGGGGGTTAAACAAAGATTGCATTCATTTTGCTGTTAAAATGATGTCATTCCGGTCTCTTCTTGCTAACTAATATCTTTTCTACCTTTTTTTTTTCTTTTTGTTGTTTTTGTTCCTAACCACCTAGCCGCCACCGGCAACTAACAAATGACCTCTGAACTCTGAACTCTTCACCCAATGATGAGCCGCCCAAGCCTGCCTGCTGATCAGATTAACTGGTAATTGCCTTTTGCTAGCCTGGTGGACGCAGAGAGAGAGGCACCTGTCCGAGCAGTGATCCTAACACAAACCAACATAAAACACAACAACCCTCCATACCAACACGTTGTGTAGCGATAACAACTATGATACTTTATTATTTTATGTTGTTTTTTTATTATTTCTTTCTTTTTCTTTTTAAACCTCAAATGACTGGGTGGATGTTAACAGTGATGTTGCGTTACCCAAAAATCTGCACTGAAGTTTAAAAGCAATAAAGAAGCGTCTTCTGCTAATTCAGCCCTTAAATGCATTTATACTCACAAAGCTCCAGTTAAAAAATAAATAAAATGATGATGACCCCAGTTTTATCAGTTATAACGCTAAACGGGGCGTCAGGATCCAGATTATGTCTATACGCTACCCCACCCATTTAAACTGTCACTATGAATCAACAAAAGAAAAAGAAGGAAAGAAATCTGCACTCACACCAACTTGTGTATTTCCTGTCCTTCTCTGATGTAATCCTGTGTTTTTCATTTGATTAGTTTTACTGTGCTGACACATTCTGGGTGTGCCTGTCCAGCTGACTTAGAGCATGGCTACAATGACAGATTGCAAAAAGCTTGTTTTGATTTCTTTGTTCTGTTACTTCTCCCTATTTTATTTCTTATGTTTCCATGTATCTTATTAGCGTTTGGCAATACTAGCAGATTTATACGTACTGCTCATTGCAGTATCTGTGCCAGCTCAGTAGGGGGCAGTAGGCAGAGTCAGGCAGGGCAATAGCAGGAGAGATTGGGGTGAAGTGTTTTTGGAGTCTTTAAATCTAGGATATTCAGGGTTGGACAGCTGGGATATGAACCGGAATCAGTTTACCGAACTATGCCATCCCAAAAACTCTCAACCCCTCCCTACATACAGTGCCTGAACTTTCTACAAATCTTTCTTTGAATGAGCTGTGAGATAAAAGATAAAAAAAAAAAACACACACAAAAAAAAAAAACACAAAGTATTACGTGTGCGCATTTAGCCAAAGGGTTTCCATTTAATGAATTTCTCATACATACACACACACACACACACACACACACACACATATATATATATATATATATATATATATATGTATATGTATGTATGTATGTATATATATATATATGTATGTGTATATATATATTATACACACACAAGTATGTATCTAACCACCAAGGGTTCTGTCATGCTAGTCTTGGGTTTGAAAAGGTTTGGTGCCATGCCTGTATCTATATGTTATAATAATGAATCAAAAATGGATGAAATGGTGATGAATTGTACCACAAGACGCTAATTTCCTTGAGGATGTACAAAAAAACACTAAGGAAGATGAATGAGGTAGATAGAACGGGGGAGGGCATTACCTCACTGCTGTGTACACACTTTTCTTTTTTGTTTCTGCTGATTTATTCTATAGAAAAAAAACTCCCACCTCCCACCAAAAATCAGTCAGCTGAGCTGAAACAAAATGCAAGTGTTCTTGTTAATGCCCTTATTAACTTAAATTCACGAATGAGAAGCAACTGAGTTATTTCGATTAGTTTCAAACGCCCGTTTCAGATAGCCCATCCGCAATGTGTCCTGCACAACCCCAGCTACTGAGCCCACTCTCTCATTTCTATACACCCCCTTAAAAAAACATAGGATGTGAAAGCCATGTCTGCCTGTTCGAATTGCTTTATACATACATGATATATATATAAAATGTATACAAATGTAGATATGTCATTGCATATTAAAATACAGAAAGATCAAAATTAGATACTTTTACAGGGTGCTGGAGAAATATATATTTTTGGCAATTTTAGCTTTTTATACTTAACTTGCAGTTACAAAATATGAAACGTAATACAAAAAAAAAGATATATATAAAAACGTTTGTAGAATAGTACAGCGAAATGTGGTAAAGAAATGTTGTGTGACTTTGGATACTATTGGCCAGGGGGGAAAAAAAGCAGACCAAAATAGTCAAACCTTGGAATGTTGGAGGAATTGCATGACGTGAGAGGAGAAGAGTACAGTTAGAGAGATAAGTGCCTTACCGACGGTCGTTTCTTTTTCCGAGTGTTACATTCTGTTCAATAATATCTAGCACCAACTAGGAGAGCGCAGAGCGAGGGAGGGTTTGTGAAGAGGAAGCACCCCAAGAGTTAAACCACAAGGCTGTTGCAGTGTTGTGCCACTGAATCTATTCTATGCAAAGGAATAGCAGTCATTTGACCAGCTAACTATGTGCCATGATTCGTCTTCCCAAAATTAAGTTGAAGTCTGGTTGTTTTCCCTTTAATCCCCATTTGAACAAAGTGTTTTATTTTTCTCTTGATTTTATTGCATTATTCTTCTTATATTATGAGGACAAAATCAGCAATGCTGTCTATGTATTTGGTTACTGTGATTTTTGTCGAGAACAACTGCCAATCATGATGTGGAAGTCTGCCAGGTGTTTTAGAAGGGAGATTTCTAAAAGAAATCATTTAATTGGACTTCACCTGAAACCTCCTCTTGTTTCAAAACTTGCAAACTGAAAACTTTCAATCATTGCAATCGTGTTTGCCAAAACATACTTATTTTTATGCCAAGGAAGTAATTTTTTTGCTTTATGTTTTCAAAGCCCGGGAGAGAGAAGGGCAGAGGGAAAGAAGTATTTAGCTCACTTTGGGAATGGCCTTTTTGGTGTTCCACAACCCAAATATGTAGCTTTACCGTGCACTGATTTGAGAAAAAGAAATAACGCCGGGGGAGAGAAAATATAGCAATTTATTAAAAGTGTTTGTGAGAAGAAGGTCACAAGGATATCCGTCTGCTGCCGCATTCGTGCCAAACCCGTGAACAGTCACGCAAGAGCCACAGTATCAAATCACAATCTAAAGATCAAATCTCCCCGTGCAGTTTTCAATCGTTGAAACAACCGGAGGTGTTGGTCAGATTGAATAAGATCACGCTCAACTTTGTGTCCTGTAACCCTGGCAGGCTCTGGTTTAGTCTTGTTCTTCACTTTTGTTACACAAAAAAGGTCAATGTCTTTTTTTTTCCTCTCTCTCTCTCTTCTCAGTGTTAGATACATGTTTTTTAAACATTAAAATAATGAAATGCAATATTAGAGAGGAGCAGAGATGGCTACAGAGAAATGGACAGTATTAAACGAATCCCCTCTGCCATGTTACTACGTGCTGTTAATGTTTTGGACTTGGGTTAGTCCATCAGGTGTATGGAGAAATCTCTTGTGTTCTCTTCCGCCTGCCTACTACATGTGTAATAATGTAAATTACAGCCATTGTTACAGGTTTCTAATGTATTTTTCTAACTTCATTTTCTATGTACAAGTCATTTTTTCTGATCTCCTTTTGTGATGAAACCCACTACACGTTTTTGGTTTGTTTTTTCATGTCCTCTCTTCTCCTCTGCCCTCCCTCTCGGCCCACTCTACTCAGATATGTCTCTCTCATTGGGAGCGTTGCCTTTTCCTACAGTTATTTTTGTTTTCTTGCTGATTCTTTAGCTTGTTTAACTCATTAGCAACTTATTAGTTCCTCTTGTCATAGGTATTTTTACATGCTTGCGTTTAGTTTTTATGGTGTATGCTGTTATTTTTTTCTTATTAACCTCCTTGGCATTTATTTTAATAAAACATTCTTAGTAAGAATTTTACTAACTTGCTGATATTATTTTGTGTTGTGTTCTTTTTTTAACCAGTTTAATGAATCTACTACCTTGGTCTGGTTCACGGACTAACACGATTAAATCTGGTGTGTGAACACCCTCACAGTTTCTCACATATATTCACACTCACACACCACTCACTCACTCACTCAAACAAATGCATTTTTCAGAGGTCCATACACATTTACAGTTCACACACACTCACACTCACTTTCACGCAGTCTAACAGGTAAATGTGCACGAGGCAGTCCGTCCTTCACTCCGCTCCTGCACTCTCATCTTTGTCGCTGTAGAAATCTTCCCAAGCTTGTCTGCCTCACTGTTCACGCAGTTTATTGGTGCTACTGGTGTTTCCTTTTTGTTTTGTTTGGGGAAAAACGCTGCTTTCAATAGAACTGGATGTAATTGGGATTTAGATCCATGTAAAGTTAAAGCAGATGACTTTGTTACAAAACCCGACAATAACTGGAAGTATTTGGTTTTGTAGGCTCTGAGCTAAATGTCCAGTGGAATCAGTGCATTTACTGCCGCTTGTCGAATGTATTGTTTTAGAGTGACTTATAAATGCTCCCATGTCAGTGCAAATTAATGTCCGTCAGTGCACCTTATCTCGACATCCTGATCCTTCATTCAGCCATCAGACTTCATATGTAACGGGTCATATGGAGTTTTTGAAAGGTCGTTTGACCTCAGAGGAGGCGTGAGCTTGTGTCTGGAGGGGCTGCTGGCTGTTTGCTTTCACACCTAAGCGGACAAAAGTACTAACCCTTGTAGGAACTGCTTGGTTCTTGTCCTCACTGAAGGATATTTAGCAAAATTTTCTTTTTATTTATACAGTATTTTCTATTGGGAAATGTTTTGTAAACAACCAAGCACAATATGTACTAATGTGATTTTGTTTTTTTTGTCCTCATCCTAAATTTTTTACTTATTTGAAATGCATTGCAACTGCACAAATAAATAGTGTGTTTTTAGACCATTTTTATCCCACTGAGTGAAGCTTCAGAATGGAAAACATGCTTTATATGTTGACTGACTGAATTTGTATTAATCTTCATTTTGAAGAGCAATCAACTAAGCCTTACTATTATATTAATAAAGGGAAGGTTTCTCAAGCAAAAAAACAACAAACAATGCCCTCAGGGAATTTTTCCTCACAGGTCACAATCACCAGCTTCTAATTGGTTAATTACACAATTATTTTAATAATTCATCTGATTTTGATGCACCTGTACTTTAAGACAAACTGAATGATGATATTTGAAGTATTTGTAGTTTATAGGAGCATATGCAAGAGTTTCTGTGTAGAGATTTCTGTGCTGTAGCACGTTTCTCAATGGCCTGTTAGCAGTAAAACCTTATGAATAAAAAAATCTTCAGTGCAAGAGTGTTTGCTTTTGTTTTTAAAGAGACTTTTTTGCTGAAATTTTCCAGCAAACTTTCCAGTTTGTTTGATATTCCGGTTTTCCAAAATGGTTTGTCAGATATTTATTTCTGATATGCTATTCACTAATACTTTTGTCCATTTTGCTAACGTGTGTGTATAATAAATATATATTGAATTGATAATTATAATGTATTTTTCAGAAATATGAACACTGAGTATATATCAAAGTGTATCAAATTTTCATAACTTCATATAGTTTTTACATTGTGTATAAAAACAGAATGAGATGAAACGGAAGACAACCTGTTTTTCATGTAATGTGTGAAATAAAGGGCTGTGTTTCCCGTATGGTACAGTTTGATTGCTCGTAAGATGAGACTGTTTTATTTAGACCATTCTTCACTGAGGACATCAGAGCAAGCTCACTGCAGTTTTGAGTTTGTAGCCTTGTGCTCGGGTAAGTTACATTCAATTAAAGAAACGGCAGCCAGTTTAAATGTCACAGGTTTATTTGCTGTACCGTGTAATGAAGCAGATTCTGTGAAGTCGGACCTTAGGGCAGAAACGGATGGATGTTATTTGTGCTTACTGTGAACTTGATGCAGACTCTAAAATGCAATCTAAATATGATCTACAGTCCTGGTCAGGATTATTGGCACCCTTGCCTTGGTAAATATGAACAAAGAAGCATGTGCAAATCTGAATTGTTAATCTTTTTGACCTTTTATTTTTTTTAAATCCAATCTTTCATTGAAGTCAAACAATTGAAAATGGGGTGAAATCACATGAAATGTTTTCTCTAATACACTTTTGCCACAATAAATGGCAAACGTTTATTCAATACTTTTTGCCAAGAGAGCATCTCTGAGCTTTTAATGCCTGATGAGTTTGGAGAACACCTGACAAGAGATCAGAAACCGTTCCTCCATACAGAATCTCTCCAGATCCACGAGATCTCCCTCTCCTCTTTAGTCTTCTATCAGGCCTGGGGACAGGGGTGGCCATGGCAGAACCTTAATTTTGTGCTCAGTGACCCATTTTGTGTTGATTTTGATCATTGTCCTGATGGAAGATCCAGCCACGGCCCATTATAAGATTTCTAGCAGAGGCTGTCCGGTTTAGATTTTTTGATAGAATCCATGATACCGTGTATCTGAACAAAAAATAGGCCCACAACATTAAAGATCCAGCTGCATATTTAACCATGGGCACGGGGTACTTTTTATCTCTGTGTGCACCAAACTCATCAGGTGGGTTTGCTGCCAAAAAGCTATTTTCTTTTCTTTCTTTTTTCATCTGACCACAGAATCCAGTCCTGTTTGAAGTTCCAGTCGTGTCTGACAACTGAATATACTGGAGTTTGTTTTTGGATGAGAGCACAGGATTTTTGTTTTAAACCCTCTCAAACAACATGTGGTGATGAATGTGCTCTTGGGGTTTAGGCTTTCTGACCCCAAGACTCAACTATTTTCTGCAATTCTCCAGCTGGGATCCTTGGAGATTCTTTGGCCACTCAAACTTTCCTCCTCACCGTGCATTAGGACGATATAGACACATGTCCTCTTCCAGGCAGATTCGCAATATCTTTAGTTGATTGGAACTTTTTAATTATTGCCCTGACGGTGGACATGTGAATTTTCAATACTTCAGCCATTTTCTTACAGCCACTCTCTATTTTGTGATGCTCAACAATATTTTTCTGCACATCAGAACTATATTTGTTGGTTTTACTCATTGTGATGGTTGATTAAAGGAATTTGGCTTTTGTGTTTCCTCATATTTATACTCCTGTGAAACAAGACGTCATGGCTAGACAATTTCATGTTCCTAGTCACCCTGGTGTGCTAAATTTTTTTTTTTTTTTTTTTAATACGAATGGGAATACTTCAGAGATACTTTAATCATAATAATGTCTAGGGGTGGCTATAATTGTGGTCTTTTTATATTCTATATACTCCTAAGATGTTAGACATTCAAGTTTTTGTTCACATGACACTTTTGCACCTTTTGGGTTTATTCACCTCATGTAATATATCTCCCTAGAGAATTTAACCTTGCTTCACACTGATCTGACCTACTGTAACGGCACATGAATGATTCAAAGGGGGTCTTTAGATTATTAAGTTTGGAATGGATTTTAAACTATCTTTCTTACTCACTAGAGTACGTCTCTCAATCCATTGGCTTATATAGGCTCTGTTCTGGCACCCCATTGTCTCTTGCTCTGTGTGAGGGTTTTTTTTTTTTTTTTCGGAGACGGAAGTCCGTTTTGGCCAGCAGAAGTCGAGAGATCAAAAGAGTGTTTGTAACTGGAGCAGCTGGCAGCTTTATCAAAGTAAGAAACCGAGAGGAAGAGAGGGAGGTGTCGCAAGTAACAAATGTCCCCAGTTCCTGCAGAATAAATCAGGAGCATTCATCAGGACACAGCTGTGTGTGGTGTGTGTATTTCTGTGTGTGAAGGAGAGAGATACTCTGTTCTATGTGTTTTTGGCATCTCGTGGAGGTTGATGAATAGTGTCTTGTGCTTCAGGTCTCAATGACCAGCTGGTGTGTAAAAACTTTCTACCATTCCAAATCCTGTTTATCGAGAGAAAGAACGTGTTTGCTTTTGCTGCTGCTGCATTTTCATTAATGCAATGATCACCTCATAATCTGTCAGAATCAGAATGGTCAAAATATTCTAAATAGAATGATTAGGGGGGTTATTGGAGAATTAATGATAATTATTGTCAGTGATCTGACGCGGTGTAGATATCAACTAAAACTATTAA
Organism: Scardinius erythrophthalmus; assembly: GCF_964197995.2. Lineage (NCBI taxonomy): Eukaryota > Metazoa > Chordata > Actinopteri > Cypriniformes > Leuciscidae > Scardinius > Scardinius erythrophthalmus. Next base: position 14,797,585 of record NC_138239.1, on the reverse strand, counting down.
AACTGTTTTTGTTCATTTAAAGATGACAAACTAAAATGGAAACTAGATGTTTTGCCTTGGCAGCGAACTGAAATAAAATAAGTTTAAGTAATTCAAATTGCTCAGACTAAAACTGAAATATAAATTAAAGCTAAAAAGAAATAAAAACCTTTAAAACTTACAAAAACACATTCAAGTGAAACAATGGGAACATTTATATGAATAAATCCGTATATAAATCAGTATATAAATAATACTAAAATAACACTGTTACATTTGTTTCTCTGTAGGCCATGGGCAGGATTCACACAAAACTTTACCAAAAACTGTTTGTTTACCAACATTCTTTATATGTATCTTCTTTTGTGTTCTACTGAAGAGAGAAACTCGCAGGTTTGGGTGAGTAAATGGCGGCATTTTCATTTTTCTTTCATTTTTGATTAATAAATTTGCTCCATGTTCTGGTTTCACTTCATTTTGCTTTAATAAAATAACAGGGAATTTAAACAGAATTGACTCATTCATCAGAGGCCTTTATACCTATAAGCCTACATACACACAGAATTGATCATTTCGTGCATATTAATCAAAATGTTGACAAAAAAACAACAATATAGCATTTTCACATAGGCTACTCGCTGACTATAGCGACTTGTTCGCTAACATTGACTTTTTGAAGCAGTCTGTGAAGAGTATGACTGAATGATTGACAGAAGCTGTTGTGGGAGGATTCAAAAGCCAAATTGTTCACACAGGGAAGTGAATTACAAACTGTCATTTTTCTGTGTCCGAATGCTGTTCGTTTTCAGAGGTTGAGAAGCCTGTAATATGATTCGCTACAATTCACACTGCGTCGACTTCCTCTCTGTAAAGCAGACGGACTGCGCATTAACATCTGCGCCTCTCTCTTCCTCCATCTCGCTCGCTCTCCATCATTTCCCTTCATGATAAATGAGCATTTTGTCCCTGACTGTGTGCTTCCTCTATTCCTCTAATTAATCTGTTTGGTGGGTGTAAACATTAAACTCCATACTCCTCTATCTTAGATTAATCTCTCTTGTCAAAGATGCTTCTGTACAGAGAGTTCTGGAGAGAAAGTGTTCCCAGAGGGCAGACAAGGTCTTAGATGTTCAAAAGGACCATTCATACAAGACACGCTCTTGTATTTAAAAAAAAAAAAAAAAAGCTGCTAGATGAAGTAATGGCATCTTAAAAATGTGGCACTCATGCGTAAGATCCCGGGCAGCTATTTTCTATGTAAGTAGCTACTTGAATTGGAAAGACCAAAATCTCCAAAAGAGCTGAGTTTAGATAACATTTAAAATCTTCAAATTAAACTAATTGCAACTTATAACTCATAAAAGTTAATTCTTTATATCAAATCATGCTACTGGTCAGGCTGGTCCATATAAAGATAAACTAGGGCTTTTTGTATTAAGAATAAATTTACTCCAAATTGATGCTGTCATGCACTTTAGTAATACTACTTGCATTTGTGATACAGAAATATCCCATTTCAAAGAAATGACGAGAGAGAACCTGTCCAGGCCTGGGACATTTTACGTTGCTGTTTTGTATTATGCCTATATGCCGAAGTTGGCCACTGCCTCTCCTTTCGTTATGTTGTTTATGTCTATTGCAATTAAAGTTACGTTTAACATTTTACAATTACATTTGATCACCTAAATTTACATTATTTTATAACATTCTAATGAAAATAGCCTCGAGTGCTGAATTACTACTCATACAAGTCACTTTATTTGATGAAATAAAATTGTGGAGAGCCGTTACTTGGTCAAAACGATCTTACTCCGTTACGCTGGTTAAAACGGCAAATTTCTCTGGATTTAAACATTGTTGGAAATATTTGGAAATATACAACAAAATATATAATATTGTGCTATATATTTTTGGATATTGTAATGCAAAAAACTTACTTAATGTGCCTTTAATTAATGTTTAACACATTGTCACATGAACAACAAGTGAGTAAACAGAAGTAGTATAGGCAGCATAACAGTAATGGTTCCCGGTTAGTTTAGAATCGGACACAAACGAAAAACGACAAAGTTTCTTAATAGGAAAGTCTGTTCACTCGCCAGCCATATTTGCTATACCTGGCAGCTTTTTCGGGGATCCAAGATCAAGGCTGCATCCGAAATCGCATACTTACCTCTCTATATATTAGGTGAAAAACAGTATGTGTCAAAAGATGTATGTTGAATTCACAGTACTCATAAAAGAGTATAGGCAAAAAGCACCCGGATGACCTACTTCCGGCAAGATTCTGAAGTGTGCGTACGATGGACACTTTAACATCCCATGAGTCCACGGGAGAGGATTTGTGAAACGCAGTGAAGCGACGCAACTGACACTGGTAGGTCACATGATAATGACAGCATGGCGGATGTAGTACATCCAAATTACATTCATACTTCACACATTCATACTATATTCAAAATGAGTACCTACTCAAGAGAGTATGCGATTTTGGACGCAGCCCAAGTCCATCTATTATAATGGAGGAATCCTGAAATCTCAAAAACTGCCACACTCTCAATTATATATCTAAAGTTAGCTAAAACGAGCTAATGAACGGGTTTGATGCTATTTCGTGATTCTATTCCACTGACTCATTAAAATGAACCGGTTCAGTATAGTCATTTTCTTGAGAGTCGGCCATCATGGCTCGCGCTGTGTTAGTTGAGATATGCAGAAAACACAGGTACACGCTGATGTTATTACAGATGATGACGAAACCATATACAGTGCTATGCATAAGTTTAGACACCCATACTAAAGTTGACTAAAAAGAGGAATAAAAAATCATCTTTTGGAAACTGAACTTAATGCCTTAATTTAAAAAATTAGGAAAAATCCCACCTACCTGCATCCTGATAAAGTTCCCTTGGCCTCTGGAATTAAAATAGCCCCACATCATCACATAGCCTTCACCATACCTAGAGATTGGCATGGTTTTATTTCAGTTAGCCTAATAGCTAGTTTGATTTGCATTGAGAGATGATCTTATGGAAAGTACTCCATGCCAATCTCTAGGTATGGTGAAGGCTATGTGATGATGTGGGGCTATTTTAATTCCAGAGGCCAAGGGAACTTTATCAGAATGCATAGTATCCTGGATCCATGAAGTAACTGGCCTCTAAAAATAAAAATCTGCCTGCCTCTATGGGAATTTAACATAGGGGTGTCCAAACTTATGCACCCTGTATTTTAAGGAAGAACATTTATTTATTTACGATACATTATTCATTCACAAAGAAAATTGGTGTCCTTAAAGGTTGGAGTTTTCCTAATTTTTTTAATTAAGGCATTAAGTTCAATTTCCAAAAGATGATTTTTTATTCCTCTTTTTAGTCAACTTTAGCATGGGTGTCTAAACTTATGCATAGCACTGTATGTGACCCTAAACCACAAAACCAGTCACATGGGTCAATTTTTTTAAATTTAGATTTATACATCATCTGAAAGCAGAGATACAACTATTTGAAAATCTGGAATCTGAGGGTGCAAAAAAATCGAAACATTGAGAAAATCGCCTTTAAAAGTTGTCCATTTATGTTCACGATTGTGCTGCATTCACTCACAAAAATAAATGTTTTATATATTTACGGTAGGAAATTTACAAAATATCTTGATGAAAAATGATCTTTACTTAATATCCTAATGATTTTTGGCATAAAAGAAAAATCGATCATTTTGACCCATACAATGTATTGTTGGCTATTGCCACAAATATACCCGTGTGACTTGTGTGGTTTTGAGGTCCAGGGTCACATATGCACACGCACATACATGTTTCCGACTGGATTGAAATCGCATGTTGCCTCACTCCATGAAAGAACCTTTATCATCAATGGAACCTTTCCTTTGCACAAAATGCTTTTCATAGGCCTGGTGGAAAGGTTCTTCAGATTATCAATATATTCTTTTCACAAAATTTTTCTTTTTAGAGATACAGTAAAAAAACACAAATTGTTCCTCTATTACAAAAAAACAACAAAACAACAACAACAACAAAAAAAAAAAAAAACTTTTGAAGCCTTTTTTAAGAGTGTGGTTAGTTTTGAAAAAGCCTTGACAACCACAAGCTCATGGTTTTAAACTAAGATGACATTGACCTATGAACTGGAGAGTTACACAGATCCGCTATCGCCACTGTGTCCTTGAGCAAAGACACTCATCTGACCGCCCAATTACTCCAGAGGGCCCATCGCTGCATTTAGTGTGATGTCGAGTCAGATAAAACACTATTAATGGCATTTATGAGGCAGACTGTGAGACTGTTGTTTAACCTGTTGATATGCTGTGTGTTTGTCCTTCATACCTTGTCTTTTTCCTTCATTCTTTTTCCAGTAGGCTACTCCACTCCCCTCCCTCTCTTTCTGTTTTCTGGTGTAGAGAAGCCTCTCCTTTTCATCAAGGTCCAGGCCAGCTCTTCGAAAATTTAATTCGATGTGACAGGCACATCTATTTCTCAGCCAGAATCACTGTAGCGCTTCGGTCCAGATTACATGCTACTCTCCACAGGTGAGCCGTGACCTACACAAAGCAAACAGCACGAAAGGCATCCAGCTAATCATCAAATGTATGCCTCACATCCTCCTCGTGATTGAAAGCACCGAGATAGTGAGGAAAGATGATTGGGAAATAATTACACAGATAAAGGATTCTTCCCCACTTGATTTGATTTCAGGAGGACTTTGTGACATCACAATTTAAATTGATTGTAGAGGACATTATGAAATCATAATGACCAGTACTAATTACTGTAGAAAGAATCAGAGCATTAGTTGCTTTTAGGAGTAGTTTTTAGAAAATTTCTCTTTACCAGTTTCATTTTATTTATTTATTTTATATTTTAGGGCTTCCAAAGATAATGCGCTAACTGGTATCATTTAAAAATGTTTAACGGTTTAATTGTTATTGCAATTAGGTTATTGGTATCAAGGTATGTCATGATGATTCAAAACTACAACCCAACTAATTTTGTGGCCATTTTCCATTTAATTGATTTTGGAGCAATGAAACATGTATTTTATTTGAGTTAAGTGTAGTTAAAGGCCGTTTAACACCAAGGATGCAAATTATAATAATGCTAATAACTATAACTTAAACATTTTAATAATCATTCTAATTCTATGAGAATAAGGAAGTCCACACCACAGCTATAACTATAACAACATATAAAAACAATATTGTTTTGATCACTTTCAGATTTTTTTTTCAGGCTAATGAACAATTAAAAACATTGATATCCAATAAGAATCCACAGGACTTACAAGACCTCAAGCATTTAAAGTGACAGGCGACATAAATGCACTGCTTATAAGGTATAACTTAAAGGGATACCGGTACTCCACTTTAAACTGAAAATTCTGTCATCATATACTCACCCTCATGTTGTTTCAAACCTGTATGAATTTCTTTCTGCTGAACAGAAAGGAAGATATTTAGAAGAATATCAGTAACCAGACAGTTTCCGGGTCCCATTGACTTCTAGTTGGGGGCCTTAAGCACATTTTCGCGCAAATTCATCTAAAAGCGCCAAATTTGGCACAGATGTAGCTCAGGTCATACCGAAATGATTTAGCTAGGGCGCCGGAGCCAGCGACCCTCGGGGCCAAGATGGCGGCCAAATCCAATATGGCCGCCGCCCGAAAAGGGTTCCGGCTTTAACTTTTGAACCACATGAGATACAAATACAAACTTGATATGTTTTTCAGCTTAATTGATCATGAGAAACACATAGGAATGTTTATATTTATGACCCAGTATATCTGGACCCCTCGATCCTCCAATTCCAATATGGCCGCTGTCCAAAAAAGCAGTTTGGGCTGTAGTATGGGGCCTTACACACCATTGTCGCGCAAATGCATCTACAAGCACCAAATTTGGCACAGATGTAGCTGAGGGGATACTGAAATGATTTAGCCAGGGCGCCCGAGCCAATGGTCCCTGAGACCAAGATGGCGGCCAAATCCAATATGGCCGCCGCCTGAAAGGGTTTTGGCTATAGCTTTTGAGCCAGATGAGATACAAATACATACTTGATGTCTGTTTTACCTTTTTTGACCATGGGAAACCCATAGGAATACTTACATTTATGATTGGGTATATCAGGACCCCCAAATTCCCTAAATTCAATATGGCCGATGTCCGAAAAATGGTTTTGGCTACAAATTTTGAACCAAATGCGCTACAAATGAGGATGTGGTGTCTATTTTATGTTTATTGACCACAGGAAGTCCATTGGCATATTTATATTTATGTTTGTGTAAGTCTGGAACCTGTATTCTTTTCAAGGCTGTGGTTGAAAATCTTTTTTTTTTTTACCACAACTTTGAAGGTTATTCTCAATGTTGATTCATTTCCTTATAAAAGTGAAATGGTTTTCAGTGTACCACAGGTGAATACATTTCAAAGTGTAATCATATAAGAAAGAATAAAACACAATTATTATTGCAAGGCAATATTTATATTATGTTAAATTATTAAAATAATAATATAGTAAATTTTTCCAAAACTCTTAAAGGTTTGCTAAGCATAACAAAAAAACAGCAATAACATAAACAACAGTGAATTCTCATGGTCTCTCACATGAATTATCATTATCACTCACAATCACTGGATCTCTCATTGTCTTCACCATCATTGTTTGTACAAGAACCCTCACATGCACATATAGAAGTGCAACGAACTCCGGCTTTACAGCACTTACAGTGCCCTCTACATGCTGTCTTGCAGCCACAGTGAAGGAGAATGGTGCAGGCTTTACTGGCGTCTCCGAGATTAGTCCAGTAAGGTTCCCAAGTCTTTCTCGTAGAGTCCCGAAACCATCCCCATGCATTAAACTCTGGGATATCTTGCTGGACAGCGGTTGCCTGATTCCAGTAGAAGCTGGCCTGCAGCAGTGCTCTTTTGATGTGCTGAATCAATGCAGCTTGGGTGGGTGGCAGGTTCTCGAGAGACTGATGTCTAGCTTCATCTACACGGCTTGAAACACAGGTCTTGCTGTACATGATGAGCTCATGTGACAGATTCATAGCTCATGGTCCAAATGGTCCGGCCAACTACTTAAAAAAACATTCCATGACTACGTTAACACCAATATTGCTGGGTTTGTGAGGTCACACATGAGCTATGAATCTGTCACGTGACTGGATATTGTGTTTGACACATATCCAGAGGAGAACCTCAAAACACAAACTCACCAACGCAGAGGAACCGGATCAAGAACTAAAGGAGATAGGAGAACTCCAATTCCAAAATGTAACTGGATATATCTATTATATACAGTATATACTGGATATATTGTTATATATTTAACTATTTGGATATATCAGTGAAGAGATAACCAAGCATGGCATGTCAGGTAAACTCCTCCTTTCCACCAAGAAAGATGCTGTACTCTCCAACAGACCAGGGTATGACATGTCTGCCCTTCAGCCTTGTAATCATCCAGAAGCACTAGAATAATCCTGCATCTTGCACATGCTGGGGCCAATGGCCATAAAAAGGCATTTGTCCAGACTGTCGACAGCGATGTTGTCATCCTTGCCATCCGCTTCTTCAACACACTCGGCCTCGCAGAGCTCTGGATCGGCTTTGCAGGTGGAAAAAACTATAGGGACATTCCTGCTCATGAAATCAGCAAGAATAGAATAGAATAGAATGAGGCATTTATATAGCGCTTTCATATGTACTACTGTACACCCAAAGCGCTTTACAATCATATCAGGGGTCTCTCCTCAACCACCACCAGTGTGCAGCATCCACTTGGATGATGCGACGGCAGCCACAGAACAACGGCGCCAGTGCGCTCACCACACACCAGCTATAGGTGGAGAGAGGAGAGAGAGTGATAGAGCCAATTCAATGTAAGGGGATTATTAGGAGGCCATGATTGGTAGGGGCCAATGTGTGGAATGTGGCCAGGACACCAGGGTTACACCCCTACTCTTTATGAGAAATGCCATGGGATTTTTAATGACCACAGAGAGTCAGGACCTCGGTTTTACTTCTCATCCGAAGGACGGCAAGGATCTTGGTCCCCAGAAGTCACTAGCCTTACCACTCTTCCACGCTTTAACAGGCTGTGACACAACCTCACCCTTTCTGTGCCATGGGAAAAAGAGTGCATGGGCAGCTTGGGAGGCAACACCAGATCTCACAGAATCTCTGGTTACCCTCACCTTGGAGCCTGAACAGATCAACAATGACGTCCATGTCCAAAGACTGGAGCGTATGGTCATCATCATGTACAGCAAGAGCTGTGGTTCCAGCCGTGTAGATGAAGCTAGACATCACCTTTTCTCGAATGGTACCAAGTCTTTCGAGAACCTGCCACCCACCCAAGCTGCATTGATTCAGCACATCAAAAGAGCACTGCTGCAGGCCAGCTTCTACTGGAATCAGGCAACCGCTGTCCAGCAAGATATCCCAGAGTTCAATGCATGGGGATGGTTTCGGGACTCTACGAGCAAGACTTGGGAACCTTACTGGACTAATCTCGGAGACGCCAGTAAAGCCTGCACCATTCTCCTCCACTGTGGCTGCAAGACAGCATGTAGAGGGCACTGTAAGTGCTGTAAAGCCGGAGTTCGTTGCACTTCTATATGTGCATGTGAGGGTGCTTGTACAAACAATGATGGTGAAGACAATGAGAGATCCAGTGATTGTGAGTGATAATGATAATTCATGTGAGAGACCATGAGAATTCACTGTTGTTTTTTATTTTATTGCTGTTTTTTTGTTATGCTAAGCAAACCTTTAAGAGTTTTGGAAAAATTGACTATATTATTATTTTAACAATTTGATATAATATAAATATTGCCTTGCAATAATACTTGTGTCTTATTCTTTCTTATATGATTACACTTTGAAATGTATTCACCTGTGGTAAACTGAAAACCATTTCACTTTTATAAGGAAATGAATCAACATTGAGAATAACCTTCAAAGTTGTGGTAAAAAAAAAGGATTTTCAACCACAGTCTTGAAAAGAATACAGGTTCCAGACTTACACAAGCATAAATATAAATATGCCAATGGACTTCCTGTGGTCAATAAACATAAAATAGACACCACATCCTCATTTGTAGCGCATTTGGTTCAAAATTTGTAGCCAAAACCGTTTTTCGGACAGCAGCCATATTGAATTTAGGGTTATTGGGGGGTCCTGATATACCCAATCATAAATGTAAGTATTCCTATGGGTTTCCCATGGTCAAAGAAGGTAAAATAGACATCAAGTTTGTATTTGTATCTCATCTGGCTCAAAAGCTATAGCCGAAACCCTTTTAGGCGGCGGCCATATTGGATTTGGCCGCCATCTTGATCTCAGGGACCATTGGCTCGGGCGCCCTGGCTAAATCATTTCAGTATCCCCTCAGCTACATCTGTGCCAAATTTGGTGCTTGTAGATGCATTTGCGCGAACAATGGTGTGTAAGGCCCCATACTACAGCCCAAACTGCTTTTTTGGACAGCGGCCATATTGGAATTGGAGGATCAAGGGGTCCAGATATACTGGGTCATAAATATAAACATTCCTATGTGTTTCTCATGATCAATTAAGCTGAAAAACATATCAAGTTTGTATTTGTAACTCATGTGGTTCAAAAGTTAAAGCCGGAACCCTTTTCGGGCGGCGGCCATATTGGATTTGGCCGCCATCTTGGCCCCGAGGGTCGCTGGCTCCGGCGCCCTAGCTAAATCATTTCGGTATGACCTGAGCTACATCTGTGCCAAATTTGGCGCTTTTAGATGAATTTGCGCGAAATTACCCATTTATGTGCTTAAGGCCCCCAACTATTCCATAGTATATTTTTTTCCTACTATGGAAGTCAATGGGACCCAGAAACTGTCTGGTTACTGATATTCTCCTAAATATCTTCCTTTCCAGCAGAAGAAATAAATTCATAGATGTTTGAAACAACATGAGGGTGAGTATATGATGACAGAATTTTCATTTTAAAGTGGAGTATCCCTTTAACTAAAGGTATACAATTTCTAGGCGTGTTCCCCGAACCATACCTTAGGAAGTTGCTTAAGATATACCTTCTTACGTGCAACGTTACCGGGTGCTGTCCGTGGCGATGGTGCTGAATTGGTTGATATCGATGGCTCGAGAATCAATTATTCTTTCGTGCAGGGGCTGTTAATGTGAGAAAGCAGTGTTCTTTATAAAAGAAGCACTTCAGAAATAGTTGAAATTGCATTTATTAGACTCATGGGATATTATAAAAAATAATCCAAACTATAATAGCCTATAATAGCCTAGCCTACATATTTTAAAATCGTATCATATTGCTGCCATAATAACCATTTCAATTTTTTACGTGCTTTCTTCTCTTTCCGATTTTTGTTCACTGAGGTGGAGCTGCGATGAAATATTGTTCTTGTAAATACTTTCCAGCATTTCAGTAATAAAAGTTTACATCTTGCGTACGGTGCTCGGCAGTGATCAAAAAGGATTTAAACAGTGAATTTTGAATCTCTCCGTGTAAACTCAGAGATGTGGATTCAGATGGCAATTAAATTACCACACGACCTGTTTGTCAAAAAACAGGAGGTACTAATTTGGCCAGGGATTTTTATACTGTTACTAAATTGTATTAAACTGTTATTTTTACAGTTACTGGTGTATTAAAACTTCAGAATTATAATCGTATAGACCTGCAACAGTGATAAGGTAAAGCTAAGAGTGGTCCAGACCAACCTTCGAAACGTATGACTTACAAAAGGTAAGAACTTTTCGGGAAACACTTATTATCGATAAGGTACAGCTTAAGGTGTAACTTAAGAACGACGTAGCGTTAAGAAGGTTTCGGAGACGCAGCCCCGAACATTATGTTCTATTGTTGTGAACGCCAATATAGCTGTTGTTTTAGTTATCGTCCTTGGTCTGAACAAGCATTAATAATATGGAGCTCACATCATGTCAGAATAATCATAAAATTCCGTCATGATGTGTAGGTATAACACTGTTCTAATGTCATAATTTAGTTGGTTCAAGAAATGTTGTTCTATGACTTCATTTGACTGCATTATTACATAACTACAGTACAGCATCTGTGAATACTACTGCCTTAGTTTTCCACTTGACCTTTTGAAACGTGCAGAGAAATACCCGTCTACCTTCAACAAACTGAGTCAGAATGTACAGGAGAGACTCTCTATCCGAGAGTCTGACCCAGTCCGGCCCGGGGCACAATGTGTGTGTGCGTAGAGAGAGAGAGAGAGAGACAGAGAGAGTAAGAGTCCTATCATGCCGGTGTACTGAAGGTAAGGGTTATTCCAGTCAAGCACTGAAGTCACTGAGGGGCTTGTACATGTCGGTTCTTGTCGGACTCGGCAGATTTTCTCTTTCTCTCTTCCCCTCTCCCTTTCTTCCCCTATTCTTCCTGCCGACCCGCTTTTCTTTACTTTCTGTCTTTGTCTCTTTCCATCTTTCCTCTCCCTTTGAGTCCTGCTTCAGTAGACCTGCAGGTTTTAATGGCTCTGTGTAACAGTATAAAAGCAGCGGGTGCATTGAGTCATTTTAGCCTGAGGACTCAGACTGACTCTGTTTGTTTTTCTATTTCAGCTGTCACTCCGCAGGCCTCCACATTCAAAGCACCAAATAAATGCTAAAATACAGAAATAAAATGGTCATGGTCATTTTATTGTGCGCGGAATAATCTTCGCCTGCATCCTCAATATCAATATAGCTTCTATAGCTAATATCAATCAGCTTAATGAGGAGCTGAGACAGCAGCACCGCATGGCAGTAATAATGGAGTAGATTCTGGATTTGATGGTCAGAAGACAAGCTGAGACTGCACTGTTCTATGGTCAGCTACATCATTAAACACACGCATGCACTCAGCACTTAACGCAACTAATTTGACAAAATTGAAAGAATAATAATGATGTTTTTCTAGACACATCTTATCACATCATATCCTTCCAGGTACAGAATCTGGCACGGTCAGTGGAGTCAGTAGGTTATTAGAGCTGCGTCCAAAATGATGTACTAAACTTTGTGCACTCATCCACCTTATTTTTCAACATGATTCATTAGCTGCTATAGTTAAGTGCAGTAAATGATATTTGTGCTACGAACCAATGTGTTTGTGATTAAAATTGAAAATAATAAGATATTTACAATATGAATAACAAATACCCGTTTCTGATAACAAGACGCATAACGGATTATTTTTATAACTAGTGGCTGACATGAAGCCTAAGTTAAAAATGGCAGGGCCAGTTCTTGCATAAAAAAATAAGTTTACTTTTGACAGAGTACTTTTATGCTGCATTTGAAATCGAATACCTCTTTAATATAGTATGCGAAAAACAATACGCCAGCAGAGTTGTAGGCTATGTCTGAATCTACAGTTTTCGAAAAACAGTAGGTGAAAAGTACTCGGATGACCAACTACTTCTGGCGAGATTCTGAAGTGCGCATACAATGAACACACTACCATGAGGCAAAGGGAGGTGCAACATGGTGAGTGTACATCCGAATGTCATCCATACTACTCATAATCGTACGCTATATAGTACAAGTAAGAATTCAAATGTAGTCTACCTACTCAGACAGTAGTGTCGTCTATGGACCACTAAAACGTGTTGGTTTGAAGGGATGGCATTTCAAATGCACCTGATGTGTTGCCACTAGCTTTAGCATGTTAGCAACTTTTTTGTTTGTTTCATGAATAATGATTAGAAACAGAATAATACCATTTTAACCAGTTATCAGCATTTAAAAATAATAGTTTCAATGTGGGTTAATGTGTTTGTATTGTTGTGGAGCGCAGAATTTGGGTTGTTCAAGGGCTATAAAACACATTTTTTTAAATTAAAAAAAAAATCTCCCGCCTTTTCCAAATTTAAAACACAAACATGCGCCTCATTCTTTAACGAGTCATCACAACTCTTCATGTTCATCATAAGACTACTCTTATGTTATGAAGACACTCGACAAAAAGACATTTTGGCATAATTGTGTGTGTTATTGTTCGTTCAAGCTCGAAAGAGAACTGTATTCTGTCATGCGGTTTTGTGCGCACGCACGATATTAGCGCGAGTCTCTCTGTGTGTCAGTCAGACATTCACAGGCAGCGCGTTCATTTTGGCATACATGTGTGTTGTTCGTTCTACCGCGAAAGAGAACTTGATCCTGGCGCGTCTATCTGTGTGTGTGTGTGTGTGGAGGACATTCACAGGCAGCTCGTTCTTTTATGTATTATCGCGCATGAATGGTTTAAAAACATTTGCATTAATAAGTGCGTTAACAGCGCTAATTTGTTTATTTAATATAAAATCGCAACATTTTGCATCATATAATCGCGTAGGCTTGACATCGCGATTGCGATTGCGATACGATTAATCGTGCAGCACTAGTTTACAGCATTAGGTGAGATTTTTTTTAAATAAAATGTAAAATAAACATGTATCCAAATGAGTCAATATTGAATCAAAATTGGAATCAAATCACAAGAATGGAATTGAAATCTTGAAATTTTTGTCAAGCAATAATAAAAACTGTATCCTACCAGTCATTGTACATTGTACCCCCCCACCCCCACCCCCACCCCCAAAAAAAATATCACTCCAAGCTAAACTCAAAAGTTGGCAGCCCTACTTCTGTTCATACACTGCAGGTTTACCGAAAATGTGTTTGTGAATTTTGAAAATTGAAGGGTTTTTCGGTTATAAAATGCGGTTGTTACTCTCGTTAATAACTGAATAGTTTGTGGACGGAATCGTGTGGAAGAAAACGCAATAAGTTATAGAGGCGTGTTTTTTAAAAGTGGAACTTCGTTTAACTTTTTACGGGCTATGTTTTTAGAACGCCGTGTCATGTGCTGCAAAAGATGGCCCAACACGACCACTGGAACCTCTAATCAGAAATTACAGTTTAAAAAAAAAAAATGCTTTGCCTGATCTCACGCAAATGTTTAGAGACTTCAGAAAGACAGCCTCTCTCTCTCTGTCTCTACATCAACAAGCATTCATTTCCCCATCTCAAAAGCGATCCACCAGAGCATGCCAAGAGATGGAGAGAGAGAGAGAGAGATGAACTGCTGTCCTCATTCATTCTACTCTGTTGCTGCAATGGCCCGTGTCATGTTTGACTGGATCAGTTTGGGCCAAAGCAGACTGCAATGATTTGAATTGAGCTGTGTGTGTCAGCCAGAAAGACCAGGGAAAGCTTCCCTGCATAATAGAGGACAGATTGTGCATTTGAGGAGAAGAAATAACCATATCTCATGTAGAGATATCATAAGAGACATTAAATTGTTAAAAGAAATCTGAAACATTGGGTGGTACGATTTGCATTTGGTTGTATCACCCTATTGTTTTCCTAATCCTAGAGAGACCTTTTAATGTAGACGAGTCTTTTCTCTGCCACTTGTAAACCGCAATGTTATTTCAAGTCAGTCTTTGGTTGTGTTTGGGCTATTCGTGACCTATAAATCACTTGAGTTAGTGCATATCTGTGTGTCAGTGAAATGAAAATCTTCTCTCTGTCTGTCCTGAACTAGAGGACACTTTTGATGAACATTGGGAGTCTTACCACAAACCCATTAGAAATTCTCCTGCTGGTTTAAATCCAATAATTTGTGCTCATCTTCTACAGATCAGAAGTGGGTTTTCCTGCAGCCGCCTGCTGTTTCAGAGGCAGATTCATTATCTGTTGTTTGGACAGGGATTATGCTGATCAGGGCAGCTTAAGGCCCCAGATATAAAGACTCTTAATAAAATTTGTCAGTCGAGCTGAAATGCCATGTTATTTCATGCCACACAAGCACATGTTTCCATAAAAACTCACTGCACACCATTGAAACTGCTAGAAAATGATCGCTTCAGTCCTCCATCTTCATACAGAGCCTGAATGCTTTGTGCTGCGACATGTTGCGTTAGTGCAACATACACTGCATGCTGTAATGCTGAGACCTGTATAGCAAAGCATCTGACAGGAGTGATAAAAAATTGCTCAAAAACTGAGCTATGTGTGAAATAGAGAGAAGAATTTTTCAGTATGGAAACCGATTCTGCTAATGTTCCCCAGAGGGGCGTTGTGTTTTAGTCACTCAGAGTCAGAGAATGAACTGCTCAAACTTTTGCTGATTATTAATGTCTTTAAATGCAAATGTGCTGATGACTGGACTTCAGTCATCTATCACTCTGACCAAATCCTGATGGGTCAGCCACATTTTAGATAGCACTGAATCATCTCTGAGTATACAATTAATTATCTGGGCTGCGTTTCTCAAAAGCATTGTGAGCTAAGTTGATTGTAGAGACCATCGGTGGCAATGGTTCGGTCTACTTAGGCTTTCAGTGCTTTTGAGAAATGCAGCGCTGGACAGCAAATGAGAGAAAGTAAGAGTTTTGTAATGAAATTAATTCTTTTATTCAGCAAGGATGCATTACACTAATCAAAAGTGACGGTAAATACATTTAAGTGTTACAAAAGATTTCTATTTCAAATAAATGCTGTTCTTTTGAACTTTACATCCATCAAAGTATCCTGGAAAATTATACTTGAGCAACAACACTGAAGACTGGAGTGAAATGGAGAAATTTTGCACCATTCCTCTTTCATTGCTGTCAATATTCTGGCGACGTCTGACCTGAATTGCTTTCTCAATGTCATGCCGAAGCATCTGAAACGGTTTGAAGGCGTTCTGTTATTGAATTACTTCTGTGCTTTGTTCGTTGTCTTGTTGCTTCACCCGACTTCAGTTGAGTTTCACTTGGCATTCATTGAGCATTCTCTGCTGTGCTCTTGCAGTCATGTTTGCAGGACGCCCACTCTTAGGGACAGAAGCAACAGTGCTGAACTGTATTTACTTACAATTTGTCTTAAAATGGACCAATGAACATCAAGACTTTCAGAGATACTTTCATAACACTGTCCTGTCCTTTTTGTTTAAGGCACAGTTCACATTAGGCAATGCTTCTTGTGAATAGCGAAATTGTATCATTGATTGTGTTATTTATTTAAGCTGACTTTATTTATCTATTTTGTGATATAGTTAAAGAACAGATTCAATATTATATAACAGCACATTTAGGCAGAAATCTTGGTAAATCCAAGGGTTCACATACACAAGTTCAAAAGTTTGGGATCAGGAAGATGTTTTGGTAAAACTTTACAATCAGGTCTCTTTTGTTAGAATTAGTTAAATCATTATATGATGTGAGCAATGTGTTTTAGCCCCAATGTTGGGAGAAGAAGGTTATCACTTTTCAAACCGATGGGACCTGATTGTTTATACCCGATGCCAAATAGGCCATTCCAGGATGACACACTAGTTTTTAATAATAGGAGAAGAAATAATGCAGATAACTAACGTTAACAAATGAAACCTTATTGTAAAGTGTTCACGTTTTTTATAATACTTTATTACATGGCTTGGCTGAATTCCAATGTAGAAAGCGGTCTGTTATGTAAGGGATAATGTATAGTGAGCCGGTTGTTATAGTGAATAACAACCCCGACAGGCTGAACGGGATCCCGACGCGAAGCGGAGGGATCTTGAATCAGCCTGAAGGGGTTGTTATTCACTATAACAACCGGCTCACTATACATTATCCCGCTTATTACATGGCTACCTACAAAATAAATAAATAATTTGCCGCGAATTATTGATTTAAAAAGGGGTTATTGATTTAAAAACGATTGTATTGCTTCCGCTAAAGAAAATAGTCCGTTCCGCGTCCATAGCAACGCGCTGTTTTTCATGGCAACGGTCTGTTATACTTCGCAGCGGTCTGTTATAAAGAAATAACAGACCGCATTCTACATTGGAATTCAGCCAAGCCATGTAATAAGTAAGGGTTAATGCCCGACGAGGTGTCCATTATCAGGTATTAATGGACGACTGCGCGTCGGACGGTTGCCTCCCATCACCCAGACCATGGTATAATTCTTGATAACAGACCGCTGCGAAGTATAAAAGACCGTTGCCATGAAAAACGGCGTGTTGCTATGGACGCGGAACGGACTATTTTCTTTGGCGGAAGCAATACAATCGTTTTTAAATCAATAAACTCCTTTTTAAATCAATAATTCGTGTCAAATTATTTATTTATTTTGTAGGTAGCCATGTAATAAGCGGGATAATGTATAGAGAGGCGGTCGTTATAGCGAATAACAACCCCTTCAGGCTGATTCAAGACCCCTCCCCTCCGCTTCGCGTCGGGGTCCTGTTCAGCCTGTCGGGGTTGTTATTTGCTATAACGACCGCCTCTCTATACATTATCCCTTACATAACAAGTGTTAACGTGTCTATTCATCAAGGAAACAAGGACAAAATGTATCATGGTTTTCACAAAAATGTCAAGCAGCTCAACTGTTGATAATACATTCATCATTGATGATAATGTTACAGTTCTGTGTTCCTGAGTTCTGTTTTTGTTTCAGTTTCGGTGTTCCGTTTCCCCCTGTCTTCTGTGTTTTTTGGTCTAGTCCTTTGTTTCCATGGTTTTTGTAATCAGTTCATCTGCGTCACCTGTTCTGCCCTCGTTAGTCATGTCAGCTGTGTCTTGTTTCCTTGATTAGTTCTCCCCATGTATTTAAGCCCTGAGTTTTGCCTTGTTCAGTGTCGGTTCTACTTTGTTACTACCTTGGTTACGTTTTTGTCACGTTGATGTATAGTGTGTGTACTGCCCGTTGTTCCTGTGTTTAGAGATCTTTTGAATTAAACTCCTTGAATTGAAGAGCTCTGTCGTCTTCACCTTCCTCCTGCACAACACTAGCGTAACAGATAATAAGAAATGTTTCTTGAGCACAAAATCAGCATATCTGAAGGATTTCGAAAGGATCACTGAAGACTGGAGTGGAATGGCTGCTGAGGATCCACCTTTGCCATATAGATTACATTCAATTACAATAAACTGCAGAAATTTTGAAATGTATTTTTACTGTATTTTTGGTCAAATAAATGCAGCCTTGTTGAGTATAAAAATAAACTGCCATGAAATCAAAATTGAAGTTTTGTTGCTTTTAGTATGAATATGTTAGCCTTACTGGTATCTATAAGCTATAGTGTGCTCCAAAACAAAGACAAAATTCACATTTAGAGGATATAAGCATTCATAACTTACAGTCTCTCTCTTCTGCCAATATGGATCAAGGATTCTTTTGACATCAGTCTGCACTTCAGCTTCTTATTAGATTTTATGTCCAATCAAATGCTCTGTAGAATCTGAAGCCCCGCCCCTACATTATAAATAGACGCTGAAGCTGCAGCTGAAATCGGTCACTTGTTCACACAATTACTATTTTCTACATGGTGAATGGCACATAGCGCACCATATAGGGAATCACAGTGCACACACAGTCTGCTCCGGTCCAGAGACACGATAGCATAGAGTAGATCATACCAGAAAACATATCGGACCCAGTTGAATTCTGCACAGAATGTTATATTTTAAAACGATATGGAAGAGATTAGGATGAGAAACGGTTAGGGATTAGGAGGACACTGCGGTTTTACAAAGCTCAACGGCTCTGGCCGGGCTGTGATATAAACTAAACGCTATTGGCTATTTAAAGAAAAGGGGGTAGCTGCTCGATATTTCCAGCCCTGTCTTCCTGTTTCAGCTGAAATTGTCAAAACATTGAATAATGCTGCGCCTTTCAAGGCACTTTAGTGGGCCTTTAAAAAAATCGTCCTGAACCCAAACGTTTAAACAGTAGTGTACTTTTTCATACGACTGTACTAGATTTCATAAAGAATTGGCAAATGACTGTCCTCCATGATCGAAATTCTATTTTTTTTTTCTTCTATTCATTATCAGCACATGATCCATACTACCATTCAAACTGCTGACCGGTGTTGACACTGAGCTTGTTAACGTGATACTGGAATTCAACACTGGTTTCCTGCCAGTACAGCACCAAAGGGGAATCTCATTTTTCACGGTATATCCCTTTTTTTTTTTTACTTTACTGAGTTGAAGCATCCACATCCAAGATGCACTCAGTGACTGTAGTCTCAAACACACACATATGCTTATGCACTTAGAAACAACCATCATCAACCGTACATTATGTAGCGTGTTTCCATCTGTGAGTGCTGGTGTGTTTTTCCACTTTGGCTTTTTTCGTTTTAGTGTCTTGAGAAAATCTGTTTGCCTGTGAGGGGAGCTTTCACCCAGAACAACAGAACTCCAGCTAATTGCTGCCAGTGCCCTCAGGCTCCAGGAAAGAGAGAGAATGTAGAAAAAGAAAACCGTATCAGTGAGAAATATCAATGGAACAGGTGAAGAGAGCGAGAGGGAGAGAAGTGAGAAGAAAAGAAGCAGATTGTTTCTGCAAAAATATTAATGAAAAGTGGGAATAGAAAAGCAGAGTGGGTGGAACATGATCAATACAGTGTCATGACATCAGTCTGGAGGAAAGAGTCAGTGACGCTCACTCTGAGGAGGAGGAGGAAATGAGTTTTGGTCTCAGCTGAAAGAAAAAACAACCAGCGCTCCAGTGTTGTGTGTACTAAAATATACCCGCTCTTCTCTGATTCATCTTAATAATTAAGCAGAGTTATGGACTGGCAAAGTAAAGATTGAAATATGCTTAATTAAATATTGATAGACAAACAGTCTCTGATGCAGTCATTGTTTTACTTGTGGATGAGGAAATAATAGAAGTTGTGATTGTTATTTAAAGGAATAGTTCGCCAGAAAATGAATATTCTGTTTTGTTAATATTCCCTCTCCCGCTATTCCAAACAGTGGAACACAAAAATTTTCATAATTTTATTTGTAGATCTGCTGCATAGATATAGGTTATATGACCAAAATCTAATTTCATGCTATGATCAATTTTATTTCACGATAACGATATATATTTTATTTGATTTTTGTTATTAAAAATAAGAAAAAATAAGCAAATTAAAAACAATTAAGACAAATACAATATAACAAAAATTATATATTTTTTTTGTATTTAGGTACAATAGATGTAGCCTATTTAACGTAAATAGTACACAAATTGTATAAGAAATTTATATCTAATTCATACAGTGAAGATATGCAGTATTTTGATCAAGGCTCCAAAAGTTATTGTCAAGATATTCAGTAAGTTATTTTCTCTTTTGTTTGATTAGCATTAATGACACAAAGAGCAGCAGTTATATTAGACAGGGATATTCAATTTTTTTTTTTGCGGAACATAAAATAATATTTTAAAGGATGTTGGAAACCTAATTGGAGCCCATTGAGTACCATTGTGTTCACTGACCGAAAAAAACTATATTTTTGTTTCACTGAAGAAATAAAGTCCAACAATTTTGGGAACAACAGGAGGAGCGTGAGTAACTGATGGCAGAATTTTTATTTTTGGGTGAACTAAAATTGAACTGAAATCCATTCCACAAATGTCTCCCCAAAATTAGCACAAGAAAATGCAAAGAAAATGTAGCAGATTCTATCATGCTTTATATTCCAAGTCTTTTGAAGCCATACATTTAGTGACTAAAATTTACTGCAAGTCGTAATTCACTGAAACCTTGTCCCTCTAGCCTACATCCGTGTTCAAAATGGTGCTTTGCAGATGGTTGCTACACACAGAAAATCAATGCCATTTTGGCATCAATGATGCTGACATGTCATTTTAAAAGTCACGATGTAACGGAAGTGTGACAGATGCTTTCTTCTGCATTGTGATGGACATCCATCAATGAATGGTTCAATGAATCGGTTGTTGATTGGATGGAGGCAGATCTGAGTGTGAACTTGCAGTTGGTTGTAAGAAAGGGTTGAGTTATAACAATTTGATTAAAAATGAATAGGTAAAAACAAATTTCAAAAATGAAACACACATGGATCAATAAGATCAAAAACATGCATTTATAAAATAGACAGGGTGAATTTTCAGAAGATAATCAGTGAATAAACATTTCCTCTAATTTAGGAACTTTTCTAGCCACAATTTTTCCAATGCGTGTCTGTTACACTATTAAAAGCAGTAGTGCCCGATGGAGTTTTTATCCTTAGGTTCCCATTTTGAATTGATCACCAAAGATATTGTGATTCATACATTTATTTAGGAAAGTCTGCCCTTTCTCATTCCCACACACATCTGAGGCTCAAAAATCCACAAGGTATGACCGTGAGTGTGTTTGTGTGCATGTCAGACTCAGCCGGAGGACATGACAGGTTCCTGACAGCAATGGGACACAGCTACCATTTTGAATACATATTAATTTCAAGCTTTGTTGGTATGAAAGACGAAAACACACAAACAAAATCAAACATGGTGAAGGTCTGGCACTGGCTCCTTGGCGGGAAGGGAGCTGGTGTGTGTGTGTGTGTGTGTGTGTGTGTGTGTGTGTGTGTGTGTGTGTGTGTGTGTGTGTGTGTGTGTGTGTGTCAGACTGCAGCTTACAGAGTTTGACACGAGGACCACTGCTGACGCCACTCTCTGTCAGCCAAGTAGGTGCTGAGGCGTGCAGGGGTGTTTCTGTGTGTGTGTGTGCACTTCTATTTATGTATTTCTTCTCCCACTTCCTGCCTGTCAGAAATGTGTGTCTCCTATTACCTGTCTGTCAGACATTACTGTGGAGTGTGGAAATGCCCACCTGACTCACCGTCTGAGACGGTCATCTCGAGGTGTGTGTGTGTGTGTGTGTGTGTGTGTGTGTGTGTGTGTGTGTGTGTGTGTGTGTGTGTGTGCGCGTGCACCGGGCACAAAAAATGATCCAACTCCTCAGGACCTCCTCTGCTAGGTCTAGTGACAGCGTGCGAGTGCAGTTAAGAATGAATCATGGCCTTGTCCTGTTTAAAAATGATTTATGTCAGCGAAGGATAGCAACTCTCAGAGCAGTTGATTTCACATTCAAGAGGGAAAACTTTGTCCTCAATCAATAGTCAATTAATAATCTGCTCATCACATTTTCCAACTTGCCGACATCCATCATCAAAACCTCAGACGACAAGTAAAGTTGATGACATGATGAAATGTCTTTGGTAAACACCTCTTGATTGTGCAGAGGAGCAAAGGGAGAGAGAGGACAGGAGATGAATGGAGAGCTCCACTCTTTGCCAGAGACGTTTGACCTTGCCGACTGTTTAACTCATTTCTGCTTTGTGTTTGCTTACAGGATGAGGCTTAATGCTTCTTACATTGTTGTTGACTTTCCTCTGAAGCATTTATAGTGCTTTCATTGATGTGAGGAATGAGGTTAAGCTTCTAGTTATCATTATTATTATTTCTTTAAAGTATTGTAATGTATACTTTTTAAATAATAACATTTTCTATTTCTGTACAATTTGGACATGCGTAGAAACGTATGGATTATGGATTTATTCACGACATCTAAAATGTAAAATAGTGTTTATGTAAACAGCTAGTAAGAGTGTGTGAGTAAACCTCACTCCCCTGGCTTCAAGAGGCACACCAGTGCCTGACGCTAGAGGCTGCAGGAAAAAAAAACTGCCGTTTCGAATCCCGCTCGGAGCAGTGCAAGCAGAACCAGAGGGGTTACATTTACACATAACATTTTTTTTTGTTATATATTATATTTGTATATACACTTTATTAATATATATATATATATATATATATATATATATATATAAATATAAAATATATTCTATACTTTACTAATATATATATATATATATATATATATATATATATATATATATATAAATATATATATACAAAATTCATTCAATTATTTAATTGAAACGGGTAGGTGTAGATGTAGGTGTAGGTGTGTAAAGCAACTGAATCCTTCCAAATGCGTGAAATACGTTAAGATAAATCTCACAAAACAGAACCATTTTATGTCAAATTAGGAAAACAAACAAGATTAAGCATTTGAAATAGCAATAAAATCAATTATTTCATAAAAATAAAAATTATAAAATTTGTTTCAATGTTTGGGTCAAATATATGTATATATTTTTTTAAGGTGACCTTGGGTTGATATTTTGCTTCAGTGAAGTGTATAAAATCCATTAAAATCATCTACCAGAGGTAGAATTCTTACTCATGAAATGCCTGGGTTAAAATTTCACATTAGTACAACTTATTTATCATTTTGTAATCAACTTAAATTGCAGTTCTGTGCTAGTGAGGGTAAAACAAGGAGCAGATTTAATTTGGTTGAATTGGTGAACAGTGGTGAACTAACCTTTACTGCGGCAACTTCATGTAAACGTTATCATGCACTAACTACTTAATGCTACCTACAATTCCTGCTTATAAACATGACTGTTCAACAAACAAAGATAAACACAGGGATAATTATAGTAACTCAAGTATAGCTCTTAAGTAGTGTTTCACACAACTGCACATGGCCCACTTGGCATGTTTCAAACTGTCAATTTCAGATCAATGATTAAACAAAAAACAAAAAAACAATCACATTGCAGGCCAATAATTCAACCATTTTGTCTCAATTTACAGGTACATCTGTATAACATCTATCTGTATAACTACATCTGTAAAACTTTGTAAAGAGATTTGAATGGTCATGTTTAGGTGTGTGTGAATTCTTCATCCCTATTCTTCACAATTAGCTCGTTTTAATGTCACTGAATGGAAACTGAAGTGAAGGAAACAAACAGTATCTGGAATTAGAGTGGATATGATGTGCTCGGACAAGTAGAGGACCACAGAGAAATGGTCTATTCAACAGCTATACAATACAGCTTTCATTCAGTGCACACACTTTGACAGACATTCTTCACAGTCCAAGAGTCTCAGAGCTTTCTTGTGAGGTTACTGCATGAAAAGCCTCCCTAGCCTCTCTAAAACACACTCTTTTTGTGAGAAATAAAGAAATTTTGGACCAGCGTGCAGACCCTCAGGCAAGTTGATATGACTAGAGCAAATAGCAACACTTTTGTCTTGTTTGAAAAGATTCTGTCAGTAAGATGAAGAAAAAGTAGCTCCCAGCTCTTTAGCATTGGCACACTCTAATGGAGAAACCATTTTGTTTGTGTTGCATCAACAAGGATTTTATTAACGGATTATTTTATCATTACTGTTGCTGACTGTAATCAGACAGCAATCGCAACACAAGACACATTACGTATCTTTTAAAATAAAATGATAACATAAAATAATAAGAAAGTGTTTAATAGCCGAAAATGAATCTGATTTAAATCATCTGTAAATAGGCCACATATTCTTGTTCATCCTCATTTCTGCCTTCTGAAAAAAATATGATGACAGTAAAAACACCTTCAGCTCTGCAGAATGAAATCTGCTGGTGTCTTCAATCCTTTCTCTTAAAAACGTCCACACTGACACAAAACATGAAAAGAAATGTTGTCTTATTCACAGCTGTCAAATCCACATCGGATTGTGATCTCGTTTCTATTGTCTGTCTGGCTGATGTGTGTCTTGTCCCCGTTCTCACCCAATGCCACTTTTGTTGCGAGTTCATTTCACATCAGAGGCATTTTAACTGTCTTTTGCTGGAATTTCTGAGGTCCACCTCCTTGAAAATCTCTTACCATCACCATCGCTGCGACAAGAAATGCACTTTAAACAGCACATGAACCATCTTTAGTCAACCCTTTCCTAATCTGCGAATTGAGAGGGAGAGGTTGTAGTGAAAAAACGCTATAGTGATCTGAACAAATGCAGTAAATGGCAGCAATCACAGCAGCGTCATCAGAACAGACTTTTTTATTTTCCTCTCGCAATGAAAGCGGCACTCTGTAATTACCAGGACAGCAGATGCACAGATAGGAACCTATGCTGTAATTTTACCCAATTTAGACAGCAGCCTGCCAGAGACCTGCAATTTCTTTCTCCTTTAGCTTTATGTTAATGCATCAGAGCAGCACACACTTAAAGAGCAAACTGTTCAGCTTTACACACACACGCACACACCTACGCCCTTCACGCTTGATCAATGAAATTTTACTTTTTCTTTTCTCCAGCTCAACAGCTGGATTCTCTTAGGGAGAGCATAACTTCTACAAGAACGCAAGAACTCGGCTCATTCAAAGGTCAGTGGCGTTTATGGCAACATGTGAGCTGACAAGGACAATCAGAAGTGAACTGCATTGATGGTGGCTTATGAAGAATTACACCGTGTCTACACCAGACGCGAGCAGCGTGATGCGACATGACAAAAGCAAATAGAACCCATTATAATCAGTGATGCTGTCTACACTGGATGAGGTGCAGCACAACGCAACATGACAAATGTTGGACAGTAAACTGATGCCCAGTTCTATTTCTGATGTACTCCAAGGACTCTCACTACTTTTGACGCAAAGAAAGAATGGATTTACAATGGTCACCCTAACCCTAAGCGATCAGTCAGGAATATGTGCATATGTGAGCGCACTGAAAGCTACTCTAAGGGCTGGATTATTGACTGGGTTGGTGGGGCCAATGCCCAGGGACGTCAAAAGCCTTAGACAGCTAATGGAAGCTGAATATCAGGACCCCCAGTAGCTTTTTATAATGTCAGCCTACCAAAAACGTGTTTTGTTTTCTTGTTTTAGCCAACTTGCTTTTGGTGTTTAAAGTAGGTGTCTGTTGCGAGAAGCAGAGTGGGCCCAGGGTCTTTGTCGCTCCATGATCTGGCTCTAGCCTCATTGTATACATGTCTGCGGTCAGAAACTGTATGAAAAGAGTCACTATGTAGTCTGGCATCACATCTGGCAGGCTTGACCCCATGTGACCCCCAGACGCAATGGGTCTCATTCATGAAACACGAGCAGAACGAATTTTTGTGTAAATCGTGTGTAAAGTGGTTCTGGCGTAAATTTTGGGATTCATTAAAATTTTCGTATTTTCCAAATGTTAGTTGGTACGAAAGAAATCTACACCTGCTCCCAGCCACGCGTAAATAGTGTGTTTAACATCCGAACGTTTTGCTCATTTAATAAGGCTGCAATTTAATTCACCTTAATCGGGTACATATTTACACAGCATTTTGAAAAAATATTATATATAGTAATTACATACGTTTTTTCTTTTTACTTTTATTATGAGAGCCAGTAATAGCATCTGCAAATGGAACACAAGTCCGCAAGTCACAAGTGTTGCAGTCAAGCTTCATGTCGAACCATTTTCTTTTCACTTCTGGGACTGTTCGATTAACAGATGAAACTCCATTAAAGGCACAATATGTAACTTTCTTGCTTTAAAAATAACAAAAATCACTATATCTATGTTATATATTTTTTTTAGTTGTGTACTTACATTATCCCGACTGTTTCCAACAACTTTCAAACCAGGAGAAATTTGTAATTTAATTAGAGAAACGTCCTGTTTCTTTATTTCCGTTTTGTCGCCGTCAATGGCATCATATCCGCGTTGTCCCTGGTTTCCGCTCGTACTGCCATAGCAATCTAGCCTGGGTTTCCCCATACTGCCTTGCTCGCAGCGCGATTTTATTCACGCTGCTAGGCAGTCTGGACACCATGGACCAAATTTTCCCCTGAAAAAGGGAACCAATCACAGAACGGGGAGGGAGCAGCAAAACGATGATGACACCGAAGCAGTTTGTTTATATCTATGGATCCAACATGGCATCAGACTCGACGTTACCTTCTACCCTCATGTTTATCTTGCACAAACGGTAATATTCGCTAAACGCCATCGTGTACAAATAAATCTTTGACCCATCGTCTTTTTCCTCGTCGAATTTCTGTCACTCTACATACGTCATCTGGTATAATTGAATCGATTGGCTATGAGCTACATACAGGCGCATTTGATAGACATTCATAGCGCCCAATAAACGGCTCTGGGCATTCGTAAACCACGCCTCAAATACGAGAAAATGAACACGTGGTTCCCAGACCAAGTCTCAAATGAGACTTGGTCTGACGTTAGCCAGGCTAATAGCAACCAGAGCCCTCTGATAGTAACCAAAGCGACTGACGCGGACAACTTTGCAGTTCACAATGTCTATTTGCACGCTGTTGTTGTTTCATTCAAACATTATGGACCATGGCAAGCAGACTTTGGATAAAAAAGGAGAACTAAAACGAGAATCAATATCAGCACGGTGTTTTCGAGATGCCTAGAGCTCCCATAGACAGTATATAAACGAGAGCTCCACGTCTGAGACTTCGACCGCTCCTACATGTACTTTATTAAACAGGTGAGCACATTTACATAAAACTAATCAATGTTATATAGTTCAACAATGATAAAATGTCAGAATATGATCTGTATGTTATTCTAAAGTTGATCTAGCTTACTGCTAGTCTCATACAGACAAACTAACACATACATTTAAACTCATTCAAATGCAGTTTAGTGTGATAGTGTAATGTTAGACCAGGTGAAACAGCGCTGCGTTACCTCACAAGTTTAATTTGTCTAATAAACTGACCTGTGAGTAGTAATTCTGCGTG
This sequence comes from Scardinius erythrophthalmus, assembly GCF_964197995.2. Taxonomy (NCBI): domain Eukaryota; kingdom Metazoa; phylum Chordata; class Actinopteri; order Cypriniformes; family Leuciscidae; genus Scardinius; species Scardinius erythrophthalmus. The sequence goes on along the minus strand of NC_138239.1, from coordinate 14,770,244 downwards.
TAGTTCGGTAGAATGAAATGTCCATATTCCTTTTACATCCGCGGGACTCGCGTCGCGTGTGGAGCTGATAGCTGTCTCTTAGCAATCCTGACCTGCTTCATATCACAGTCATGATAAAAACATCGATGTATTCAGTCATCCATAAACATTATTAGATCGGTCGGCTTGACGTTGACGACAAGATCCATAATTCTTAGCAAATGTTGCGTCATCAATCTATGCATTTGTTATTGTAAATAGGTTAGTGACCCCTAGTGGCGAAAAATGCCATACTGTCCGTTTAACTGCATCTGTAATATGCTGCCAAGCTTCCTTTTTTTAGGACCTGATACGCCACTATGTACGCTTGAAAATAAAATGTGGCGTTTTGAATGAACTTCTGATAATAAAACTTCAATTTCTGCATCTGAGAAATTTCTCTTTTTCATTCGCTTTTGAGGAGACATGTTGAAATCCTTCGTTTGGTGTCATAATATGATGCCCATATATAGTTGTCAGTCGGATTTAATGGGCGGGATTTATGGTAATTGAGAATGAGCGTGCACGCGCGTCCCATTTACGACTGATTATTAACACACACACACACACACACACACACACACACACACACATTTCACTATCACATCTGATGTTTACGAAGTATTTGTGAATCAGGAGAAGGGTTTTCAGGAAGGTCTCTTTACGCGCAAATCACTCACACATTTACTCGTATATTTACGAATGTTTCATGAATGAGACCCATTCTTGGGAAACTGAAACAATGGGTTGAATAAAGAGAAATTTGGCGCAGCGTTGGCTGTCAAATGTTCATCTGAATATTTATATGTATGAAAATTGGATGTTAGTTTTTCCACACAAAAAAAGTGATAAATAGGACAAGGTATTACATTGTTTGCAAGTGAAGTCAAACTCCATTTCTTATGGCCTTCAAATTACAGTTTAAAAGTTTAGGGTCAGTAAGATTTTTTAAAAATGTTTTTACAAAGAAGTATTTATGCTCTCAAAGGCTGCATTTGTTTGATCAAAAATAGTAAAAATAATTGTAAAATAGTAATAAAAAAAAACAGTAATAAAAACTGTAATATTCAGATTTCAAATTTGAACCACTACTGTAGAGCACTGCATAATCTGTTATAGGTGGCCGTGAGAATGGTGTTCTCCCTCATCTGTGCACGCCACACACCTCTTCTGCGTTCTCACCTACCTGAACACAGAGAGGGCAACAGCGGGTGTGATGACACGTAGCTAAGAAAACGTGCCATATTTCACAGTTTTAATGCAACTCTAACACGGTGGCCTGCTCATTAGGAGAACATAATTAATCGCCATTCACTTTCTGTAAATTGGACAGGCAGCTCGCATTGATCCCTGGAGCCTCTAAGTCTCGACTTGGGGAAATTTAATACCCCCAATGGAGAGTGAGAGAAGGAGAAAGAGAATGTTCATGATTTGTTAGACAAGGATGCGGAGAGAACCTGATCTAACCCCATTTAAAGACGTTCTCATTAATCAGAGCATAAATCCGGCGCGCTCAGGCTGTAGACAGTGTTAGCGGTGTCACATTTTAAAGGACAACATTCCCCTCTGAGCAGAATTATAGTTATTTCAGGTTCAAGCATGAATCGAAGGCTTAGAGATTACAGCTCATTAAAGCAACCAAACTGGGCCTGTGATGCATGGTGTATTGAAGGGGTTTTGCTTGATTTTCTGGTGGTGGATAAATCAGAGCATGGTTTGAGAGACTCATTTGATACCACATTAAGAAGGGAAATTGTTGTGCGGCGCATCGCATGTAGCGTTAATCCATACATCTGCTGAGAGATGCCTGGATCTGTTTCATAAAGACAGCTACATTTATCCAGTGGAGAAGTTGAGTCTCGAACACACACACAGGCACGCCGAGAGGACTTTTTTTTTTCTAGAAATTTGGCAAATCTTGAAAATACTTCCCTACTTCGTCTCAGGGTTTCTGATGTATTCAGTGGGATTATAGATGCAGGACGTATGTGTTTGTGAGTGTGTGTGTGTCTGCATGAAGCTCTGCCTGCCTGCACGGTTGGCTGTATTGAAGATAAGCTGCTTTTCTTGATAGCATTCTATCCTGCTTTAATTACCGAACTCCTGAGGCTGCGGACGGCTGGTCTGCAGTCTGTAAAAACAGGAGTGGCTCTGCACTCTAATCTCAGGACTAAAGAGACACTGAACTGCACTGGCCAACTGTACTGAACTGCCCGACACATTGCTATGAACCTGGCTTGATTCCGCAAACAACTAACTCTTTGCTAAGCCCCACCTTACAAATGTTACGTGTCTTTGCACCATCATTTTCTCAAACAAGCTTTTGTTATTGTCTTATGCAAGTCTAAGGAGTATCTGTGTGTTTGGATAGTTTTTAAAGTTTTTCATTTTATGGAAATTATTTTAAAAAATGTTGGTAAAAAGTTGTTGCCAGGTCACTTAATGACAAATGGTACACTGAAAGAATACAAGCGCTACTTTTTTTCCCATTGTCATCATTCCCAAAAATGTATAACATTTGTTCCAATGTAAATTAATGTTTCTAATATAGCACCATTTAATAAACATACTGATTTACGTCATTGAGCTAAAGATTTATAGTGAGTACTATAGTGAAT